>NC_088932.1:15410000-15675000 GCF_038396675.1 Hydra vulgaris | reverse complement strand
TATATATATATATATATATATATTTATATATATATATATATATACATATATATATATATATATATATATATATATATATATATATATATATATATATATTTATATATATATATATATATACCACCTTTTCATCTTCTATAGCTATATTTATAACTAAGAAATTTTTAGCTGATCAAAAAAATTTTTGTTTTAACTTCGCAGGAGGGTTAGGAATAGGAACACATTATTAGATCACCTATTATATCACGAGCAAACGAATTACAAAGATCAAATCAAAAACTTTCAAATAAAATCAATCAATTAAAAAAATCCTAAAAAACAAAAATTAGTTAAATGATGGCAAATGCTAACTGTGCCATTAAAGTTTCTACATATAGCTTAACCAAGTAACAAAAAAGAAGTTTCTAAAGATTATAATGAAAATTTTATCGCTTACACTTAATTTTTAACTTAACGCTGCTTCTCCTGCTACTGCCGTTACTCATTCGTCTACGTTTGACACAGATTTTTTTAAGAAAGAATTAGCATGGCCTTTCAATATTTCTCTTTATATCTTAGACTACGCAATAGGGTATTCTTAAATCTTTATAATCTGTTATTATCTGGTTATTCGGTAATTAGATCCAAAAACTTTTATATTAGATAATTTGATGATTTTTGTAGTAATAAATAGGCCTTATGTTATAACCCGTATTTAGGAAAAATGAGGTTGGCAATAATATGTCGACCTCAATTATTTAGAGAACGCCATCAGATTGGAAAAAAAATTGATACAATGGTCTTACCATAAAACATAGACACAAAATCGGCAATTTTGCCGACCTCAAACACGTTCAGGTTGGCAGTTAGGTCGGCCTAGTTTCAAGGGTTATTTTTAAATTAGTATAGTAACTTTTAAAGTCAGGTAATTTATTTACTTCATGCATTTTAATAATAACACAATTCAAGTCTTTTGTCAATTTTATTTAAAGTATATTATTCTGTAAATTTTATTTTGAAGAACTAGAAAACGAGGCACTCTACAAAAGTCACACATTTGATAACGTTTTGATAAAATTGGTGTCTAATTTCAAAACCCTTGGAAAACTGACACAAAAAACTCTATGTTGCATGTTTAAGAACAATATTGTTTAATAGTTTTTTAAAGAAATGACGGAAAGTTTATTCGCTTTTATAATATTTAAAAGCAGGTCGTTTTGTTCGTTCGTTTTTTAAAGTTGATAAACATTCATTACGAGGTATGTCATTGAACAATTATTACAAAAATAAGGTTGTATTTGTAATTGTTTCAAATATATATACCTTTTATAATTCATATATTTATTTATTCTTTGTGTTATTTATTATGTGTTTATACGAGTTAAGGTTGTGTGGGTTTATATTTTGTATGTGCGTAAATATTTATTATAAATGATAGGCTTCTACGTGTGTTATATGTTATAATGTTATGAAGTTATTATTTGTAATCGGTTATTATGATGTTTCTGTGGTTTCAAAGTGTTGTGACTTGGCTATGTTTATAGCAAAAGGGTTGTTCTTGCCAGCCTAATGGTGTACTTTGCTAAAACGTGAATTGGTTTTGTTAAGAGCAAGAATATTGTCCTTGCCAGCAAAGTGTTGTAAAGTCATGATAAAACATTTTAAAATCTGTTTGTAGTTAATGTAATCATTAAATGTGTAATTTTTAATTAGATAACACATTTTAATGAGTTCTCATAACATAAGTGCAGTTGTTGCGACAACACCATCAAATGCTGCCTCAACAGTAACAGGAGTGACATCTGCTAAAATAAATAAGTGGTTTTTAGTTTTTAATGATTATAAAAAAAAAATCAAAAACTTTAAACATGGCTTTTAATTTTGGCATTTCAAAAATTGAGTAAGGGGCCCACAAGGAGTGCATGCATACCATTGGTTTATAGAAATAGACTGTTTTGAATGTTTTATTTTGGATTTAAAAAAAAAAAATTTTTCGTAAAACTTTGTTTATTAGCTTGCAGTTTTTAAAGTCTTTTGTAATTAGTTGTTTCTTTGACCTACATTACGTTGGTAGATTTGATATTTTTTGTAACAAGTTTAACTTAAAATAATTTTTTATTTGTTTTTTGTAAACGTTGTTATACAAAACGTTATAAAATTTGATAAAGCTGAAGTTATTCTTAAAAAGCCTTGGTTTTCACACAACCAAATTCTATGTATTACTTTACAAAAACAACTCAATTGATAAATTTTTTTAAAAGTTTGATAAACATGCATTTCAAGCTATGTCGTTAAACGAATATTACAAATAATGTTGTATTTTAAATATGATTCATGATTTCTATGGTTAAAATGGTTATTGGGTCGTTTCACTACTGAAACTGGCTACATATAATTATTCATTAAAAGCCAAGGATTCATTTTTTTAATAAATACATTTATTTTTATCTCTTTGTAATTTTTTATAGCGTTTTTTATTGAAAAAGAGTTTATAGTCCAAACTAGCAACAAAAATCTTAAAACTTTCCTAAAAAAAAATAAACATATCCTAAAGTAAAACTCTTACTTGCAATCTATTTAGTCACACTATTGAGTTTATAAATAATTGCCAATATTGGTATTAAGTATAGATTATTTTATGGATTTTATAAAAGTACTTTACATGAATGTTTCTAGAATAAATTTTAAATTTCGGAGACCCGTGTCCCATTTTTTGTGCCCTCTTTTGCTTTTTAAACAGAGAGGGTTAAAATAAAACAATATATAAAAATTTTTATTCTAACCTTAAGTTGCCAAAAACACTAGGAGAATGGTACGTAACTGTCATTTATGTTACAGTTACTTTTCGAATGTTAAAAATATTGAAATTAGTATTGTAAATTGTCTGCCAAAAGCCAAATATATTAAAACGATTAACTTTCTGCTGTTTACTATAACTTATCGAAGTGAAAAGGCCGAATTAAGAACAATTTATAGTTGGTTTATAGAGATATAGTCGGTTATGGAACATAGTTCCAATGACCCGTATTGTGCCAAGCCCTGGCAGCATTTTAAAAACTATTATAACTATTGTTTCAAAAGTGTGTTAATATTTTTTTTCATCTCAAGAAGAGTACGTTTTTTGTTTCTTTCGTTAAATGGTATATTTTTTTCTATAAAACTATTATTTTGTATAGATAATTTGTATGTTTTATTATTAAGTACATTGGTCATCTTTGCTCTATATATACATATATGTATATATAGATATATATATATATATATATATATATATATATATACATATATATATATATATATATATATATATATATATATATATATATATATATATATATGTATATATATATATATATATATATATATATATATATATATTTATATATATATATATATATATACATATATATATATATATATATATATATATATATATATATATATATATATATATATATATTTAAGTTATACCAGTGTATTCTACAAATAGAGTAATCAATGTTCTTAAAGAACAGAGCAATAATAGATTAGTAAAAACATTTATCTAATTTTTATCCTCAATATCATGCTTCTCCATCAGTAGGTTCATCAGAAAGCTTCCTGATGAACCTACTGATGGAAAAACATGATGATGAAGATAAAACTTAGATAAGTGTTTTTACTAATATATACATATGTATATATATATATATATATATATATATATATATATATATATATATATATATATATATATATATATATATATATATATATATATATATACATATTAAGGCTCCGCGGGAAGAAACGGCAGGGTCACATTTTGAAAATTTTGACTTTTTACACTTTCTAGCTTTATTAACCACAATAGTTATATAATTAAAAGTCAATAGTATATTGCAATAATTGCAATATACTTTTAAAATGCAAACATTTGTCCTAAAAATTCAAAACTTAAATAGGTTTAGAAGTTTCATAACGAATTATATCAAAATAAAAGAATATTACCATACCGTTTATTTCCGTGGAGTATTCATGTATATATATATATATATATACATATATATATATATATATATATATATATATAAATATATGTATATATATATATGCATATATATATATATATATGCATATATATATATATACATATATATATATATATATATATATATATATATATATATATATATATATATATATATATATATATATATATATATATATATATATATATATATATATATATATGTATATATATATATATATATATATATATATATATATATATATATATATATATATATATATATATATGTATATATGCATATACATAAATATATATATATATATATGTATATATAAATATGTATATATATAAAAATGTATATATATATATATATTGATATATATATATATATGCATATATATATATATATATATATATATATATATATATATATATATCTATATATATATATATATATATATATATATATATATATATATATTTAAACAACTTTAAAAAGTATTCTACACAATAGAGTGCTCAATGTTCTTAAAAGAACAGAGCAATTATATTAGTAGTAGAAAATCACTTAACAAAGTTTTTTTTTCTATTTAACACTGTGTTTCATCAACAAAGATTTATTAGAAATGCTGGATTTCTGATGAATCTTTGTTGATGAAACACAGTGTTAAATAGAAAAACATTTTTGTTAAGTGATTTTCTACTACTGATATATATATATATATATATATATATATATATATATATATATATATATATTCATATATATATATATATATATATATATATATATATATATATATATATATATATATATATATATATATATATATATATATATATATATGGATGTGTATAAATATATATATATATATATGTATATATATTTGTATATATATGTATATATATATATATATATATATATATATATATATATATATATATATATATATATATATATATATATATATATTATATATATATATATATACAGGGTGATCAGAAAAAACAGAGACAAAATGTTGTATGTCCTGATTATACAGTTTTTTACGGTATCCAATTAATTTTATTGGTTATTGGATTCTCCATGCTTTTATGTTTAGTATATATATGTTTTCAGTTTGATTTCTCTAAAATATATTATATTTTAAGAATGTTAAATAAACGTAGTGCAATTTTGGAGTTGTTTCGTAAAGGAATGCGTCAATATGATATTGTTCGTTTGTTTAACATGACTAAGCAAACTGTGTATAAGGCCATCAATTGTTTTTAGGTGCTCGGCCATGATGGTCGCCGTCCAGGAAATGGTAGAAGACGCACCGTCAACACGTCCGCCAACCACCAGATCATCAGGAAGCGAGTCAAGCAAAATTCGAGGGTCTCCATGTGAAAAATTGCCCGTGAAACCAAAATGAAACGTGAATCGGTGCGACAACTGGCAAAAAGGGAGCTTAACCTCATGCTTTACAAGCTCCAAAAAGTTCAATCGCTCACCGGTGAAAACAAATGTGTTAGACTCCCTAGATGTTGCCAACTCATGCATCGGGCCGCTGCTCAGCGATGGGAGCGCATCATGTTCGCGGACGAGAAGCTGTTCACCGTCGCTTAGGCGCACAACCACCAAAAACACTGAAGCTGGTCCGCTGAGGCTCCCAGCACATCGGCCATTGTCGAACACCGCCAAAATCCGCAGTCTGTCATGGTCTGGGGCGGAATCTGCGCTAGCGGTAAGAACCCTCTCTTTTTCGTGGATCAAGGAGTCAAAATTAACCAAAAAGTCTACCGACGCAACATTTCCGAGACTTTGGTACTTCTGTGGGCCCAACAGCACTTTGCCAATGTGAATTGGATGTTTCAACAGGACTCTGCCCCTGCTCACAAGGCGAAAATGACTCAATACAGGTTTCGGAATCATTTTCTGGACTTCATCGCGTCTGAATGGTCGCCCCACTTGCTGGATCTCAACCCGATGGATTACAGCGTGTGGTCAATTTTGGAGTCCAGGGCCTGTGCCACACGCCACATAAGTTTAGAGTTGCTGAAACAATCGCTGCACCAGGAATGGAATCGATTGTCGCCAGAAAATGTGGGCCCATCGCTGAAAATTTCAAGACGCGTTTGGGCTTATGTATAGCTGCGGGAGGAGGCCTCTTCGAAACCGGCTGAGTATGTTATTGCGCAATGCCTACGTTGTTGTTATTCATCGTTGTTTTACTTAACTTTTGTTTGATTAATAAAAATGATTAAAAATGTTTGTCCCCGTTTTTTCTGGTCATCCTAATTTTTTTGTTGCAACAGCTACAATAATATAAAACTTTGCCAAAGTCGATATTAAAAACAGCTTAATTGATAGAGTTTGAACAGAAAAGTACCTATAAGAGATATCAAACAGAGAGAGCTAACATTTTTGACATAACTAGGTTTCATGACTTTTCTGTTTCCTCTTTAGCTTCCTATATAAAATAATCATTATGAGAAAGTTATATTTTATTATGGCCTTAGTTTTCTGACTACACTGGCGAAAAAGATTACGCAACTTTCATCTATGTTAAAGATACTTTTATGCCAAAAAATATTGTAGTTAGTAAGTATAGAAATATTCGGTGTTTTTTTTTTTAAGTCTTTTTTATTTGTTTTTTGTTTTTTTTTCTCCTTTTATTTAGCCGTACAAATATTTACAAGTTCCGTGTTATATAATATATATAAAAATGGCAAGGACATTGATATAAATACATTGTAACTAAAATTAAAAATTAAAAATGAGAGAAAAAAGAAAAATGTTTCAAAGAAGTTAATATAAAATGCAAAATAGTTAAAGTCTTTCAAAGTTGTTTTTAATACAAGTTAAAGAAGTAGTTTATTCTCAATAACATGAAGATTAACTTACGGTCATGCAATGCTATATATATTCAAATTTCAAAGTTATTTATTAAAGTAAAATTTTAATGAATCATTCAAGAAAACCAAAACCAACAGCATAAAAAGAAAACATGAAAAATGAAAACATAAAGGTTAATTTTTAATCAGAAGACACTATATATACATATATATATATATATATATATATATATATATATATATATATATATATATATATATATATATATATATATATATATATATATATATATATATATATTCATATATATATATTTATATATATATATAAATATATATATATATATATATACATACACATATATGTATACATACACATACATATACACACACATACACACTATACACACGCAGACACACACACACACACATATATATATATATATATATATATATATATATATATATATATATATATATATATATACATATACACACACATACACATACATACTTTTTCATAGTATAATTAAATATAATGTATATAATTAAAGACTTTAGACCTTCTCAGACAAACAAAGCATGCACTAATAGATAATTTTCAAATATAACATTTTTATAAAAAGATTTAAAAAAAATTCTCTGTTTTTTCATTATTTAAAAGTAATAGTTTTAGCTTTTGTTTAAACTGTTGAAGAGTTGTAAGTGTTTTAATATCATTACTAATTATCTTATTCCATACATTAGGTCCTCTAATAGTTATTGAGAACTTGGTTGACTCATATATAGTTTTGGGTTGTACAAAGTTGTTACTTGAATATTAAGTCATGTATTTGTGTTGAATTTTATTAAGTAATGGTTTGAAGATATTTGGTATTGTATTATTATTAGTTTTATACATTAAAATTAGCAGATGATATATATTTATTTGGTACAAGTTTGATATTTCTAGATTGTTGAACAATGGTCCAGAATGTGAGAAGCGGTGTGCTTTTTTGTCTTTGACTTATTGGTGCTGCACCAGGCAATGTTTGCATAATTCAGATAGGAATGAGTAAATGAGTAATATATGTATTTCAGACATGATTGATCTAAGTATGGTTTTGCTTTATAGAGTAATCCGATATTTTTAGAAATTTTATTTTCAATCATGTTTATGTGGTCTTTCCAATTTATGTTTTCATCTAGAATTACACTTAGAAATTTCATTGAAAATTCTTTTTTTACGATGTATTCTCCAATAATAAGTTTTGGAAGTGCAAGAGGGATTTTTTCTTTTTTATGGAGGCGATGAAAAATAGTATAATTAGTTTCAGTTAAATTAATTGTAAGTTTATTCATATTTAACCATTCGGTTAGTTTTAGAAGTTCGATGTTGACCGTTTTAAATAATGTTGTTATATCACTGTGAGAATAAAATAAATTTGTGTCATCAGCAAATAAAATAGAATCTAGAATATTAGAAGCTTTGCTTAAATCATTAATATAGATTAAAAATAAAAGTGGTCCTAATATAGATCCTTGAGGAACGCCGCAAGTAATTGACATATTGTTAGTTTTTTCATTCCCGAATGAAATATATTGTTTTCTATTAGATAAGTAGCTTTTAAACCAAGCTATGTTTATATTTTTGATTCCGTAGTTTTCTAATTTTTTAGTTAAAATACTATGATCAACAGTGTCGAACGCCTTACTAAGATCAATAAAAACACCTAGAGTAAATTTGTTTTTGTCAAAACCTTGAAAAATAATCTGAATGAGATGAAGAATTGCATTTTGCAGTTATAGAGAATATTATTTTTTTCTAAAAATGAGTATAATTTGTTATTCATAATGCGTTCTAATATTTTCGAGAAGCATGGAGGAATGGAAATAGGTCTATAGTTAGAAATATTAGTATCATCTCCAGACTTAAAAACTGGTATTACCCTTGCAATTTTAAGTTTTTTTGGAAAGACTCCTTGTTTAAACGAAAGATTAAATATATGCAAAATAACTTTTTTAATATAGAAAATACATTTAACTACAACATTACTACTAACATTATCAAATCCTTGTGCTTTGTTTAATTTTAATGAACTCACAGCATCTAATAATTCTTTTTCAGTTAACTCAGCATTTTCCACAATTGAATTGCTAGGAGTCAAGTATTTCTCCTTGTCAAACTCACTGTATTTTAATTTTGATGCTAAATTTAAACCTGCATTGCAAACACCTCATTAAATGTTTTTGCAATTATGGATTCTTTAGTAATATCTTGATGATGATAGTTAAGTTTTTTTGGAAGACCATATAGCTTAAGTGTTTTTTTTCCAATTACTTCTTTGATGACTTGCCACGTTTTTTGAGTATCGCCTTTAAATTTTATTATTTTATTTGAATAGTATAATTTCTTTGAAAGCTTTAAAATTGATTCAAAGTGACTCTTATATTTTTTATACCTTAATTCATTTTCATAAGTTCTTTTTTTCAGAAACGCTTCATGCAATCGTTTTTTTTTTTTTTGATGATTTGATTATTCCTGGTGTAATCCAAGGGTTTATAAATGTTTTAGTTTTAATAATTTTTGTTACCACTGGGAAAGTTTTATCATAGTGTTTTTTGAATATTCGAAGGAAACTGTTATAAGCAGTATCTGTGGTTTGAATTTGTAGAATTTTATCCCAGTTTTCAGAAAATAGAGAATCATTAAAAAGTTCCATAGAAATGTCATTATATATTCGATTTGTAATAATAATTTTTTTTGAGGGGTGTGTTCGACAACTTTATCCGCGATTATAAATATTGGGAAATGATCCGATATATCAGATATTGTTATTCCAGTTTTTATTTTATTTTTTGTATATTCATTAATTATTATTTGATCAATTGAGGTTGTTAATTGTTTGAGGTTGGTAGTTATTTGATCAATTGAGGTTATTAATAGATCAATTGATTATTTGATCAATTGAGGTATTCATTAATTATTATTTGATCAATTGAGGTATTCATTAATTATTATTTGATCAATTGAGGTTTATAGTTAGTAAGTATAGAAATATCCTGTATTTTACAAGTCAGGACCACTAGTCCATAAATACTAGAATATCAAGAAAATAAAAACCTATCTGCTGTAAGAGGAATTTTATGACAATGTTTAAATCCTGTGAACAGGTTGAAAGCTGTTCTTTTTTTGTATGTTATTTTTAATTTCTTAGTTAATGAACAATTTCCAAGCGTCCGTCAAATTTTCTGGATTTTAGGACATATGGTCTTTCAAAAATTTAGTTATTTTAAAAACATAATTAGTAGACGCTAATTCAGGCCAAAACACATAACCACTAGTACTTAAGTTTTTTTTTATTAAACGGATGGAGTTTGTATTTTCTAACTTTAACGGGTGATGCGGAAGTTATCGGACAAATTCTAATTTCATTATTTGAGCATAATAATTAGTTTTTGTGGTTTTCATGCGTAGGCATAAACGTTCTATAAAATATAAACTTTATTATTTGAAACACAATTATTTAAAATGAGGTTAAATGCAGCTGAACGAGAATCTTTTCGAAAACGACTAAGAATGTTTTTCGTAAATAAACCTAGTATAAAAAGAAAAAAATCGTAAATCATTTTGAAAAGGAAGAATTTGCTCGAAGTACAATATATGATAACCTAAAAAGACTTGAAACTCTTCAATCGTTTTCTGATAGAAAGCACCCTGGTCGTCTGACATCCTGGACTAGAGAAAAGAAAGCCGAATTAACGAGACTTGTCAACAATCAAAAAGGGGTTAGTCAGAAAAAAATAGGTATTAAATTCGGTGTAAATCAATTGACAATTGGTCGTCAGTTAAAAAAAATGAATATTAAATATAGAAAACGTGAAAAGACTACAAAATATACTATAGAACAACAAATAAAGGCAAAGAAAAGAAGCAGGAAACTAGTTAACAAACTCTATAACACAAAATCGCTTCCAGTCATCGATGACGAAAAATACTTTTCTTTTGCAGGGGACAGCATGCCTGGAAATTCTGGATACTACACAAACAACAAAAAGACATGCCCAGAAAGTGTTCGTTTTATAGGAAAAGAGAAATTTCCAAAAAAATTATTAATGTGGATAGCCATATCTGACCGTGGTATGTCCAAGCCATTGTTTCGCACTACCAAGGCTGTAGCGATCAATTCATCAATTTATATTAATGAATGTTTAGAAAAACGACTTCTTCCACTTATTCACAAGTATCATGGAGACTTTTAATATTTATTTTGGCCAGATTTAGCAAGTTCTCATTATTCTAAAGATTCTCTAAATTGGATGGACCAATATGTCTATTACGTTGATAAAGAATCCAATCCCCCAAATGTGCCTCAAGCACGACCAATTAAAAATTTTTGGGGACATTTGGCACAGAAGGTTTACGAGGGAGATTGGCAAGCTTCAACAGAGCAAGTTTTGATTGATCGCATTAAACTAAAACTACAAGAAATTGATTTAAATTTTTTACAGTTGCATATGAAAGGCATCAGAGCAAAATTGAGATCAATTGCAGATGGTGGTGTTTTTTCATATAAAAAATAATTTATTTTTATTAAAAGTAAAATGCTTTATTTAAAAGAAAAATAATAGTAGTTTGTTTTTTTATTTATAAATAAGTTATTGACGTTTTTATTTTGTCCGATAACTTCCGCATCACCCGTTACAAAAACATCTGGGTTTTTTTTGTTTCTAGATAAAGCAAAAGAATAATACTCTTAAACTTTTTGGTAATACACAAAACCAAACAAGCAACTTCCGGGGATATTTTTCATCGAAACTGTACTTAATTGTTTTTTAACTTTTAACTTTTCGGGGATATTTTTCATCAAAACTGTACATTATTGCTGTTTCTTCAAGTTGTCGATGTAGAAAGCATCATTACCTGGCTAATCTGCGTGACTCAATGTAGAGTGAGGTTTATCATCGAATTAAAAAATCACGATTTGTATATTGCTGTAAATTCGTCTGCATTCGGGTTGACCTTGTTTTGTTATTCAGTTCGAAGATATATTTCTATACTTGATGTTGGTACGAATTTTTAAAAACTTGGCAATCTAGCCGAGAGTGTTCAATTTTCTTGCCGCTACTCTTTGAGAACGTCATGATCTAAGATTTTATTTTATAAAACTATTTTATTTTTATATTACTTTTTAATGCTATTCATATTGAACGACCAGTAAAATTGGCATCAAAAATAATTTCGAAAAAAACAAATTCTTTTTTTTAAATTAATTTTATTCTTTCAATGTGCCAGTTTCTTTTACTTGCTGGATCCAACAACTTATACAACTTATACTTATTTTGATGCTAACGGTCTATTAAAACGCTTTCGATTTCATTTGTTTCCATTTCAAAATTCTAAGCAATAAAGTTTTTCTTTTACAGTCTTAAAATTTAAAAAAAAAAAAAAATAATCATAAAAATGTATTATTTTATTTTACTTTTTAATTAAATACTTGAGCGATATTTGAGTAGTTTACAATGTGTTGTATTTCCGTTAAAATTTATTCGTTTTTTGTTTTACCATTTATAGTTAAATGTTTATACTTCATTTACTCAAATTACATTGTCTTTGTATCACTGTCGGACATAATGTCATTAATTGTATTATTTAAAAAGACATTGCAATTCACATCTGTGTACGCTATTAGCAAAATGGTGAAGTAGTTTATTCTGCATTTGCAACACTTTTGAAGAAAGAAAAGATTCTCTTTAGTTAAAAAAGCTAAAATATATATTTAGTAAAACTAAACCTATGTGAAAATCATTAAACGAGAGCCTGGCTAGAAAAACCATAAGCGTCGAACTTATTACATAACCTCGACCCCCGTTCAAAAAATGTTCAACTAACGTTATAACTAAATTTTTTTTTTTTTTATTGTAAGATTTCCGCGGGGCATTTCACGTTTCTTTACGAACTTTTACAACTGTAAACAAACTATGTTTACCCTGAATAAATATATGTTTACCTTGCATTCTTTAAAAGATGTTATGGTATTCATGGGCGTCCGCAAGATTTTTATTAGGGAGGGTCACTTTTAAGATATGAGCTCTTAACCAAAACCTGCGAGTTTCTAATAATCTAAAAGGTTCTTCATCAAATTTTCAACTGCTTTCTATCATCATCAAATTTCTTATCTTCATCAAATTTTCAACTGCTTTCTATCTACATTAGTTATGGTATAACATTACATAAATGTTCAATTAGAACGCAACTTTAGGAGTTTTAAAGTTTTAAATATTTATTGACAAAATAACAGGCGGTTGCAGGATTGCAGAATTGAAAATGTTTACAAAAACCATGCTTTGAAAAGAGACAGCAATCGGATAGGATCCCTATCATAAAATCCTTATGATGGAAATAATTGGTAAAAGTAAATCTAGTCTTAACATATTGCGTTTTAGAGCAATAATTAATAAAAGGTAATCAAACAATAAGTGAGATATTTCTTACGAATTTAATAAATACTTTGTAAAAAATGGTGCTGACCTTGCATCAAAAATTCAATAATGTCCAAGTTATACATTTAAAAGTTACTTAACTGGCTCACACGGCTCCTCAATTTTTAATGAAGTAAATTAATACGTACTTAAAATAGCTAAGAAATCACTTAAAATCAAGCGCCCTTGGGTTAATGACCTCTGAACTAAAAAAAATTGATACATGGTTTAAATCAAATAAACTCAATATAGAAAAAATTAAATTTATACTATTCCACCCTAATCGATAAACTAAAATAACACCTCTGAATCTACCAACATTTAATATAGAAAATACAACAATGAAAAAAGCTCTAAACACAAAATTATTAATGGTCTTAATTGATAAACACATCTCCTGGAAACCCCACATCATCTACATTAACATAAAAATATCAAAGAATATAGGTTAACTCTACAAGGAAGGACTATTTTTTTAACAAAAAAGTCGATAAACTTCTTTACTTTGCATTTATACATAGCTATCTTATCTAAACCAGTTTAGCATGGGGCAGCACTCACAAATCTAAATTAGAACCACTTTACTAACGTCAAAAACACGCTTCAACAAAAGTGTAAAACAAAAACAAATTTACTCATCCTAAACGTTTACTGCAACAAATAAACGCACCAAATGTGTTTCAAACAAATATTTATCACAACACACTTTTCATGTTTAAATATAAATTAAGTCTGCTTCCAGAACATTTTACACCAGACTTTTTTAAAAGCAATATAAAAAAGTATAATACAAGAGCAACAAGCAA
This sequence comes from Hydra vulgaris, assembly GCF_038396675.1. Classification (NCBI taxonomy): domain Eukaryota; kingdom Metazoa; phylum Cnidaria; class Hydrozoa; order Anthoathecata; family Hydridae; genus Hydra; species Hydra vulgaris. The sequence goes on along the minus strand of NC_088932.1, from coordinate 15,660,903 downwards.
CTTTATGATACCTTTTGAAGCAACAAGACTATCTAAATTCTCATTTACATTTCTTGGTCTTTATTTGTTTAACAAAATTGAAATAGAAAAAAAAAACCAAATAAAAAATTAAGTATAACTAAACTTTTAACAGGAAACGATAAAATAATAACAATAATAGCAATAATAATAATAATAATAATCATAATAACAATAAAAACAACAATAATAACAATAATAACATTAAAACTAATATTAATAATAATAGTAAGGTATACATATAACATTATTGCAGTCATTAAATAGTATCTGCATTTGCAGAAACCTTTTCTGTTCAGCGAATGAAACCCGAAAATTTTTTACGGATTACATAAATAACTCGTATGCAACTCATTTATTAAGTGTATTACACGTCTAGAATAATAAAGACATTCAATGAGAAGATTTACTTAGTTACTTAGTCATCAACGAGTATCTTCATACTAAAAGCAATTAGTTCTTATCATTTTTATAAAAATTTCGTTTTATCATACTAATACACAAATATTATTTTGAATTGTGGTAAATAAACATTTGCTGAAGCCTTTTCTCACTCCTCCAAAAATTAGCAGATTCATTTTTTTATTGTATTTTTCATTTTAATTTAAAGAATGTGGAGATATATTTGTTCAAATTAGTTTTAACGTATGCATTTTTACATTGTTCTATTTAATGCTTATAATAATCATGTATCGGAGTTGTATGCAACTATATTTTGATTTGCTTTGTATATTTAAGACTTTATGTTTACGATATTTATATTTGTATATCTTAACCGTCAATCAGTGATTGGTTACTTAAAATTACTTTGTAGTTATAAAATAAATATGAATGAATAAAATTTTAAAAAAGATTTCAATAACATTCTGCATAAATTTAGTCTTGTTGCAATGAACTATTACGATTAACGCTCAACAAACAACCTCAAAAAATATTCGTTAGCCATGATTGGGTCAAAGCCAGGTTTTTAAGCGTCACATATAACTAAAGATAACTGAACGTGTTGTTGCCGTTAGAATTAGTGCAATATGTAGAGCATCAAGAACAGATGGGTAAAAAGTTTGTCTAAAGTTGTTTTCCAGTTAAAGCTATTTGCTTCTTTCATTTGAGCTACTTGAATTGCATTGAAGTACATGTCATTTCCATAGACAAACTATTTTTATATCAATGTTTAATGATTTTGTAAGAGAAATCAATTAATATATATCTTGCATATAATGCAATAATATGATGATTTCTTTCTGAGCACTTGGTAAATCTAATTGTACTGCATTCAATGGCTAAGCATCGAGTTCCAATGTTGCTAAGAATAAAGTGAAAAACATAAGACTTACAACATAAGTTAACAAAGTACATGACAACATTACCTGATGGGTAATTTGATGGGCGGTTTTTCATACAACAATAACGACATTTGCTTTGTAAATTATTGAAAAAATTTGGAGTAAGATCACACACAACCAGAGTAAGAAAAAGCGCAGAACAGTAAATAAAAGCTGCTTTGGAAAAAATATTTTGCATTTTACCTAAAACTCCGTCTGCTTTACCAACCATTGTTGACAATTTGTAACCACTTGTTGAGTTATTGTGTCTTTTTAGAGTAATGTTTGTCATGTGCAGGCCGCATTATTGCAGTCATTAAATAGTATCTGCATTTGCAGAGACCTTCTTTTGTTCAGCGAATGAAACCCGAGAAATTTTTACGGATTAAAATTTACCTCTACCAGAAATTATTTTTCTGTTCCTGATATATTAGACACATTGTCAAATAAGATTTAAAAATCAATAGATTTGTTTAAAGTTTCATCAATATGTGTCAACCCTAACCCTAACTTCTGAAAAAACTCTAACAGTTTGTTCCATCATACGTTTCCATACCATGTAGATGCGTTTCTACATTGCTGTCATCAGCTTCCACACAAAATCAAAAAGATTGTAAACTTTTACTCTACCATTAGATAAGCGTTGATGAAAATTTTGGCGAATGTTTTTTTCAATTCTCTAAAATTTTATTGTGTATAGATTAATCCATAAGGCTTTAAATGTGCTAGCCTAGTTTTTGCATAACATATAAAAATGATGCAGCATCTTGTTGCTCGTTTTTGTAACTTTACTTTACAAAAATTTGTTGTATTTGATAAGTAATTTTGTTATAGAAGCATTCTTGTATTCATGATGGGCCGAGGGAGAACGATACAAAAGACACATAAAGGGCTCTACAAAAGATGTAAATTGGAAATCCACGGGAAAAGTTGTTTAAGCCAATAATCTTAAAAACAGTGTTTCTTGATATTTTCTTTGGTAATATAAATGACTGATTCTATATACGGATTTGTGAGAAAGTAATGCCTTAAGTCATCGAATTTGATTCAATAACTGAATGTATAGATTTACGTAGAACTCATCAATACCACTGTTTAATTCAGTTAGTGTCTATACTTTCGCTGTAATAGTAATATGAATAAATGACTAATAAGAATAAATATATGAATAAATGACTGACTTGATTTGTCTTGATACAGATATTCATTTTAATTTTATTCATTTATAGATAAGATTTGAGTATATGGAGCACCTAGATAATAAAAGCAAACTTTAAGATTTCCTAGATATTTGTAGTAAAGTTCAAGTTGTTTTTAATTTTTTGAATTGAATTTATGTTGTGATAACAGAAAGAAATATTATAAGCGTAAACTTATACGTAGTAATTAGTGGCTCTTGTCTAATTAGAACGCTGTTCAAATTTTTGTGTTGTTAAAATATTATCATTAAGCATAATGGAGTTTGTGGCAGGGTATTTTGATGTTAAAAATCTTTAGGTATGCTTTTATTACATAGGTGTTTGTATTACCCAAATCTAACTTGGAATTTTCAAATCATTTTATTGTTTTTTATTGTTTGTTTTTATACAAACGGCGTTAAAAAGTTGTTAAAATTATGCCTATCGGGTAAAGAAGTTTTATAACGTAATTTAATAAAATTAATTGCCGATTTACACAGAGCTGAGCACAATTTAGTATGCTTAAAGTGTTTAGTTAAATACTTTAATTTTCAATTAAAGTAATTTTAATTTGATTATTTTTGAGTGCTTCAAACCAAAAAAATAAAAAAACTCTTAATAATTGCACTTCAAGGTAAAATATGATTTCCAAAAAATCGGTAGATATAGTGTTCTTTGAAAAAGAAGGAACATTCTGGCAATGTAAATAAAAAAGTTACAATAAAAATTATTTTTTTCTAAAAACTGGAGCATTAACTGATCTATGGAACTATTTAATGTAACCATAATAAGCCACACGAAGAAGCATATAAAAAACGCGCATCTTCTACAAATAAAAAAGAATTCCGATAAAATAATCAAAAAATTGTCAGACTCTTCATTAAACTCATATTGAACCTCGAATTGATAGTTATTGAACCTCGAAATGATAGTTATTAAAAAAGGTATGATCGTGCAGTGCTTAGATTTATTGATAAAGATGGAAAATTATATTTAAACAGCTTTTGGATCTGGCTTCATTAATTTGTGCTCGGTGTTTACTCGATGGCAGTACTATCCACCTCATACAACAACATTATCTGAAGTTTGGTTGATATGGTCATTGATCTGCATAATAGCTTCCAACAAAATATAATAAAGCAGTTTATCTTAAAACCTAGAATCACTTTTGTTAACTTTAAAGCCGACAATGGCACAAGCTTTCTTGTTTCTACTTGTCTCTATCCTTCTTGTATTCCCTATATTTCTTGTTCCCTATATTTCTTGTTTCTACTTGTCTCTATATGTCTTCATCCTTGTTGGTTTTAGAATCATGCTGTTCATCAGTTGTAAATCTGAAAAAAATAAATGCTTTTCACAAAGCAACTTTTATGGAAGATATAACAAGAAACGTGTAGTCGAAATTTGACTTCAGATAATATTTTAGGAGCTACAACTGACACTACTGGAAGTATGCCGAGCGCCCTTAAACTTCTTGGATTGATTGGCTAAAATGACGTGCTTATAAACTCAAGCTTTATGTAAAATCAGCTATCCACAGCCAATCAATTCTTACAAAATTAATTAGCGATATATATATATATATATATATATATATATATATATATATATATATATATATATATATATATATATATATATATTGATATATTGATATATTGATATAAAGCATCATGTTCGGTTATATATTATTTTTATTGCTTAATAGTGTCATTATGGCTTATATAGTAAAAGCCATTATTAAATTAAAAAAACAGTTTTACAAAATTCAAAAAAAACTAAAAAAAAAATTATGTCATTGTAACGTAGCGGATACAGGCTTTTTAAGTTTAACAAAAAGTGGTCCCTATTGGCGTCTTATCACTCAATGGTAACTTAGTCGATCTTATCAATTAATCGATCATTTTCAACCAATTAAGATATGTCTTTATGTCTATAAGCAGAGGTCAAAGCATATTTTAGTACTGATCAGTTTGTGAGTGATAAACTTAGTATTAGAGATAAATTTCCGGTTGAGTTTTTGAACAGCGCAACTCCTTCAGATATTATTTAAAATTAAACACTGCTTTTGTAACTATATTAATCAGAGATTTAAATCACAAAGCTAGGTTATGCAATGGCAAAATAATGAGATTTGTGCTCTTTAAAACAGTTACGTTGATGCAGTGGTTTTTACAGGTGTTTCTGGTGATAGACAGGTATTTGTTCCTTAAAAATCTTGTGGCTCCATAAGATTCTAATTTACATTTTGTGCTAAAACAAAGTCAAGTTCCTGTCAAATTGGAATTTTCAAAACAATAAAAATCAAGATCAAATGTTAAATAGAGTTGGAAACCTTACTTTTTTTGTCAATTATATGGTGCATGTAAAACAAAATTAAGAGTAAAAAATAGTTTGTTTTTCATAATTAAAAAACATCCTATTTAAGGTATGGTAAAAAGAAAATATGATAAAGAATGTTATATTTTCCAATGATCTTTATATACTGTATTAAAAATTACATTACTCTTAAATGATAACCCATGCCCGAACAATTTCATTTTATTAAATGAAACTTACTATTGTTATCAGTCCTTGAGTATTATAGACTGATTTGACATTTAATATGCATGTTCAATCAAGAACAAGATTCTTTGATAGTTTTTTTTTTATATTTGATAAAAAGGATTCAAGGTTATTATTATTTAACAAATTTTATACAAACATTTTTCTATTTCAGAATGTTCATGTTTATAGTTTTAAACAATTATATTTTAATGTAATTACAGTTATTGCATGCTTATATAATTTTGTTTTTGCATTTTAAAAGTGTTGTTACTTGGCAACATATAGAGAATGTGTTTTATTCATGAAAATCAAGCGGTGCCACTAAGATTGACAAGTGGTGTTAGGGTCTGTAATTTTTTTCTACCGTAGACACTTTTGAGCTAAGACTAAATATGAATCTTATTATAGTATCTAAATATTGCTACCGCTATTGCTTAAGTTACATATTTTTCAAGTTTTACAATTTACAAACTACAAATTATTATTCCTTTAGAAAGCCAATCAGCATTATCAATCTAAAAAGTTATGTTTTACCTTTTTTATATTTTAATTAAATTACACTAACTTAATACAATTACATTAACTTTACATGTTTACTTTTTACTAAACTTACTTTTTATTTCTCTTATTGCTTTAAGATATTTTGCAATATTACTATATTAAAATTTTTTAAAGGATACCTATTTAAAAATTTTTTATAGATTTAATATTATTGGCTACAAACTTTTTGTTTTTTATTGTAACTATTTATAATAGACTAATATTAAATGGTTTGCTTTTTTGTGTATAAACTCAAACATTGTCTAGTTTAATTTTTTTCTTTTTAGATAATTTGTGATTGATTTATTAATTGTCTACTGTATAAACATAATTGGAATATAGTAAATTTATGATTTGAAATGATTTGAAATTTACTGTTTTATTCATTAGCCAACAGTTAAAAAGAAACCGAAATTCTACATAATTGAGGTATAAATAATTTGTTTTACTGTTGTCATGACAAAATCAGCTTTATAGTTACTTATTTTATAGCTAATTTTTACTACTATGTTGTGTCATTAACAGATTTACATTTGTTATGCTCATAAAAAATTATTTAATAAATCATAATGATTCTTGTATGTCATTGTGTCGTGAAAAAAAGCGATCAGAGCTAACTAAATTATTTATAATTAAATTTCTATTTTATTATTATTTTTAGATAATATTTAAAGGTAAACTGTTATTATTGGTTTATTTACTAATAACTATTATTACAGGTTGCATATAGCTGGATAAACATTATTAATAACTAGCAGACCATACCTGTAAAAATGCAGCTCTTTATAAGTCTATTCCACCCCTAAAATTTTAATACTTTATATATATATATATATATATATATATATATATATATATATATATATATATATATATATATACTAGCAGAAAGCAACACGTATTACGGGTTACGGTCGGTCTGTTACTTAATTTATAGTCGCTGTTTTCCACAATTCAAAGTTGCGATACCTTATCTAATACCCTGTAAGAAAAACGCTTTCAAATTAAAAAAATTAAACCATCTGTAAAATTAAAATAAATTAATTTACCAATTATTTAACGTTATTTGAGTAATTTACAACTGACATATCAACTGAGGTCATATCAGTGTATATGCCGAACCATTTCCTAGACATTACTAAGCTCAACACAATACGTTTTTAGTTACTGACACAAAATAATAACACTTCAACATGCCTTAAATTGACGAAAGATTAAAGCTAAATTCTTGTTATATTTTTTATAACATGAACTTTAATTAATAAGATTAATATTAAGTGAACGTAATTTATTTATAAGTTATTAATTTTTTGGTATCCCCTTAATACATGTTTCTTTAAAAAGGAAACTGTCTTTAAAACGATAAATGCACACAACTAAATAAATTTATTATAAATAACTAAGCAATTGAGTACAAATACGTTTCAAACAAAAAAAAGTCGATTTACAATCAAACATGTGAATTAGGGTGGAGCGATTTTCATAGCAAAAAAAAAAAGAGTTTAAAAACCAATATTACTGAGACACGAATCAATGTCTATTAATTATAAGATTAAAGTAAAAAAATATTTTTTGATTTTGATGAGATCTCGAGGGTCCTCTTTGGAATTTAAATTCTTGACAGGTCCAAATATTTTTGAATTTTTTTTTTCTAAACCATATCAACCTTGGACTCAAAAAAAGCAGAAAAAAATGCTTGTTTCATAAATAATAATTTTATTAAAAAAATTTTTTAGTAAAAAAAATACTTGCAAAAATAGACCTTAAAACTCCCGTTTTGTTGAGGACGGGGGTTTTTGATGAAAAAAACTCTACTTTTTTAATTTTAATTTTTTAATAAAAACAAATATTATTTTCAAAGTCAGTATATTGTTTTGCTTCTTTTAAGTATCAAGTTGATATAGTTTAGAAAAAAAAAATTTAAACAATATTAGGACCCATCAAAAATTTAGAATCCAAAGAGGAACCTCAAGAACTCATCTAAACTAAAAAAAAAAGGGTAAGGTTCTTTTTTCACCAAAAGATATTGATTTGCTGCTCAGGCAAATCAAATTTCAAAATATTTCAAAATCGCTCTATCCTAATGTGTATAACAAATTGTAAAAAATATGTATAATAAAAGATAACTGAAGCTAAAACTAATTAAAAATAAACTAAAATTAACTATAAACTTAACCAAAAATAAAAAAAACTTTAAATTTTAATATCTGTACCTCAGAAGACAAAGGTCGGTTATCCATATTTTTGTGAAAATGTGTTATGTATGAGACCTTTTTAGTTTTTTCAGTATCTACATAGGTATAAAGACTGTTTTCCTGCAACAATGTGAAAAAAAGTTTGGTCAATATAAAGGGTCTGGTGTCCCCACAATGTTCAAAGGAAAAAGGTCTGTAGTTCAGAAATGACTTTTCACTTTTTTTATTTAACTTTTTATTTTTGTCAAAATTATATTTCATGTGCCTCAAGACAAATTAAATAAGACAAATTAAATAAAACATAAATATAACTATCAAGAATAAAAAAACCAATAAAGACTAATTATTTTACTATTTACTCTCTCCTGGACAATTTCTAAAATGTGATAACTGACTTGGACTACTGAGTGTACAGATATAAATGCTTTATTTAACTATGCTAATCACATAATTTATACTTAGTTTTTTTTCCAACTCTCCTAAAAGAAAAAAGAAAATAAAGCTTTAGTACTTGAAGTTTTAAAATTCCAGTTACAGTACAAACAATCAAATTAACAATTATTTTAATAGCAAAAACACTGACTTATTTCAGTCTTCAATTCTGTGTCTAAATAATATAGACGTTAAAATATCAACTTAACTTTTTAAAAATAAATTCACTAAACTAATATAACTAATACCTTTATTAGCTCTTTCTTGATCAACTAAAGAAAATAAATTTTAATTAAACTAACTTGATGTAAAATAATAAGAAGCTGTCTTACTGAGAATTTTAAATTTTTTCTCTATTATTGACAATATAATTTTAAGTATTACCTTAGTTCTTGGGATTATTGTATAAAAACATAAAAACCTACTGTTTTACTTTTAAGTCAACAACAATATTTTAAAAAACATTTTAGTTACTTTATAAAAAAATAAAAATTCTTTTAAACATACTATCTCTCTCTTCATTGTTGTCAACTAAACAGAAAAACAAACAAACAACTGGTGGTAAATTTTCCCTTTAGTAGTAGTTTAATAAATAGATTAAATAGATCAAAGACCTATAACCTGCTCTAATAGTCTACAACATTATCATTAAACTATAACTATTTTCGACAACCTGGTGTAATTTAACATAGATATGTTTTTTTTCAAATGACAAAAATTATTAAAGTACATTATATAAACATAGAACAAATGTAGTGATAGTGGATTTAATCCAAAAATAGAAAGAAACTTTAGAAAAAAGCTTACTGTTTTTAAATCTACAAAAATTTCCAACTTACATTTTTTTATCTACATTTATCTATAATAAAAAATGAATTAATGAGTTACCATTATTTAAAGTTGATCCAGAAGCAACTAAAATAAATTATGAAATAAAAAGTTTATTTATATAACCTTGACGATAATGTTGAAATAAACAATATTTATTGCTTGAAAAGTTAAGTAACAAATGTAATTTAAGTATATTAAAATAAATGTACGAAGTTACCTGTTGTGGCTGGTGCAACTGAAGTTATAACTAAATAAAAAAATATTAAATAAAAAAGCTATTTTATCTATCTTATCTATTTTATCCTGATAATTATGTTTAAATAAAAAATATTTATTGATTCTTTTTAAAATAAATTAAAAAACATTACTATTTGCCGTAAAATAAAATGAAAGACATTACTATTTGCACCAACTGATGATGCTACCACACCTAAATGACAAAATTTATTTAAATATTTAAAACATATTCAATGCTTTAAAAGAATATTCAAAAGAAGTTTTCAAATCTACAAAATCTAAGTCCTTACTGAGTTCTACCTGTCTGTCTAAAAATAAAAATTGAGATAAAACTATATACAGTAATATTGCTAATGCTACATTTGTACTCAAATAAAATCTACATGATAAAACTTACTTAAGTCGCTGTCAGCTAGCCTGTCGAAAAAAAATTTGTATTTTCATTAATCCTAATCTATAATCTATAAATAAACTTACTAATATAAACGATAAATAAACTTGAACTAACTAAAACTATAAACTATAAACTTGAACTAAACTATAAATAAACTACTATATACTAATATAAACTATAAATAAACTAATATAACTTTGTGACTAATATAAACTATAAATAAACTACTATACACTATATACTTACTAAAAAGGCCTTCAGCTCCTTCTAACTGCTCTAAAAAAATAAAACAATACTTTCTTAAAATGATCTAAAAAGACTAAAGACAAAACTGAAACACTTTACTAAAAAAGAAACATTGTACTAAAAAAAATTTTTTTACCAGTCATTTTAGTTTTAACTTCTTCTAAAAAAAACAAAAAACTAAAAACAACGAACAACAAACAAATTTTAGTCTTTAAACAATGAGCAACATCAGTTCCACTTGAAACTAAAAATTTATCAGCTCTAATCGGCTGGAAGACCTTGCTAGAAAGACCGCGTGGAGTAAAGAAACGCTTTTAGAAAAGCCTAGAATGTTCTTTATTAAAAAAGAAAGTGAAACGACACTAACACTATTGAATTACAGTATTCATATTTAGAAGATTAGATAAATTACAGCATTCATGTTTAGATTGTACTAAAAAAACTATTTTACCAGTCGTTTTCTTTCTAACTTCTTCTAAAAAATGAAAACAGGCTATAAAAATTAGAATAATAAAAACAACCACAACAAACAAACGATTATTTAAATTTTTGTTTTAAACAATAAACAACATCAACTTTTCTTAAGAATAAAAGTACATCATCTCAAATTCGCAAGCTGACTTAACATGAAAGACCGCGTGGAAAATGTAACCGCGCATAAAAAAATCTAGAAACTACTTAAAAACTAAGAAATAGTGTATTTTACAGAATACAGAACCGTAAGTAACAATACGAACAATAGGCGAAACATTAGGCGTAACTATGCGCACTATTCATTACCGTATTAATATATATATATATATATATATATATGTATATATATATACTAGCTGTCCATAATCGTAAAATACAGAATATAAAATAACTATAAATGATTCTCGAGGAAAAAAGACAAACATATACAAAATATAAGTTGCTGTTTGAATTTGAGCAATTAAAAAATATTTCAAAAGTCTATCTATGCTCAAAAACGGATCGTTTGAAATAAATCAAGTCATAAAAAATATTACACTCAAACAAAAAAAAAAGAGAATTTTACAGTTACTGATATTATTAATTTTCCTACTCCTTAAAAACATACTATAGCAATGTTATTTATAAACAAAACCATTTTGTGTGTGTTTGTGCGTGAGTGTTTATGTGTGTGTGTGTGTATTTATTAAGGTGCTCAAAGAAGTTTATACTTAATACAGAGCACCGACGAAGAAAGCTAACTAGAAAGTTCACGTCCCCTTCATTACAAATGTTGGTTATCTGGAAAGACTCGGCATCAAACTTAGAACTTCTTGGTTCTAAACCAGAACTTTAATCACCGTTACAAACTAATGAAATTTGGAATACACCACGTTTAATAACTAATGAAATTTGGAAATAAGGCATACCTTTAAGACTTTCAAAAGTAAAACAATTGCTGCATTTGCTAAAACACGATATTTTTCTATTGTTAACAAGATAAAAACAAGATTCTTCAAAGCTTTTAGTATTACTTCATCAAAACAAAATTAAAATTATACAACAACTTACATAGGTAAAAACATGATTTTAAAAATATAATTTTTTTTGTTTGAGACTATCTGGATATCATTTACCAGTATTGCTATTACTTTCAGTGTCTGTCTTGCCTAAAATGTAAAGGTGTTTGCAAGTTAGTATATATATATATATATATATATATATATATATATATATATATATATATATATATATATATATATATATATATATATATATGTAAAAACATATAAATATTTTGTTAAACTATCATAAAAATCATTTTTAAACTAGCGCATAACTCCGTGCAACTTTACATTTTGACTGTTACACGCCCAGGAAGTTGACTGGAGCAGGTGGAATGAGCTCAAGTTGGCCGCCTATTTCATTCCATACGTGTCCGTGAAGTTTTCGGTTATCGGAGTTTGATTACAACAATCGTTTAAAAATTGCTGTTACATGCAAAACATAAAGGCACATTCCGAGTAGGTGGAAGTTTTTGAGATTTCGGAGCTTCTCTCTTGGCGATAAAGTTGATGCATCTCTCTTTTTTGTATTATTTCATTTTAACCTATACAATTGATATGAAAACACCTATTTGTACTTGAAATGGGTAACAATAACATAGGGTAAAAGTGTTGCTAATTTTGGAAGTTTAACTTTTACTCTTCAGACTCTTTTATTTGTTTGAAGTACTTTGACTTACCGATCCCACAAAAGGCACTTGTCTTATTCTTCCCACTTAATGCACAAAGAGCAAGAAAAACTTTACAGCAATCTGTAGCTTGCTCTAACGTAATAATCTTTATATCGAAAATCCGTCTTGAATTAGAAACGCCAATATCCACAAAATGAGTTTTAAAATGTGGAGATCTTAGTTTACTTCTTTGAGCTTAATTATTTTATCTATCCAAGTTAGTACTGGTCAGTCACAAAATATACTGTGGAACGTTTTAGAATCAGATTTTAAAAAAATTCTGAAATGTTTCTAAATGTTTTACGTTGACAAGCTGATACAGAATTACCAATCCATCAAAAACATGTGCAGCGTTTTGAGGAACCTGTGAAATAAATTCTTCAAAGTGCTCCTGGTCACCCAAAAATTCTATTACTATTAATACTTCTATTGTTTCAAGTCAAACTGTTATATGATTTAGAAGATTTATTAGTAGTTGTAATAAAAATAAGGCTTAACTTAGAGAGAAAACTCATTTTGTTTTCACGAAGCTTCATGTAATCCTAACGCCCACGGGGTAGGTCTCTAAGAATAGCATACATGTAGTATTTATTTCAAATTTTAATCTTCTCTACTTTTTGAAATAACTAGTAAACTTCCAAACATGCTTCGTTGTGATACGATGGTGGACAATTTTTTCTGTGACGCGATAAATTTTGTTAAATTTAATCTGGTAAATGTTTGCAGGCAATATAGTTTTATTGGAACGTAAAAAGAAACTGTCAAAGACTAAATGTGTACATTGAAAAGTATTTTAAACTCTGTTTCCCCAATAGATTATGCATTCAATAAATATACATTTGACTAATCAGATGCTTCTATTGCAGAGCAAAATATTTACATATGAACCTCTCACTCAAAAGGACTTCCCAAATTTTCATTAGAATTAATGCTCTCTCTAAACATCCATCGTTAATTTTTCTTGATGGTTCTAGATTTTTATTGATTGTTTTCTTGTTTTGATTCCCAAGTCATATTGAAAAATTGAGATTTTGAAACATGCATGTTTCAAAATCTCAACTGGGTACAGTGAGCACCCTGCGTTGGATGGTTTTTTCACATGTCCTTATATTCCTCTACGACATTTTTAATCGTAATTGATTGATTGCCTACTTAAAGAAAAAGGAGGTTGTCCAATTTTAAAAAACTTAGGAGCACACATTTTCTAGTAAAAGCTGGGGATGCGTAGCCTGAATTCTACCCCTTCTTTACCCCTAGCAATACCTCAGAGATTGTTTTGAAAGTTTTAAAACTACATAGTTTATCAATATTATTAACATCTTTTCCTTAGTAAAGTATGCAAGCACATATAATTACTTTTTCAGCAACTAAAATAAGATGTTTACTTTTACTAGATATATTATTTACTTAGATATCAAATAAACAAAAACAAATAAACATGTTTATTTTGAAATCTCATTTTAAAAAGTAAATATTTTTTCAAACAAACACAAAATGGAGACGGTTGCTTTTTCAGATTATACCATTATACCATTATACTATTTTTTGTTTTAATACGTTGATATAAAAAAAATTATGACCCAAAGTTTAATTAAAAATAAGCATTAAAAATTTTAACCTCATTAGTTCAAGAAAAAAATTTTAAAACGTTTTCTTTTTTAAATTATTAACACCCTCCAATTAATTTGTAGCAACTTAAATAAATGGTTTGCGACATTTAACTCTTATATAACATGGCGGAAGTTTTAAGATGAAATCTATTTGTGTAGTTTAAACTATTTTTATCTTTGAATGAAGTTATAAGCAGTTTCCAAGTGGGCCCGTAAAGGTTTATTAATTTTTTTTGAAAAATATCCCACCCTAAGCTTATTAAAACTAACTTGATGAAATAGCTGTCAGAAAATGCGCATTTGACCCTAATCCACGCAAGAATTGATTAGTTTTATCCGCATTTTAAAAAATATATATTAGTTTGGATTTATAAATAGAAACTTTTTATAAAAAATAATCATATTGTAACATGGCGCCCTATCTGAAGTTTCACAAATTGACCGAGAAAAACATAGTTTAGAAAAAAAAAATTCCCACTTCCCTCCCTTTATTTAATCCCAAAACCCTGTTTATTAGATCTAAACAAAAATTACCACCCTCTCTCCCTCCACCACACAAACACATCTTTTCTGTATTAAGGACTCGAGAGCTACGTTAGTTACTTAGATACAGGGTTGTTATCTGTGAAATATGTCTAAGACATTTCTGCAGACATAAAATATGTCCCACATATTTTCTATCGACATATTTTGACATAATTTTATGTCTGAATTCTTTTCTGCTTACATAAAATATGTCAGACATATTTTCTATCGACATATTTTGACATAATTTTATGTCTGAATTCTTTTCTGCTGACATATAATATGTCAGACATATTTTCTGTCGACATATTTGACATAATTTTATGTCTGAATTATTTTCTGCTGACATAAAATATATCAGACGAATTTTCTGTCGACATATTTTGACATAATTTTATGTCTGAATTATTTTTTGCTGACATAAAATATGTCAGACATATTTTCTATCAAAATATTTTGACATAATTTTATATCTGAATTATTTGCTGTTCAATATTCTTGAAGAAAAAATCAATCTAACAAATTTATTGCGCATTTCAACTTAATTTACAGAGTTAAGTGAAAATAGTTTAACAAATTTGTTGCTTTTTTCCAATCAATTATGCTTCATAAAACTTTTTCTTTAAACCCTATAAGCAAAGATCAGTTGTTTCATAAAAGTCTTTTTCTGCCCTTTTTAGCGATGTATCATTTGATAGTATTGACTAATATTGGCATTTATTGACTTATTCATTGATTATGACTTTTTTATTGATTATGACTAATATTGACATTCATAGTATTGACTAATATTGATAGTATTGATTAATATTGACTAGTATTCAGGCATCATTTGATAGTATTTGATAGTATTGATTAGTATTGATTAGTATTGGCGCTTTCCCTTATTAGATTATAAAAACCATCTCAGGCTTAGTTTTTTTTACTGAAAGTGATTTTTATAAGTATGACTAAACCTAAAATTATTTCTTTAATTAAAATAATAATAAAAAAAAACTTTTTCAGTTATTTTTAATTATTAGTTCATCCTGAAAAAGATTTCATTATGAAAAATTGAATTCAAAAGCGGTTCACAGAATTTCAAAAAATTCGTGTGAAATTAAATTCATTTGAGCTGAAGAATTTGAAATATTTCACAAAAGTTATATTCAGCTCATTAAATTCTTATTAAGAAGACTAACCGGTAATAATTTATAACTAATTACGAATAATTTACTTTTAGTTATAATAGTTATGATTTATTTAACAATAAAATAATTGACAATTGTATTATAACAGCATAATTAACTGCCATAAACTTGCATAAAATGTTTTGAGTGAAATATATATTGGAATAATTATTTTTTTCGTTTTCCTTACGATTTAAAGTCAAAAATGGAGAATAATTTATTGAATGAATCAGCTATTAGTTAAAAATAACTAAAAATGTTTTTTTTTTTAAATATTATTTTAATCAAGAGAATAATTTTAAATTTAGTCATATTAATAAAAACCATTTTCAGTAATAAAAACTCAGCTTGAGATAGTTTTTACATTCTAATAAGGGAAATTGCCAATACTAATCCATACTAATCAATACTATCAAATACTATCAAATACTATCAAAAGATGCATCAATACTAGTCGATTCTCTAAATGATACATCGCTAAAAATACTTTGTCAATACTATCAAATGAAACATCGCTAAAAAGGGCAGAAAAAGACCTTTATGAAACAAAATATATTTGCTTATAGGATTTAAAGTAAAAGTTTTATGAAGCATAACACAGGTCAACAAAACTCATTTTTCACCATCACGTCAAGTTGTAAAGATATTTGGTTTCAAATCTTTAGAATTTGGGGTAAAGTCCCTAATATTGTCAAAAATAAAGTTGTTCAAAAGTATGTCAACCTGAGTCTCAAAAAAAGCGTATTTTCATAGAGATTTTAAAGATGTTATTCGTTTGTAATAAAAATAAGTATTTTTTGTATTATTGCTGAAAAACATTTTGTTGACATTTTTTTAAGAGTCTTTAGCATTTTTTCAAATAATTTTTTTGCCAAAAAATTTTTAAGGAAAATTTTTTATGTTTTCTAAAATCTCTATACTATCTTCTAAAATACACTTTTATTGAGACCCAAGTTGACATATTTTTGAACAACTTTTTTTTTGACAATAATAGGGACTTTACCCCAAATATTAAAGATCTGAACCTCAATATCTTTACAACTTGACGTGATGGTAAAAAATGAGTTGCATATTTGAAATCAAAATATGAAATGCAATCCAAAAAACAAATTGTTTGCTCGGCACCAGAAAATTTTTTTTTTGTTGACCTTCAATTATAATTGATTGCAAAAAAGCAACAAATTTGTTAAAATATTTTTACTTAACTCTGTAAATTAAGTTGAAATGCGCAATAAATTTGTTAGATTGATTTTTTCTTCAAGAATATCAAACAGCAAATAATTCAGATTTAAAATTATGTCAAAATATGTCCATAGAAAATATATCTTACATATTTTATGTCAGCAGAAAATAATTCAGAAATAAAATTATGTCAAAATATGTCGAAGAAAATATGTCTGACATATTTTATGTCAGCAGAAAATAACTCAGACATAAAAATATGTCAAGATATGTCAATGGAAAACATGTCTGACATATTTTATGTCAGCAGAAAATAATTCAGACATAAAATTATGTCAAAATATGTCAATCAGAAATATGTGGGACGTATTTTATGTCGGCAGAAAATATGTCTGAAAATATGTCGACAGATCTGCCAGACATATTATGTCGTAAAAAATCTGCTTAGATAGTTACAATTTTGGAAAATTTCTAAAAAAAAAATTTCTCAATTACGCGTTTAATAAAATTTTTCTTTTAATTAGCGTTTAACGTCAATAAATATTTAACGTCGTTTTTCTGTTTTCTAAATTATGCGCATTGTTCAAGAAAGGTTTCAATGTTTATGTTTTGGTTTATAATTATTTAAATATTTTTTTAATATTTTTATGCAAATGCATCGTTTATATAAATGCGTTATTTATTATTATACCTGTATATTAAACGTGTATATATATGTATATAAATCATACATTAGTTATTTAAATCATATTGAAATATATTTAAAAAAATAAAAAGGAACTCAAAAAAGCTTTATAATGCAAAAGTATTAAGTAAAGCCACCGGAAACACTAAAGAAATATGGAGTGTAATTAAAGATATTATCAGAAAAAATAGTTATGCGAGAACATTATGCCAAAATAATAACATTTGATAAAACACAATTTATGATAAATCAATTATTGCTGAAAAACTGACCAGCTTCTTTACTAATGTTGGTCCGAACTTGGCATTAAAAATACCTATAAATTCAACACCATTCGAATCATATTTAAACAGTTACGATTAGTTATGGATGAACCTAATTTAAAACTAATTTTAATTGTAAACCGCCTTTTTTTACCTTAAAACTAACAAAGTGCTGGATTTGATAAAATTAATGTTAAAGTTGCAAAATCAGTATATAATATAATAGAACCCTCGTTATTTCACATATTTAATCTTTCATTTAAAACACGTATTGACCTTGAAAAGCTGAAAATTGCACGAATCTTGCCGATATTTAAGACCGAAGATGACTCAAATATCTCTAATCATAGGCCTATATCTATTTTACCTTGCTTTTTAAAATTACATGAGAGAATAATGTACAATAGACTTTTTAATCACTTATCAGGAAACGAAATATTGTATTAAAAACAATTTGGTTTCACAAAATAAATTAAATGGAGAGTGCAGTGGTTGAACTAGTCAATCAAGTATCAAGTGTATTCAGTAGTAACTACTTTACCTAAGGAGTTTTCATTAATCTGTCAAAAGCTTTCGATACCGTTAATGATAAGATACTTATAAAAAAAACTTGAACACTATTGAGTAAAAACTAACAATTTACTTTGGTTCAATTTGTCCGAATAAAAACAGTTTATAGTGTATGAACAAAAACAAGCATTCCCTTCTGCCGTCATTTGTCGGGTTCCCCAGGGCGCTATTTAAGTACCACTGTTGTTACCAGTGTACAAAAATAATTTATATTTAGCAACAGATCTATTGAATTTTATTCTTTATACAGATGATTCCTATCTGTTTTATTCCTACAGAGATTATAATACACTTTTTGAAACAAATACAAACAATTATCGAAAGTTAATGAGTGGTTTATAACTAATAAGCTTTCTCTAAATGTGGATTAAACCAAATTTATTTTGTTCCACAAAGTGAATAAATTAAAATATATTCAAATCAAATTGCCCAATCTAATAATAATCAATAACACTAACACTAAAAGAGAAATCTCAGTAAACTTTCTAGGGATAATCTTAGATGAACATTTACGTTGGAGTTTACATATAAAAAGTATTGAAAATAAAATTTCAAAAAATTTATCAATGGTATATTACATATTACTACACCATTTTTAAACAATTACTGTTTAAAAAGTTTATATTTCTCTTTTATTCAATGTTATTTAATTTATTGCAATATTGCATGGGCAAGCACAAACCACTCAAAATTTAAAAAATTATACTGTAAACAAAAACACGAGTGCAGTACAATTTTTGGAGCTGATACAACTGTACCTTGCGAGCCTCTTTTGCGTATACTTGGAGCATTAAATATATATAAAATTAACTTACACCAAGTTTTAATGTTCATGTATAAAACAAATATAGGATTATCTCGTAAAATACTTCAATCCTATTTTGGCAAAATAGTTCATAAATATCCAACAAAATTTTCATCCAGCAACTTTGCTGCCTCAAACAATTCAAAACTAGCTTCATATTTAGTTCTTTATCGTGGACCTTACTTGTGGAAAATATTTCCCAAGATTGTAAATACTCATAAAACTAGTATAGAGCAGTTTTAAAATGAATCAAAACAGGCATTCTTACTTATGGATTTTAATATATCCTACTTTGAATATTTTGTTTTTATTAAAACTCAAATACAAAAATATAACTAATACAAAAGTTATGTCGCTGAGTGTATCAACATCTTTTTTTATTACCTTATTATGGTATTGCCTCTATGGCGTTTGCTAATTTATTTCCGTTATTTCTATGAAATATGCTAATTTATTTATGTTATTTCTATGGTGTATATTAATTTATTTTTTTAAATCTTAGTTTAAAGTTTAAGTTTTAAGCAAATGATAATATCATATATATT
Organism: Hydra vulgaris; assembly: GCF_038396675.1. Lineage (NCBI taxonomy): Eukaryota > Metazoa > Cnidaria > Hydrozoa > Anthoathecata > Hydridae > Hydra > Hydra vulgaris. Next base: position 15,641,421 of record NC_088932.1, on the reverse strand, counting down.
TTTTCTGGATGAATAATGGTATTATATTATATGTATTATAAGCTTTTTAGTTAATCAACGAGTCAAAAAATTTAAAACTGTATATTGCAGAGAATAGAATATCAAGAGTCTCCTAGCATGCATAATAAAAATCTTAATTCTAGCAAGTATATTCAATTATAATACCATGAAATGTTTATACAATTTTGAAAATTTTAGAAAACCTGTAAAAATGTGCATTTCTAAAATAAAGTAATACAAAACGGTATTTGTATATTACGCAAAAATGAAATATAAAACATGTTAAATACAATATAATAAAACAATAAAAAAAATTGGTAGTGTCTGTTTTGAATCACTGGATTTTGTACATACAAAAGAAGTTACCACTGAACTATTTGCATGTAACATCATAAAAATAATAAAAAAATGGAAATGACTTTTGTTATAAATAATTTCGATTACCAATTATTATGTAAAAACTTACCAATAATAATCTCACTTCGTGATCGAACAGACTTAAATTTTAAAATTGCTTAAGCTGCCTCTAAGTATCAACTAATAGTACCTTAGCACATTAGGCAGATCTGCTTAAACGTTTGAAAACTGCAAATTTTTTATTAACCATTACCTAGCTCTACCAGAAGAGGTAAATGATAAGTATTATCTTTCACTAAAAGGAGTTTACTTAAATTGTTGTTAATTTTTTCCATTATGATAAAAACCTTTATTAAAAGTAAGAAAAACGATAAACATTACTCTTTTTTATTAAAAAAAATGTTTATTAGAAAAGCATTATCAACTTAACGAGATAATTAAATAATTTACATCGAAATGAATTTATAATTTGAAAAAATGATTTTTTAAACATTTTAATAATATTTTTTATTTCATCAATAACAAAATCAAATTATTAACTAAAAATAAAAGTTTAAATAAATATTCTAAGCTTCACGGACAATTTGATATACAATCTTTCCAAAACGTAAGAAATATAGTTTTTTATCTTGAATTGTACAATAAAGTCTGCCGTATACTTTACTTATTTGATTACATCTTTATCATTACACCTTTTTTATTTAATCTTTGATTACATAACTTGCACAAAAATTCATCATAAAAACTCATCATAAAGTGGAAATTCACTAATTATACTTAACAGGTAACAGTAAAGATAAGCACTAAAAATAATTTTAATACTAGAACCTACTTCCGACAGTACGTGCTAAATTTGACAAATCAAAATGAAATTGTTTTTCTGACGCTACTGAAATACTTTCGTATTCGTTTTAAAGTTGTGTTCAAACTGACATTGCTCATATTGCTTTCACCAGAAATTTGGTCAGGGTTTGATTCGTACAATTTTTGTTAGATAATGAGCAGGACAATGATGTTTTGGAATAATAATATGACCAAAATATATTTCTGTAAACAAGTTTTGAACGCTAATCGCCTAAGCAGTACTTTGCATGCCTTCAAATTGCTTTTTCAAAGAAAAAAATCTTCCTAAAAACTAACTTTGAGTAGGATTTCTACCTAAACTCTTGTCTTTAAATTTTTATTCAGCAATGGGCTTTTTATCTTTTAAATCTAAAATTAAAAGGTTTGCAGTTGACAACTAAATTCGTCAAAAGGCATTTAATTAGAAATAAACGATGTAAGAGTAATATTATTCCACATTGTGAATAACCCTCGAGTATGTCATGCATTAAATTCAGGACGGTGTTCTTAGGTAAAAAAAACTTAAACCTCTGAAAAGGATTTTGTTTATAAGAACAAACAATTTAAAATTACCAGTACCACCAAAAATAATTACAATAAAGTTAAAAACAATAAGAATGTGTGACGTATTTTTATCTTTAACTTTAGATCTTCTTTATGAAAAGTATATGCTGTATTTGCCTTTTTATTAGTTAGCAGTAATGTTAGCATTTATTGGCAAACGTGATTTCTTTTTATATTGACTATAAATTATATCTCTAAAGCTATCGAACACTTTACAAGGGGTTTTAAAAGCTTAACATGTCCATATTTTGCACCATGGCCAATTTTAAACTCTTCCTTATGTTAATATTTTTTATCTTATCAATTGTGTACTTTAAAAGCACCACTACCAACAACAACAAAAGCAATATAGATATAAATACATGCTAAGTTTCAATCACTAATAGCCTACAAGTCATACAGAACAAGGACAAGAAAATAAATAAAGTTGAAAAAAAAATTAAAATTAAATTAAAAAATAAACGAAGAAAACAAAACAAAGTAAAAACTTTAAATTTACTAGAATAACATAACAGGATATATATATGTATATATAAATATGTATATATATATATATATATATATATATATATATATATATATATATATATATATATATATATATATATATATTTATATATATATATATATATATATATATATATATATATATATATATATATATATATATATATATATATATATATATATATATATATATATATATATGTATAGGAAACTTAAATAGGAAACTTAAAAATTATGATAAAAATTTACAGTATTTAAACTAAAACGTTTTATTTACGTCAGAATGCATTATTAAAAACGTTTGCATCATTAATATTATCAACTACTTTTAATAACAATGGATAAATTAAAATGAAATTAAACTTTAAAAACTATTGATCTAACCATAATAATGCATACATAACAAGACATAATAGAAAAGTTATTAAAAAGAATTGAGGCATTTTAGGCAAAAACATCATCTGCCCCCTTGTGGGCAGACGTTATAGTTCGTGGAAATTTAAAAAAAAATTTGTTACTCAAAAACCTGCTCCAATTTAGTACGCTTTAAGGACAAAACACAAAGATATACTATACTTGCGGCAGCAAAGGAATTACGCTTACATGAAAATTTGAAGGATATATCCATTAACCCAGATAAAACATCAGCCGAAAAGAAAGGAAAAATAACTCTCTGCAAAATACCGATACCTTTGTTAATGGTATTTAGAGGCAACAGGTTGTCAAGATTAATAAACAACAATAAGAAAAATCTAAAAATGTAGTATACAAACGCAACCTCATTAAATAAAAACTTAATGAACTTTCAGTATTAGCACAGTTAAATAAAATCGATATTTTAATAGTGAAGGAAACGTGGTTTAATGCCGAATCAGAGTCAAACCTGGATGATTTTAATTTTTTAGAATGGACAGACGGACAAGGTGGAGTTTGTATCTATACTCGCAAAGATTTTATAACTTTTGAGATTAACTCTAATAAACTATGTTATCCAGAGATTGAACAAATATGGTGAGGACTCAAATATGAATTTAAAAAAACATTAGTTGGTTGTGCCTACAGACCTCCTAACTCAGCGTATAATTCAAACCTTTGTAAATCGATTCTAGCGGCTAAACGTGTTTACAATAATAGTGCTTCTAGAGGTCTTTTGTCGACCGGGGACATTATCTTTCCGATTATAAAATGGGTTGATGATATCTTTACTGGTGCATGGTCAAATCTTATTAGTTTCATTTCTCAAAAACTATAAACGACCGCTTTTTGTCACAAAATGTATTTTTCCAACATTTCAAAAGACGGATAAAGATTCTACTAACATTCTTTATCTTATTTTTACAGAAAATTCAAACCGTATTTCTGAACTTACATCAAATCCTCCTTTAGGTAAGATTGCTCACGCACATATGATATTGACTTGGAACTACTTGATAAACGCTGGTAATATCAATAAAAAAATTATTCCAAGTTATATCTATAAAAAAAGGTAATTATGTTAAACTGATAAAATATTTTAATTCAATTAATTGGAAAGAAGTATCTAGGGATATAATTATGAATTAGTGTTATGACAAAATTAAGAATTATATACAGTAGGCTGTAACAAGTTTATCCGACGTTCTAAAAAATACGGACAACCACGACAAGCTTGGATTACATTTGATATAAAGAAACTAAATACGGAAAAAAAGGGTCTAAATTTATTGCATCAGACATAAATAATCTCAAATTATTAGCAAAATATAAACCTATTAAAACTACGACTTGACATTTTATTGAATTAGCTTTGAAACAATTTGAACATGACTTAACTAAAAGTTCTATTTCAGATTCTATGAGATTTTATATATACGTGAACAAACAAACGTGTAAAGAAGAAATTCGCACTTTAAGGTTTCTAAATGAATTTTTAAATGATTGATATTACAATTTGTTAAACACTTATTTTCAATCTGTATTTACTGAAGACGATAACAAAGCCCTACCGAGTTTTGATCCTGTTACCATTGTTCACTGTGAAAATGATATAAACAAAATAATCACTTTAAAAGAAATTTTTGCACATTTAAAATCATTGGATAAATTCAAATCCAATGGGAATGACGGAGTCTATCTGTATGTACTGAGTACCTGATCTTTAAGTCTGAGTATTCCTATTGAACATATTTTTAAGCCGTCGCTTAAATCGGGAGTTGTACCAAATGCAAAGAAAGACTCAAACACAGTTCCGATTTTTTAAAATCACAATAAGCTTGATCCTTCCAACTACAAACCTGTTTCTCTTTCATCATTTATATGCAAAATTTTAGAAAGCATATTAAAACAAACCAATATTCGGCATCTTTTAGACAATAATTTGATAACTAAGAATCAGCATGGTTTTTACCCAGGTAAATCTTGCTTTACAAATTTACTTGAAAGCCAAGATATTGTAACCCAAGCAGCGGATCAAGATTATCCTATTGATATCCTCTTTACTGACTTTTCAAAAGCATTTCAAAGAGTTGATCATAGAAAACTTATATTAAAAATTGAAATGTACGGTATAAAGGGAATCATTCTTAAATGGATTGAGCCTTTTTGTCAAATAGAAGGCAAAGAGTTATTCTTGAAGAGATTGCTTGTACGTGGCTTAGTGTTTAAATTGGAATACCTCTAGGCTTTGCTCTGGGACCAATTTTGTTTTTAATTTACATCAATGATCTTCCGGATAAATTAAAAAATAAACGCAAGCTCTATGCTGATGATTGTAGAGTTTTCCACATAATCCATAATAACAGTAGTAATGATCTACAGGATGAAATAAATTCTATTTTTAATTGGTGCAATGACTGGAGTATGCAACTAAATATAGAAAAATGTAAAATAATGCATGTCAATAACAGTAATAAATTAAATAAAAATATCAATAAATAACACATTTCTGATTAACAATGAAGTACTGTGGATTGCATAAATGTTCTTGGTATCATTTTTAAAAGTGGTCTGAAATATGGTCATCATATATCTGATTGTGTTTCTGAAGGAAATAGAATTTCAGATCTTATCCAACACGCATTTTAATTTTTAAATGGTCATATACTTAACTTGTTATATGTTTCGCTAGCACGCCCTCATCTAGAATATGCGTCTTCTATTTGGAACCTATATTTTAAAAAAGATATTTATCTTATTGAAGGAGTACAACATAGAGCGACAAGACTAATCCCTGGATATTCACAGCTTCTTTATGAGGAAAGATTAAATAGACTCAATTTAACAACCTTATCTATGAGAAGAGAAAGAAGCAATTTAATTAGTTCTTTGAAATGACCAACTGGACAAGCTGGAAGTGTTCGTGACAATATCCGCAATAATAGATATAATTCTGAGATCTGTGGACACTCGAGTAAAAAGAATTTTTTTCCAATCGTGTTATTCCAATATGGAACAATTTGCCGTTTGATGTCGAACTTAATAAGTCAATGCCAAACTTTAAAAAAAGTTTTGATGAACTTAATTATGAGAAATAAAATTTAAAATCGTACTTTTTATATAAGCACATGTGTTTTTTATGCATTTAACAGAATATATATATAATATATGAGTATAGAAAATATAGAGTATATAGAACATATCCATGTATTTATATGTCCGTTTAATATTTCACCGCGAAAAGACGTGTCTTAACTACTAAATTAAAGAATTTAAAAAATTGAAATAAAAAAATTACTATTTCTTAAAACTTTAGTAGAAAAAAAAAAAAAAAGTGAAAAATGTATTTTTTTCTTAATCAGTTAATATTCATCATTATAGTTATTCATTATTGTAATTATTCATTTCAATGGATAAGAAAAATAATAATATTGATTTCAAGAAAAATTGAGGTTTATATGGAAACAGATGAACCCGTTATTTCAATAAATATGGTTCGTAAAACCATTAAAGAAATGTTTCAAAAACGGCATAATGAAATTTTAAATCTTATATCTACTTAAACCTTAAGTTAACAATAAACCTTAAGTTAACAACAAACCTTAAGTTAACAAATCGCGATGTGAGAATTATTTTTTATATATCTACTTTTTAAAAAAACTGATAAATTGATAATGCTGTGTACATTGCAATAAATTTTTCCTACTCTGTTGAAACCAAAGTTATGAGTAAAAGTGTGGTGGAGAAAACATAAGTTTTAAAAATGTTTTTAGATACTGTCTCCTTTAGGTTTTGTTTTTTTAATTGTTTTATCTCAAAACTCATTAATGTGGAGATAAGAAAAATGTAATTCTTGTGAAACGTTGCAAAATGACAGAATTGATTTATTAATTAAAAGAAGCAAGTAACTAAAATGAAAAGTGTGATTTGTTAAAAAAAGAATATGGATGGTTAAAAGCTAACTTTAAAATAATATGTGGGCGTTTAAAAATCTTAGAAACTTTTAACCAAGTTCAACGGGAAGCAAGACATTCAAGAAAAAAAAAGTAAGTAAACCAAAAAAAAATAGATATAAAATCAGCACTAGTGACAGAGAAAATATAATGTTAATGTAGAAACAATCTTCGCAGCTATGGAATGACCAAAAATGATCACGAAAATTAGGATGACACCAAAAAAAATGTAAAAAGTTTTTTTTTTTTTTTAAAAACAGCGTTTTCTCAAATAACAATCTTTCTTTAAATATTTTTTAATGATCGTTTTTTAAATATAATTATAGAAAGCGCTCATAGAGTTGGAAAAAAAGATGATAAAAAGACAAGAACCATAGTTGTTAAACTACTACATTTCAAAAGTTAAGTTAAAGCGTTGCAAGCTTAAAAGCTTAAAAGAGCCACATAAATGAAGATTATTCTGTTAAAACAAGTGAAATAAGAAAAAAAACTGGTCCTAAAGAGATAACTTAAAAAAGATTACACTAAAACTGGTCGAAATGAGATTACTCTGAAAGAATGGTAAATATTCAATTATTATTTAGAAAAGCTTATTGTTAATAAATGTAGAAATAAATAAACCAGCGCTTAAAATGTATTACGAATATTATATTTGTTATAATTTTATTTAAAATGGCTGATGATTCTTTTAAGAAAAACTTTGAACTTATTTCATTACTATTTGACTTCTTAAAAACCGAAATGACTTCTCAAGACTCAAACATTTTAGGTTTTAGGCATTTTTTGTACGCAAATTTGTTTTTTAAATTTCCTCAACAAAAATTTACTTTTAGTAAGGAATTGGCAAAGAATATTTACTTGTGTTTAACACACACGCATTTAAACGAATTTTAAAAAATTAAACATCAGCTTCTGTTAAATGAAAGCAATACAAGATTCAGTGATGTTTTTAAATTCGAGGTTTTCACAGTGTAGGGATTTAGATAGATATGCAGAACAACTTGAATTTAAACTTTTGAATACGATAACAGATATCTAAAAGGTTATAACCCAATAACAGCAAAGATGCATTTAATTAAACTGTTTCTTAATTGTGTATTAATAAATCAATATTGCAAATTTGTTTTATTTAAAAAGTTTTATACGTTTCCTGCGTTGAACAAAAACCAATTCTAACTTTGATACAAATGAAATAATGTAAAACGTATTAGTATAAAATAATAAAAATAAAATACTGCTGTTAAATCTTGTTTTACTGTCGGTGTAAATAGATTACATTTATAAAATAAAAGATTTCAGCAATTTTATGAACTTAGAGGAAAAAAGAATGACAAACCATGTGGGATAATTTATTTTGAATACGTTAAAATTTTTAAGGAGATCTTTGTACCGAATATAAGTCTTCATATCGGATACATGATATAAAACTGTTACGAGTGTCAAGCTCCAAAGTAAGAATGCTGCAAGCAATTGCGTTTGCTGAATCTTTGAATGGATGCGTTGAAAAGAATGATTATGGAAGTAGCAGAGTTTAACAGTGTTGTTTACACGCCGTTTCATAAAACTATTTCAGAGAATGATTATTGAGTTAACTACAAGTGAAACATAACAAAGTAATCATGCATGATCATTTTTAGTACACACTGTACAACATAAGAAACAATATTTTTCCCACAGTAATTATAACTAATATTGTTTACACTTTAAATTTTTGTTAAAATGATACTATACCTTAAAAAAATTACAATGCAAAACATTTGTTATACATTTAAATCGTATGACTTTGAAAAGTAAATAATTTGTTATGTATTAATGATTATTAACACGTGTTATTATAGACTTACCAGTAAATCAAATAGTTTCTTAAATCAAGCGTATGATTTGTTCTTCTAATGATACGTCTAAATATGTCTTAATGCTGCTAATCTTTTTCACCCCTGTATTAACAAATTCTTTCTGTGATAAAATCAATGAAACACTGTTTTAACAATATCTTATTGTGGTTAAAAGGTTTGACTTTATTGTAACCACTTCTTCTCGTGATACAATCAGTTTGCTTGCTTTTGTAACCACCTCATGTAATCATTTAAAGTAGTTTTTGTAAATATTACAATTGACACATTTAAATTATTTTTTGCAAATATTACAATAACATTATTGGCTTTTGCTTTTTATAAGCAGGTCGTGTTTAGTTTATAAATTTTTTTCATCTTTTCTTAGGGTTTTATTTTTCTAATTTTTTTCTCAAGTATATTTTTTTATTTAAAATAATTATTTACCATTTATTTTTTTTATTTAAATATTCTGCTTACATACACTTGTAACATCATAATACCTATAAATTTTTATACTATAACTTACTACTTTTAAATGTGTTTCTTGCATAATAATAATAATAATAATAATAGCAATAATAATAATAATAATAATAATAATAATAAATAACAATAAATAATAGCAGGAACAACTGTTTTTAAAACAATTGTGGAGTGCAATAACAGTAGATATTGCACTTTATCAGTTTTTGACTAAATAGGTGTTTATTGTTATGTTATTTTTTTTTAATTTTTGTTTTCATAAAAAGTTTTGCAAACCTCTAAATTGTTTAGTTTCATTTTGAATAGATTTATTGTCTCAGTTTCTATTATAATATTCGGCTGATTAGTTCAGGAGTGGGCTATACGATTTTCGAAAAAATTGTATCTATGAGCGTTTTTGCAGAACAGCTTTTTCAATTTAAATTTGTGTTGTCTCAGACGAGAGCCCTCTTGTGACTTAGTGTAATTGTACTGGGAAACCCAATTGATTTTATCGTAGCCAGATTAAATTTTTTATTGCATGATTAAATCACCACGTGTTCGACGCTCTTTTAGAGTTGTTAGTTGCCTGACCTATAATCTTCTTTCATATGGCAACTTCTTCAACCCCGGTGTTATCTTTGCTGCTCTTTAGACTTTTTCAATTTTATCGATGTCTAGTCTTAAGTACGGTCACCAAGCTTAAACAGCAAATTCTAGATGTGAACCAACGAAGGTTGTATTTAACTTTTTTATCGCATTGTTATCAAAATATTTAAATGTCTGTTTTACAATGCCTAAGTAGTAGAAAATACCAATTCTGGGAGAAAAAAAAAGTGCATTTTCAAAAAGCGTTTGGCTAAGAAAGTATGATATTAGTTCAACCATTTTCAAAAACCGTTTGGATTAGAAAGTATGATATTATTTCAACCATTTTCAAAAAGCGTTTGGCCTAGAAAGTATAATATTATTTCAACCATAACTTCTGAGTCAATAATAAAAAAATTTATAAAATTAATTTTATATATTTTGGCGAACTTTAAATTATATGTGGATCATAAACATTAAGCGCATTTAGTAAGTAGCATTTTAAATAAACGCCATTATAATTACCTTTAGTATCTAATAATATATATTCTTTGCCATAAACTGTATTCATAAATCTAAATGTTTGATGAGTATAATTTAAAAGATAAACATGATTGTGGTATTGGTTGACTTAATGTATTAAAAGGTTGTAACCAATATGTAAGTGTATTACCAGTTTTATTGAGCAATTGAATTAGTAGATTGTCTTTAAATGGTAAATCAAGTGTAAAGTATCCTCCTAATTCAGTCCTAATAGATAAATTACAACCTTGTGAAGAGTTTGCATTATATGGTCTACCAAGTGAAGAAAATAAGAAATCAGTGGTTCAATCTTTACCATTTATTCCATTATTATCTGTAGAAAGAGAAAAATTTCCTATGCAAAGTGTACTATTTGCGTAAATTTTAATAAATACTTCACCTGGTACAGTTCCAGTAGCACTTGTTCCTGTAATTGCTACCATAGTTTTCCGGAAATACCAGGACCGCTTTTTTGAATTAGAAATTGTTGATCCATCAGCACCTGTATGTGGTGCAAGAGTTTGTAATTTTACTCCCATGCATGTTATTCTTGAATTTGGTATTATATGTATACTGCTAAGATTAGATATTATTTCATCGACATAATTTTTTGTAGCAGTGACATTTGAGTTAGAAGGTTTAATTTTAGTTTTTTTGCGGTTTTGATTAACTGAAAATTTGTTAGTGGTTCATTTGGTAAATATATTCTTTCAACATTGATAAGTTTATGATTATTGTTATTAATCTTTTCCACTTTTATTTATAAATTATTGCTTTTTTTTCTTGTTTTAGTTTTTAGTGCATATATGCTAATGTGTGTATGCCATCATCTAAAATAGCTCTTTAGTCTCTTTATTGATCTCTCTATTGACCTCTTTGACCTCGTTATTGACCTCTTTGACCTCTTTACCGACCTTTTTGGCCTCTTTGATCAATAAATTATTATTTTTTTCTTCTTTTAGTTTGTAGTGCCCATATGCTTATGTGTGTATACCATCTTCTAAAATAACTCTATTATCAACTTCTGCGCCTAATGCTATTTTAATAATCTCTTCTGTGTAAATTCCATGTAAATGGGATCTTATAACATTTATTTTCATAATATGATTCCTCTTACTTAATAAACAATCTTTGTAATCTTTATGTGTTATATATTTTTTAACAACATTTTTCTTCACTCCTTTAAATTTTTTGTTATCTTTTCCGTGTGCTTTGTAAGATTACAACTTTGATCTGAGTCCTACAAATTCTTCAATTTGTGTTCCTGCTGTTTCATTTTTAAAACATTCCTATTATTTTCGTATTAGCACCAACTTTAAAACCTACATTATGAAATGCTGGGTGATTTGAGTCAAATTTGCTTGAATCAAATTTGCTTTCAACATCATAAGAAATATCTGCATAAAAGTCTTCAGTTTTTACTTCATATGCTAAAGAATCTGTATCTGTAAATAATAGTTTTGCTCGATCAGAATATTTATTCTTTATGTTATCATAGTGAAATTTATACATTAGTGTTTTATTTAAGTTAAATATACACATACCTAAGTAATTTGGTTTGTTAAAAAGTAATTTTGTTCTTTTCATATGTATTGCAAACAAGTTTTCATTAAATATTGTTCTAATTTCATAGTTAAGTTTAGATGCTAATTTAATAGCTTCATCTCTGTTTGTTACTAATCTAATATCAACTCAGTTTTTAATATTCTTCATTGTTTTTCCAAATACTGAATTATTCTTAAGTTTAAAAAAGTCTTTTTCGAAATCAATTAAAAAGTTGCTTTAGTTCTAAGATTTGTATTTAGTTCAATGTATTCATTTAACCATGCTCTTTATTTAAACTTTATACCTCTATAAATTTTTGTAATCTTTAATCCTAGTCTTTCATACAATTTAAGATTTTCATAATGAACTATACAAATTTTCTTATTATTCAAGTAAATTTTTAACTAATTTTTCAACTATATCAACGGTTATTCTTTCGGGTGCAAGTGGATAATCATTATGATCTTGATGTAGATTTTGAGGGTATTCTAAATCAACTTCTAGTATACAGGAAATTGATTTTGAGTTTACTAACTCGTTTTCATTCACCCTTTTAAAACCATGTGTAGGAAGTGGTTTACTCGTTGCCCACCCATACATTTTATTGACATCTAGATACTGTATATATGTTGATTGTTTGTTTTGATCATATATATCACCCATTTACTTATTATTAGAAGTTCCTAATCTATTAGATATCATACTGATCCATCTTATTCCTTGCTTTATCATAAAAAAAGGTACACACCTTTTCTTAGTAGCAATTCTAATTTTTTACCGGAATATAACTTTCCGGTGTCCCTACATTGATTTTTTGTTACATTCTTTGATAAGCTATCTAAATTAGAAGGCTATAACTACCTATAGCTATAACCTATAACTACCTAAGATATTTTTTTCGACACACGTAAAATATGAACTGATGAATTTTCATATCTAAATACATTGACACTGATATCTGTATTGTTTTTCTCAAATTGTGTAATTTAGTTTAATGATAATGGAAACTTTATTTCTTCCTAATTTATTTTTCAGATTGATATTGAAGCTCCTTATCTAATCTTTTAAGATGATTATCTGTTGGATTTAATGCTCTTGCGATACACCACTTAAAACACTCATTATCTTCATTCTATATATTGTTTATTGCTTTTTTAGTTGCTAAACTTTTATCAAGTGAAATGTATGATTTAGCTTTAATAGGATTATACTCAATAACATTTGTATCCATCTTTTTAATAGAAATATACCTCCAACCTGAACCTAACTCTTGAAATGATTATAAATCTTCTAGAATTATTAGCTTTGATATTTCATATAATTCATTCAAATCTGTTGATTTTGATACAACTTGATTTTTTCTGCAAATTCCTTCATCAACAGTTGGGATTTCTACTTTAATTTAAAACTTCAGACGTTTTGTTTTTTTATATACAATATTGAAAAATTATGTTTTTTTTGCTAACTAATAGTTCTATATAAAATTACGCAAGTCTAAGACCGCTTCCTTTTTTAACTATATCTTCTATTCTTTTAGCAATTTCATTTGAGATTTTTTTTACTGATTATACTAATTTTATTAGTTTTATTGCAGCCCCCATCATTATTTTATTTATATTTGTTGTTACCTCATCTCCATTATTTATTAAATTTGAAATTATTTCTTTACTTTTTTTATTAACAATAGTATTTGGTTGTGAAACTAACTTTGAAGATGCTTTTTCAATTTATTGTTTTCCTTTTTCAACCGAAAGATCTCTAGCAGCTTCTATTGCTGATGTTGAAAGTTCTTTTCCTGCTGATTTAGCAGCAGTTTATGCAGTTCTTCCTAAACCGCTAGCAGCTAGCCTATTCAATATAGCTGATGATACTCTTGTTACTTTTGACGCTGCTGTTCGTTTAAATAAATCTTTTATACTGTCAAATATACCACTTCCTCAAACAACATGTTTCTTTATATACCTTTTATTAAGAACAATTAGTATTTTTTATCTACCATATATATATTTTTTATATGCATTGAGATATATGTTATTTTAAACTATTTTGTATTGATTTATACTGTGCACTATTTATAACACCTTGCCGTAATAATTCATTATTGGAACTATTATTTTTCTGAATTTTTTACCTCTTGATGACCTTGGTTTGTATGGGTTTTCAGTAATAATTGCATCTGTTTGTATTAATATATTTTTATAGTTTTTAAGATCATCTTCAGTATATAAGTTCTTATTAAGATTAAACTTTGTTATCAAATTCCAAAGACCAGGAGTACAATAATATGTTTTACTATCAGTAATTATATTATCATCATTAATAAATATTGATTTTTTTTCAATGTATAACTTATCAACTTGATGGGTGAAGCTAATTTACAGTTAGACTTTGTCAAGTCTAACTAAAAATTAGCTTCACCCATCTCTTCATAAAAATTATTCTGCTGTGATCTCTTTTGAATATCTAAGAACTCTTTAACAACTTAATCTTTTTTTTCAGGATCTTCAATTTTCAGAAATGATATTTTTTTACTACAAAATAAAAAAAACAAAAACAAATTGTTATGTTGTGTTTTGTGTTTTACGTTATTTTTAGTTTTTTTTTTACCTTTTATTTTTACGTTGTTTTTTTTTACGTTTTCTTTAACAAACCATTTTGTGTTTTTAAGTTTACATTTTTACTAAATCTACTTTGGAGTATATTAATTAGTTTTTTTATCAATTTTAGTTTTCATTTTTGTTCTAATTTGTTCAAGCATTACTTGAAATTTTTCAAGTTCACCAAGTATAAATTCATGCTTATTGTCATTTATAAATCCATCTACTAAAGCTTTAGAAATATAATCACTTATTGTGTTTAGTTTTGAATCAGCAAGTATCTTAATCTTTTCATGCTTTTCTGCTTTTAAATTTAATTTTTTATTAATTTGCCCACCTATTATTGATAACACACCTGCTCGTAATTCTATACCTTCACATAAAATAACTACTGGTGCTGTAACTATTGTTGTCAAAAAACCAATTCCAATAATTCCAAGTGCCATAGTGCTTGCTAGTAATACATTATCAACTGCCGAAATTATTTTTACAGCTCCATGACTTTTTACTTAACATAGTTCTCTTTTCTCTCTCACGCTCTATTTCTTTTTCAGTCTCATTAATTTTTTGTAGACGATATACATGAGCTTGGTTTTCAACAGGTGATTAATTTTTATCAGGTGCATCTGGAAGAGTTGGGTATATGTTATTACAATTATATTCCATTTTTAATTAGGGAAAAAAAATTATTTTCAAAAACTTACAACAAATTAATGAAACATAAACTTTCTCCTTTTTTAGTTAATACATCAGAAACAAAATTATTAACAACATTTACTAAAACATCAGAATATTTTGATGCGATAAATATTTTATTGTAATGTCATGTTATGCAAATGTTTCATATCTATTCTCATTTATTAATACTCAAGGGTGTTCAAAATCTTAGTGTGGCTTAAAACGTATTTGCGAAAGTTCGACTCTTTTATATTTGTTTATAAAATTATGCATTGGCGGATTATTTCTCGACATTTTATGTAATGTAATGGAATATTAGCAAATGGTGAATTTAGTCCTAATAATAAATTAGAGCCTGTTGATATATATCCATTCCCACTACGTAAGTACATTCCATCACCTTCAGAACCTCTTTTACTCCATGGTCTCAAATATAAACCAGATCCTGCAGCTGTCATTTTAACTCCTTGTCCATTCTTTTTTAAGTACACAATACCCCTTCCAAATATTTTATCAAACATTGCTGATCCAGCTACTGAACCTACTCCTGTTAATAGTCCTGTTGCAAATGCTGGAGCAACGTTTGATAATAAAAAAATTCCAGCTTTACCAAGCGAAGGTAAAAGTTCTTCAATAAATCCTCCCTCTATTTAAGATTTGTGTAACACTTGCGATTTACTTAAATCAATTATTACATCAGTACCTTTTTTATATGCTCTTGTTATTCTATTCAGTTGTGGATTTGTTACAGCTTATACATGTTCACCATTAAGATCTGAATGTGATAATTTAATACTAGCCAAATAACCAACTTCGTTGCTTTATTAAGTTTTTCTATTTGCCCCTGCAAAACATTTACTTTAATGTTAGAATATTAACTTATTTTATATTATAAAAATATTTTTTTTTCTCTTATATGAAATTTATTAGATAACTCTTCTCTTTGTGAATTCAAAGGATTTCCATTTTGATCAAGCAAATAAGTATCCAATTTTGAAACTGTTTTTAGTGTTACTGGTATGTAAATTAAGTTTAACGGCTCTTGAAAAATTTAAATCCAGGACCTACAGTTGGGAAAAATGAATGTATAACGTTTTCTGTTCCTCCATTTATATATGATGAGATGATTCTATTATATCACTTTCAACACGTACACTCCTAACACTTAATATGATTACTATATTAGTTGATTCATGGTAACCTGATGAATATAATTTACTGTTAAAACTATAAACAGTTCTAACTTAATTTGAAGTTGTAAAATCAACTTTATAACCAGATGCAATATTCAAAGCTAATCTTAATGTATTATCATTTCCTTCAAGTTTAATACCTGCAACTTTTGCGCTAATATGGTCGTTTTCTGACATAATCAATTGTATATATCCATTTATATCAGCAATCTTGTAACATCCTTCTGGAATGTTTATATCATGCCAAGTTGCTCGATCAACTGTGATATATCTAAAATTGTTGTTTGAAGAATCAATATTAGGAAAACTGTAATATGTCTCCAAAAGAACTAGAGCCATTAATATTCTTTATCTTGTCTAAGTTGAATAATAGGAGCAAACTTAACTTTTGTGTTATTCCTATTTCCACCTGATAATAAATAGAAAGATATTTTGTTTTTTTATATATACAAGGAAAACAAATTTTTTATAATTTTTTTAAAATTCACAAGTTAGTATATAAAAATTATCTAATCCACTTCTATATTTTCTTTTAGAAGATATATCTATCATAACAAATCCATGAGGCTCTGACCAGACATCCTTACAAAATCTTATAAACTCGTCTTTTATCATTGTCTCATTTCACTTAAAACATGATCTTTATAAATATGATTTAAGTTCTTTGAATCTTGTGGAAACAAACAAATAAAATTTGTATTTTGTCTTATAGTTTGTCTAGGTGACATATAATAATTTTGTGCCAGGTAGAAACAATCTATATTACTATGTTTTCCTCTTATATAATACTTTTCACACTTATTTTGCTTTGTTAATTGTAAATGATTAAATATCATCAAATTATTCTCATGAATATCAAGATCTTCAGAATCTATTACATCCTCAGCTGTTTCAAAAAACTTGCTCTCCATATCTGTTTTCTCATTTAAATTTTTTGAAATGTCTCGGGGTTCGCATTTAGTTTTTTTATCTTGTCTTGTAACTTAAATAGTTCAAGAATAACTTCTTTTGGTAATTTTTTTTTTTAAAGATTTTTTAATACTTTTTATTCTTGTTGAAAAAAAAACTTGCTCTTGTTGAAAAAAAAACTTGCTCTTGTTGAAAAAAAAACTTGCTCTTGTTGAAAAAAAAACTTGCTCTCCATATCTGTTTTCTCATTTAAATTTTTTGAAATGTCTTGGGGTTCGCATTTAGTTTTTTTATCTTGTCTTGTAACTTAAATAGTTCAAGAATAACTTCTTTTGGTAATTTTTTTTTTTAAAGATTTTTTAATACTTTTTATTCTTGTTGAAAAAAAGATTTTCAAAAAACTTGTAAATCATTTTAATCTAACCAACGAGATTTTAAAAGTAAATTCAAAAATAAAGTAGTTTTTTCACAACTAAGGGTCTGCGTATCGTTATCGGTATATCCGTATGAACCGATATTTTGAAACGATAGCGATATAAAATGATAACAAAATCAAACAATATGAGTTTGTCTATGAAACAATAAATTATTGTTTGAAACGATAATTGACTGGAACTTTATCGGTTAAAACGATAATATCGGCTTTTTTTTCGGTTATTGGAATACATAAAAATAACGAGAGATACCGATAGATAATGAAATATAAAAGAACGATATTTTTTACAATATTTTCTAATTTTATTTTTTTTAATGCCAAATTTTAGTTCAAATATATTATAAATCTTCTAGTCGAGTTAAGATGTCGTTTTGCCTATCTTTACCGGTTTTACAAGTTAATCCTTCCCAATTGTATATATTATCAAGATGTCTTACTTCACAAAAATTCCGTAAGAAACAGTGAAGCAAGATTATAAAGTTTTTAATGCTGGTAGCCATTTTGTTTAAAGTGACAATACTTTATTTTTGTTTGCTTTGATTTATTATTGCGTCAATTCAGTCTGGCAAAACAAATCTGGCTGGCAAAAAATTTGCTTCACTGCGGAAGCTCAAGTTAGACATCTAGTTAATAGATATCATTGATCCTTCAAGACCAATTAAATAGGATGTCAGCAAAAAACTATGCTGATCAACTAAAGTCAAAAATGTCGGGAATATTGTCTTTAAGATGCAATTAGCGTGTTAATGTATGTAAGGCCATAACGTGTGTCGGTGTTAATGTATGTAGGTGTTAGCACAAGTAAGGTCTTAATGTATTTAATGCGTCAAAATGGCGCGGTTGTAAAACTGTATCAAAAGGGATTGCAGTTTGTAAATTATGTGATGAGGTCCCATCTTTTTAGAAAGCATCCAGTTGAATTTGCCCAGATTAAACAAGACAAGTCGGAGAAGAAGATGAAGGCTGATGTAGCTTTTAATGCGCTAGAACAGGTATTATATGATAGTTGTGAAAAAAAGTTTTAAATTGAGTATTGCTATGTTTAGTATGTTCAAAATTTAATTAATACAATGTATAACAGGCTTTAGTCGCTTTACAGCAAGTATAGTGTAATGTGAAAATTTAACAACTTTTTTTTAATTTTACAGATATACGACGAGGATGAATCCTATAAAAAAGATCATGGAGACAAGGTTATTCTGATCATGGACAGAGCTGTAAAGTCAAGAAAACTGGGGAGTCCATCAAATGTCAATCAGAACAAAAAGATTGATACTTGGTTGAAATATAAACAACAAGACAGAGATCAGCTTCGAGGTGATTTGGAAATTGCAAAGTTCTTAGCCAGATGCAACTTACCATTTAACCTTGTTAAGCATAAAGGCTTCCAGGATCTGATTGCTAATTTCAACCCAACGATGCTGATCAAGTCTGCCACAACATACTCACTTTATAAGTAAGATACATATTTTATGGTACTTTTGGTTAAATAAATACTTTTGGGATGGTTTCATTTAGTTTAGAAAGAGAACAGGTTTAAAGAATTTGTATAAGTTTAAATCAAACTTAAATCCCTAACCCCTTAACCTTAATTGCAATGAAAATGACATCATAAGTCCCAATACGCCCATATTGCATTACTGTTGTTTCTTAGTAAGTTAGTACCTCCCTTTTTAATTTTAAAATCATTAGCTTCTTAACCTGTCCACGCCAATTTGTTTTGTTAGTTTTTTAAAATATCTATAAATTAGTATAAACAGCAGTTTTTTTGTTTGTTTTTTTTCTTCTAGGCTGCCATTAGTTTACAAAAACGTGAAAGCAGCAGTGGTTAAAGATCTGGAAAAAGAGTTGCCAAAAAGTCCTGGATTTTTCATTTCTTCTGACATGTTGCAAAGTTGGAATAATGACGCCTATCAAGCCATCACCCTCCACTTCATCAATGAAGATTTCAACTACTGGATGTTTGTTGTTGGTGTTCACCCTTTTCTGGACGCCATACTGCAGAAGCTATTGATTACAGACTGGATTAGTATGTAAATTTTTATAGAAGTTTTTTTAACTTAGTATAGTAGTACTTACACTAATACTTTAACATACTATTACTAAGTAAGCTAATTACGTAATATTTGTTGATTTGTTGTTGCACAAATTTTTATACAGTTTAACATATTAGTGATATTACCCGTTACATATAATATTTTTATGCCTTTGGTTATAATTTTATAATTTAATATTATAATCATAGGTATTAAATTGTTTTATGTAAATTTTAATTTGTATAACATTTATACTTATTAATTTTTTTTTATTTTTAGAAATGTCTCAGAGATTCCCGGAAATGACGGACACAGCTATGATGTTTGTGTTCATGACTCAGCTTCCAACATGAAGGCTGCTATCCCTAAATGCAAGTTTGTTGACAAGTCTCTGCTCTGTGCTGATCACCTTTTTAACTTGATTGTGGAAGGTGCAATTAAAGAAGCCAAGTCAGTTGAAGGTTTGGATCTGGAGTCAGCGATTAACAAAGACACAGTACTGTCATTTCTATGCCACAGTCCTCTTTGTCAAAACAGCGAATCAAGAAGGAGATTTAAAACATGTTGGATAACAACGACATAGTTGACAAGGGGGAGTTAAAGTATATGAAAATTATCTCACCTGTCAAAACCCGCTGGAACTCCACATTAACGATGATTGACAGTATTGTAAGAATGAGAAAAACTTTAAGCTCAATCAGGGATAATTCAGGTTTTGAACCTAACAAACTTGCACCCGCTATGCACGGTGAGAATGAGTTTGACCTCTTTGACAAAATTTTGCCAATTTTAAGGAGAATCTCGGAAATTTCGTAAAGATTTTCTGCTGACAAGAAAGTCTCCATTTACGGAGTTATCTCTCATCTGCATAGATTGAAATACCTATTTCAGCAAGCTATTCAAGGTGGCCTGTCTCCTACTGCTGAGATGTTTTACCAAAAACTAGTTAAAGCCAATGATTTCCGGTTTCCAGAATCTGGAGCAACCAACTTGCACTACTCAGTTGTCAACTTTCTGAATCCTTTGTACAAGGATCATGCCTTAAAAAGATTGATGGATTTGATGAGGCCTATGACGCTCTTATTACAAAATCTTAGAATTATCAAGAATGGATCCAGGCAACACAAGAGATGGAATCCAGGCAGCAAGAAGAGGCAAGATCTCAAGGTTTCCTACCTGATGACGACCCTTTCTTTGATTTGGCTAGTGACATCCTAGTTAGGGTTACCTCCGCCCCAGCTGATCAGTTTTTCATTACTATTGAATAGGAAATATACCTCAAGGTACCTGCAGTCACTGGATTAGATGTCTTGAACTTCTGGAGGACCAGCAATCATAAGTTTCCATTGTTGGCAGAATCTGCAAGAAAATGGCTATGTGTGCCTGCATCTAGTGCTTTGTCAAAAAGAGCTTTTAGTGCTGGAGATGCTATTGTCTCCTACAAATGAACCAAGTTCCAACCAGTAAAGTAGAAAAACTCCTGTACATTCAGCAAAACAATGACAAAGTCATGATCAAGAAATGGTTCCTCACTTCTGCTGAAGAAAAAGCCGATGAAGCTGCTGCCCTTGAAAGACCTGCCTCTCCGTATTCTGCTCCCTCTCATGCCAGTACTTCGAATCTAGTTGATCTGGCAGTTGAAGACAATGATTAGTTTTTTTATCTCTTTTAGAAAGACAAACAGTGTTTTTGGACTTTCAAGTCACTTTGGCAAATATGCCTGTCTGTATTGTGAAGAAGAATGCTCCCTTGAAGCAGGAAAACTAAAAACGTTGGGCTCCATAGCCTAATGCTATGATCAATATGTATATGGTGGAAAAAAAGATTAAAAAAGCAGGAATACAAAAATATAATATATCCTCGTTTAATTTACTTAAAAGAAGATCAACAAACTTTTCTTAAAAACATTGTTCCTCCGCCTGAGCTTCACATTATGATGGGAGTTGTGGATAAACTCTGTACTTTTGCTTTTACATGTTTGGCCAGCTTTACAAAGCTGGTTGAAAATTCATTACATATTAATCAGCGGATACCATGGTGTAGGTTTAGATGGAAACAATACTAATAGATTTGTGTCCCTGTTAGATATTTTGAAGAGGGATGTTACCTTAACTGCAACAATCATTATTTTTCAATTAATTAAATGTTTACTTAAGTTTTCATTAATGAAATCAGCTGTGTTTGATTTCGAAATGGGTACAGATATTTCTGTTAAAACTGAAGATTTCAAAAGTTCATTTTCTAGTACTCAACTATATACAAAAGATGTATTTAGCTATGACTTGAAGTTTCACGAAAAATACATATTTTAGTGTGTCACATTCTCCCCTTTGTAGATCACAATAATGTTAGCATAGGTAACTATGCTGAACAATGGGGTGAATTTGTTGATTACAATTTTCAAAAAACTTTGGAAGAAAAAAAGCCAAAATTTATGCGTTTTAATTTTAAAAATATACATATATTGCACTTGGTTCAGATTTTTCTGACAATATATATTGTGTTTACTAATGCATACGACTGATCAAATGTAAAAAAATCAGGAGTCGGGAGAGTTTCAACCTCGCGGTCGATTTGGAGAACAGTGTAGTAACGATATGCTTTTTTAGTTTGAAAAATCATTCGATGTTATCGATTTATAACGATATTTTATCGTTATGTTATTATCTGCATTTCCAAAGATCCTTATTGTATCGTTGTAGTTATCTGTATTTTTTATCAAAACCCAGTTATCGGATCGCTGTAATATAGTTTCAAAATAATAACGATATGCAGACCCTTATCCGCCACCCGACTTTCCAACAATGATTCCTCTTATACTTTTAGGTAACAACTTATTATTATTTCTTTTATTGCTACTATATTCCATGATAAATCTATAACATGCATTTTTTTATTTACTTTATATAAGAAAATGTACTGTGTTAAATGTAAAAACAAAACAAATACACTAAACTTACAAAATGTTGTAAATAAGAACAAAAGAAATATGCTTCGCGGAACTTGCGCTATTTTTGGAAAAAAAACAACTAGATTTGTATCAGCAAAAACAGGAGGTGATTTAGTTAGCTCAATTTATTCAGCAATAAGTAAAATAAAACTACCATAGTCAAAGTTCCCAGGTGAAATGCATATACCTGGTATGAACTTTGCAGGTCTTGGTACTAATTTAGATTAAAAATTAACTTCTACTGGTGCATATAAAGAATGTAGTAAACCTGTAGATAGAGTTGATAATGCAGCTTACCATCATGATCTTGTATATAAATACTTTACAGATATAGCAAAAAGAAATGAAGCTGATAAAGTTATGTTCGAAGAAATGGATGCTATAAAAATCCAATAATACTTGAAAGAGTTGAACGAGGTATTATAAAACCTATTATATCAATTAAAGCAAAGTTTGGGTTGGGTGTTCAAATAACTACCAATGATCTGTAAAAAAGACCAGGATAAAGAATTAAAATGGACTAACAAACTTGAAAAGAACTTCATAGACCAGTTTTAAAACATTTCAGAAAAAGAAAAGTTATTGTCGTTGGAATCGATAAAATATGGGCTATTGATTTAGTTGACATACAATCTTTGAGAACAACTATCTGTTATCTATTGCTTAAAAACTTTTCAATCCTATTTAGAACATTGCCAACGGTACCATATGGTTTTAAAATGTTGATCAAACGTGATTGTGGCACTTTATCAAAGACTTTTGCAAAATCCAGATACTGCATATCGATTGAATAACCGGCTTCTAAAGCATTTGCTATGATAACTAAAGTTTCTAATAAGTTAGTTACATAGCTTTTATTTTACAAATTACGAATCCATGCTGATTTTTATTTAATAAACCCTTTGTTATTAGATAATCAAAAATTTCATCTTTAATCTGTGATTCCAAAATTTTACATGGGAGCGGTGTTAGTAACATTGGTTGATAATTTGATACATTAATTTTATCATCCTTTTTAAATAATGGTGAGATATTTGCTGATTTCCATAAATTGGTAGCTTTTGTTCCATCAATGACTTTTTGTATATCAGAAGCAGCGGTTTACTAATAGTAGTATGGCATTTATTCAAGACGTGTGAACTAACTCTATATACACCAACCAATTTATTGATTTCTAATTGCTTTAATTTTTTCTCAATTGACTCACGCGTAATTACATTATCTATATCTAGTTGTAAAGTTTTATTAGTTATTGATATAATAACTGGTGTGTTACCTATATCTTCATGAACAAAAACTGAGTTGAAACTATTACTTAATACGTCAGCTATTGCCTCACCATTTGTATGTAGATTGCCTTGTGCATAAAAAATTAATGATATACCAGATTTAATTTTTTTGTTTGCATTGACATATTTGCATTGACATATCACATATAGTCTTTGCTTTTACTAGATAAAACAAATGTTTGCTAAATTTAATATTGCACTGTTATTGCTATAAATAAAGGTAATGGAATAGTTTTACACATTCTCACATATTTTACTCAAAGGTTTTATCCCCTCGATTATTCAACTAGGGTTCCTTTTAAATAGTAAAATTACGTATTTTAAAATGAATGGTTATAAAATCACCTAAGAAAAACTTAAACTAGATAAAATTTAGCTAGGGTTTTGGTCTTTGCATATTTTGTTTTGTTGTTGAACTATATGGTCCTACTGATAACAAATTCTCCCGTTTTTAAGCTAAACATCAAGTCAATTTGTATAAAAGAAAGCTTCTAATTTTTAGAAGAAAAAACTGATACAGTAATCTCTATTAGTTTTATCTCCTTAAACATTGAAACATTAAGAAGCACTAACAAAAAAAAGGAGCTACATGAAATAAAATATTAAGTTGTAACAAGTTTGCACCGGACGTGTTCATAACGTAATGAAATATATAGACGTGATTTTTAGGCGTCTAAAAAAAGTGCTGTGCCCAATGGGTAAAAAAAAGGGTTGTCTAAATTCCAATAAACACACCAGCAAAATTTCTAGAAACATAAATTTTAAATAACAAAAAACAGAAAAGATTTAAAAAGCGTAGGAAGCAACATTTAAAACAGTCTTACAATCAGAAAGCAATAGTCTGTTTAAATTGAATGCAAAATCCTTTTGCGGAGACAGAAGAAGTAATAAAAAAAAGAGTTAAATCATAAGATCTAAAAATGGATTTACTAAGTAGCAGTTTTGGTTGATCAGCAGCGTGAAGATCAACAAAACTTGTTTAGTTTTAGTATGAAATATATATAAACTGTTGCTATGATATTTTATTAAAAAAAAAATTAATTGATTTATAAAGTATATCTTAACAACGTATTCACATCTTCTTTTCAAAATATTTAAAACAGTAGACATCAGTGTATAAAATTATACCTGAAAAACTGGAAAGAGTTTTAATGTTTTTAGTAGTTTGGAACGCTTAATTGAAATTTTGCCTTAGCCTTAAAAATGGCTAAAAATAACAGGTAAAGTTAAGCTTACTAAAAGCTAGATCAGTACAATGCATAGCTTCAATATTCTTGCTACTAGATCTTAATAAAAAAAATAAATGTGGAATAGAGTTTGCGTCTCTTCCAATTATCTGATTTATCTGATTACTAAAAAAACCACCACCACTTATACCATCAAATTTAATTTGCCGCCAGTTTTATCCTAAAGAATAATAAAGTTTGTGTAAAATACAGTTCTCGAAATCAAAATACCTTTTATATCAATTTTGCATGTTTATCTTAACTTATGTTGTTTTAAATTTTGTCCAAAAACGCATTTTTTTGAAATTTTTCCCACGAAACGGTTTTGATGTAAACTAAAACATTTTTATTTGGTTTTATGTAATTAAATCTCTTCGAATAGAAAATACTTTACAAAGCCTATATTTAAAAATATTTTCCTTCAGAAATATGTTTAACTTTTTAAATTAAATTTCTTTTGATTTTTTAATAGATTATTTTCTGGATATTCTTTAAATCCAGGTAGATATTAACTTTCGCATAAAATTGGTGAACAATAAATCTTTCGAATTGAAAACCCAAATAAACACAGTTAATAGCTAATCCTTAAAAAAAAATGCAATCAATATCTTTTATTTTTTTTCAAAATTTGATTAAGAAAATACTTTTATAGTTCACTATTAGTTCAAAATAAGAATGAGTTTTCCCTATCAACAAAATATTAAAATTCAACGTTTTTTTATATATATCATTTATACAACTTACATAAATGCAGTTAAAATTAACTTTGATACTAAATTAAGTTTTTAAACTTTTAACAAACAAAAAAATTATACCTTGATGTTTTGATATAGTGGAAAAAAGCTTCAAATTATTTAATCTTATTTTAATAATTTAATCAGTATATTCTTCTTTGTCAAATTAAAACTTTATTTAACTTAACAAAATGGATATTATTTTGTACAATATATTTAATAACTTATTTGAATATATATTTTACAATATATTTTGTACACATGTTGTCTTCATAGAATAAAATAAAAAACACATGCACAAAGATTAGTTATAAAAAGAAAAAACTATTTTTTCTTATCTTATACTTACTTTATTTTATTAAAATTATTAGATTAAACATCTAAATTTTTCTTCCTTAAGCATGATTTTTAAAGCCTGAAAAATTAACATTAAAAAAGTTAAAACAACAAATCAAACTTTTTAAATATATAACAACCTTTTAGTAAAACTATAGATAATTTTTTTCTTTATGACAAGTCATCGTTTTGAAATTATTGTTCAAAAATTAATTTTATTAATAAAAGTACTATAGAAAAAAATGAAACAAAGTTACCAATATAATTAAAGTTAATATTTAAATAATATTATTTGTTAGAAAACTACGCTGCTGAAAAAAATTTCGTTATAAGCAACCTAAAAGTTATGAAAAAGTAAATTAGAGGATTTTATCTTGAGTTATTGTGTTCAGCAATAATCTTTAAAACAATATAAACTTTTTTTTAAATTATAGTCAATTAATGAAAACCAATTTCATTAAAAAATACTTTTTTGAATAAAGTTTTTTATTTAAAACGATTTTCACACTTTTTTAAATTTAAATCATTTTTCAATACTAAAAATATTTTTTTAACATTTAACAAATTTTCAAAGCATCGACTTAATTGATTGAATATTTAAAAAATAAAGTATTTGAAAAATTGAAAAAAAAACTAAGTACTTGAAAAAGTACGCAAATGATTAACTTGTCTAAATTTACTTAAATAAAGCATAATATATATGCTTTATTTAAGTAAATTTAGGAACAAAATAAATCAAGTTTACAACTTAGAGTGTTGTTATTCAAGTTTGCAATAATTTGACAAGTTAATCATTTGCGTACTTTTTCAAGTACTTAGTTTTTTTTTTAATTTTTCAAATACTTTATTTTTTAAATATTTTAATTTTACAAATTTCTTATTAAAACTTTATAATTGACTATTTTTATTAAAATTTTACAATTCCCAGTGAAGATACTAAGTTAGGCAAACGTTAAAACAACGTCAGAGGATATAGATGTGATGTAATGAGCTACTTAGGTGAGCTAACTTTTTATAAATATTTTGCAATTGTGAATTTTTTTGTATATAAAAGTAGAAACTTTAATTAAACAAAATTGATTTGATTAAGTAAATAATAAAACAAAGATAAAAGTTAAATATTGATATGCTGACACTTACGTAAGCGTTTTTAAAATTTTCTGTCAATTTTAAATTTTATTTATCATAATGATTGTTTTTATTATGAATTATTAACTTGTTTATTTGTTATAAACATTATAAGTCAGACTTAATTAATTTTTATTTAAATTATTTATTATTTAATTATTAATTTTATTTTACTAAATTAACTATTGATGTTTTTTATTAACGGTAACACAACAAAAAAAGAAAATTTATAGCTCATTTATTGTGAGCAATAAGGTAAAACAAGAATTGGTAATAATAGAATTCATAATAAATTTTGAAAAAAATATAAGAAAATTTGGAATATTAAATATTTATTAAAGCAATAAATTCATTTTTTATTTCAATTGTTTGTTTAACTCCGCCTTATTAATTTTTATTCGTTGCTTTATTTAACTAGTAATTTATTTTGTTAAAGTTTTTTATAAATACATTGGCAGATATATTTTTAAGTTGTGCAAGTTTTATCATGACACATTGTTTTAATTACAAAATAAACATATAATTGTATTAGATAACAGAATGAGAATTTTTTTGCATGTATTTATATGAAAATATTTATTCCTAACATTTTTATGTCGTAAATGCAATATAAAAAAAGAACACATGCTAATATAGGACAGAAAAAATGTTTTAGGTTAATCGGCAATAAAAGTAGAAAGCTTTGGAAATATTTGAAAAATAATAAACAAACTTGAGAAAATATCATATAAAAATGTAAAAATTGTACCATCTGAATATTTCCTTGTTTCCAATGCAATGAATAACACTACCAGACATTTTTTTACTTTTCACTTTATACAAAAGATTTGGAACAAAAATAATGTTCTTTGGATTGCCCTGAAGACCAAATGCATAGCCAAATTTCTCAGAGTCGAACCATTTTTTGGTAAACTAGAGGTACTGGTTTTCTCATTTTTGTAATAAAACTAAGCGATGTTGTTAGGGTATATGAGTGTATAATTGACAAAAGACAAACTAAACAGGACTTTAAGTCAGCTAGCAGAAATCAGCCATCATTCTCTCATTGGCACGCCCCTGGTAGCAATGCTCAATAGTTGAAATTGCTTGGTGGAAACGTTCTCTATGTTCGTCTGTAATGTTTCTCTCAAAATGCTTGGGGAAAAAGTCCATATGGCAACTCAAAAAGTGAATCTTTGGGGACATATGCACATTCATTTTTTTGAAGTCTGATAACAGTTCTGAGATGATGTCTTTATAGCCGTCCGACCGTCGCTTGCCTGAATGAATGAGTGCAAAGAAGAAATTCTTTGATAGAATACAAGAATTATGTACTTAATTCCCAAACTTTCAGGTACTTACCAAGAAAGTTCTCCACACAGTCTTTCAAAGCCCTCCACGCTCTGAGCTCAATCAGGGATAAGGAATAAGTAAACTGTTGGCTTTTCAAACGTTTTCGAATGTCTGTTCCAACGAATACTCCTTCCTTAACTTTTGCAAGTGGCAGTTATGGAAAGGTCTCCTTTATGATTTTTATCGGTTCGCCGTCAGAGTGTAATGCCTTAACAAAGTTCTTAAACAGCCCAAGCTTTATGTGCAATGGAGGTATAATAACTTTGTCAAACTGAACAAGTGGCTCATAGCGAATATTGTGAACACCAAGTGTCGCATTTCCTCTTGCTCATGTTTATCTCACAAACATATGAAGCATATGTATTTCAGGTAACCTGCCTGCATACCTGTCAGCAGGCCAACAACTTTCAGATCCAAGCAAACTCTCAACTGAAATGTGTCAAAACGAACAAGCTGCAATATAGCTCGAGGTGTAATGGAACAATCATCACCTTTAAACATTAACCTCCCGCAAATGTAACAGAACTTGTTAGGATCGTTATAGCACTTCCGTCTCTGAGACATTCCAAATAATCTGAAATAGCAAAAATAGTTATAAAATAGTAAGAATTATAACTCATCAAAACTGAAACCTACTGAGTATCAAACTCGCATTTAAACACGTATAAAACACAATAACCAGAGAATATTCAATACAATTTTATTAACTAATATGAATTCATAACATAATGATAATGACTCGCAGTAAGCAACCCGTAATACGGGTTATGATTATTAAATCATTAATAACAATAAAAACACATTAATAACTTGATATATTATCTAAAATATTGAATACAAATTTATCTATGAACATTTTAACTTTGACTACGTATCAGCAACGTCATTGCTTATAGGTAACGACATAAAGACCGCATTAACATCAGTTGAGTTCTTTTTAAAATCTGTCACAACACAAGTACCAGAAAAGGAAAGTCAAGTAAAGCCTTCAAATACTTAAAAAAAGACATGAAAAAAAAAATTACAATTTTTAATTACAAAAGTACTATTTGCATTTTATTGTTAGTAGAATTAGGATAATAATAACAGAAAATATATGAACCTGTCATTTCAAAAAGGGCTCAACTCCATTTACTAAAACTTTTCAAAATTAACAAAAATATGATTTTTATTAAAATAATGTCTAGGTTGCTAAAGAAATTAAACATACAAGTAGATAAAGAAAGAACGTATATAACTTATGTCTTTTTTATCTTTTATAAAAAAAACATAAATCATACTGAAATTTTTAATTCAAACTTATAAACTAACTGCTAAAAGTTTTGGACTTATGTCCTTTTTGAAATGACATGTTCATATATTCTGTCAACAGAATAATTAAAAAAGATTATAAAAAGGCTATAATTAAATACTTGGAATAAAAAGATTTTATTTATTACAATATTTGAACAATCAAGTGACAATTAGAGAGAGAGAGAGAGAGAGAGAGAGAGAGAGAGAGAGAGAGAGAGAGAGAGAGAGAGAGAGTGAGAGAGAGAGAAAGAAAGTTTTTCCAAAGCAGCATGTTAACAAATGTAAAAAAGCACGGAATAAATACTAGTAACTGATATTATTATTTTACCAGTAAACAAAATTATTTTTACCTTGATTAAAAGCTAATTTCCAGCATTTCTTAATTAAGCACCAGCTTCTCTCTAACTTCACATTAGTAAATTTCACATCATACTAAATTTACAAAATTAAAACCATGTTTCAACAGTTAGCTAACTAATCAAAAGATGACAAAGGGAAAACAAACTAAAAAAAAATGAAAAAAAGAACATAATTATGATAGAAATTATAAAAAATAAATAAAATTATTTAGTTTTAAAAGTGTTAATTGTTACTATAAATAGTTTAACTCATACTTTGCTTTGTTCTAAAGTGTCTAAAGTAAAATCAAATTAACAGACATTAACATTGCTTGACACTGAATTCTTTCAAGAAGTTTTCTGCAGGCCAAGTTGCATTTCTTGCATTTCAACAATGATTACTTTCATCCTGCCTAGATCTATTTTTTTCATTTGACAACTATTTTCAAGTTGCGTATTAGCATTTTACATTAATAAGTTCGTTGACTATCTAATACTATCTATTTCAATTTCACTGCTTTCATTAAACATATTACCAGTAATCTTACTACTGTTACAATTGAATAAATTAACATAAAAAAATCTTACAAATTGTGATCTTTTCTAATCAAAGACTTTATTTAAACTTAAGATTTGTTGAAATCCATATCTTTTTAATGTCAGATCAGGTTATCCTGCTACTGGTAACATGTAACCCAGTACAATCTGCTTCATGTCCTGCTGCCTTGTAGGATACGCCTTTTTAGGCACAGGCTTGGAGTTGCCAACTCCAATTTTAAATATCCCCTGCCTTAGAGCTCTTGGTTGAGTAAAGGCTAGAGATGGTGTCTAAATAAAAATACTCATCTTGGGCAGATGTTAAATGCACCCGGCTACTGTCTTGTAGAAGGCCTCCTAGGCAAAGACTTAAGGGGTGAACAGATTCTATCTGTTGACTAGCCTCGCACCCCTTTTCATCTATTAGGCTGGCGCAGATGTATTTTTAATACATTGTTTCCAGTTTAGGATGTTGAATGCTGGATCTTCTTGACTCAATGCATGGGTTTTGCTTGTGTCTATGTTTTATGACTAGGCAACTTATTCTATTTTCTCCTAATGAGAGTACAGCTCTAAAACTCAGTTTTATGGTTCGGAGGCCGGCTGGTAGTTAGGTTTCCCGAACTCTGTGGTAGCTCTCAGAGAGGCTGATTCCATCAACAGCTAAAAAGTATCAAAGTATTAACAGTGCCATGTTGCGCATGGATTGTGTCCCTGTTTGTACTTTTGGTGTGCATTGCGGAGGCCACATTTGGAGCCCCTTGTTACGGCTTAGGGTTTATTAGTAGTAATGAGACAATTGCTTGGGCTATTAAACAGTGTTCTGATTACTATCTATGCTTTGAGTCAAGTTCTTCAATATAATTTTAAAATGAATAAAGTACCAAAAACTATAAAACACAAAAAACCATCATCATCACCAAGTTCTCTAAACCTATCATTCACTAATATTCGTGGTCTTCGAAGTAACTTTTTTTCTGTTGAGTCTTATCTCTTGCAAAGTTCACCATACCTACTTGCTCTTTGTGAGACTAATTTGAGTTCAGCTGTATCATCTTGTGATCTTAGTGTTGATGATTATCTTCTTCTAATTCGAAAAGACTCCAATAGTCACATGCTTGGCCTGGGCATTTACGTTCGTAAGAATTCACGCATTAGTCGCGAAACTAGGTTTGAATCCACAGACTATTCTTTTATGTGCTTTCGTTTAGCACCACTTCACTCTGTTGCCTTTCTTTTTGTTCTATATCGCTCTCCTTCATCTCAAGACTGCACACTTTTTGACGTTATTTCTGATCCTATTGACCAAGCCCTCTCTTTTTATCCATCAGCTAATATAGTCGTTGTCGGTGACTTTAATGCTCACCACTCTGAATGGCTTGGCTCTAGTGTCAGTGACTCTGCAGGCATTAAAGCCCACAACTTTTGCCTTTCTCAATCCCTAACTCAAATAGTCAACTTTCCCACTCGCTTTCCAGACAACACGAATCATTTACCTTCTCTACTCAACTTATGTCTTGTTTCTGATCCTAGTCAGTGCTCAGTTTCTCCACATTCAACCTTAGGTGCTTCTGATCACAGTTTGATCTCTCTAAAACTATTATCTCATTCTTCTTCATCACCTGAATCCCCTATTATCGAACCTCTTACATCGACAGTAAAGCTGACTGGGATTCTTTCCGTGATTTTCTTCGTGATGGCCCTAGGGTAGAAATCTTTCGTCTTCCTGTCAACAAATGTGCTTCTTACACAATTTCGTGGATTCAGGCTGGCATGGATTCTTTTATTCCCTCTCGACGATTCCAGGTCAAGCCTCACTCTTCTCCGTGGTTTTCTTCACACTGTGCTGCTGCGATTGCCAATCAAAACCGTTACTTCCAAATTTATCAGCAAAACAATTCCCCAGAAAACAGGCGTCTGTTTATTACTGCTAGAAACAATTGTTAAAAAGGTTTTGTCTAACCCGCTATTCTCAGGTCATGAAAACTCGTATCTCATCTCAAAAAATTGGCTCTCGTGACTTCTGGAGAATCTTTAATAATATCAATAATAAGGGCAAATCTATAATTCCACCTCTCTTGAATGGTTCAGACTTTGTCACCTCACCTAAAGACAAAGCTGAATTGTTTGCTAAAAACTTTTCATCAATATGAACTCTTGATTCCACTAGTTGCTTTCTACCTGATATTGCCAACAAACAAGTTGATCCATTGCTTGACATTCATATCACTCCAGCATCTGTATCTAAAGTGATTTCCTGCCTAGAGTCTTCTACAGCTTGTGGACCAGACAACATACTTGTTATTGTCTTGCAAAAGTGTTCTTCGGAGCTGTCCTCTATACTCTCAAAACTATTCAACAAGTGCTAATCAGAGTCTTGCTTTCCAGCCTGCTGGAAAACGGCATCTGTTATCCCTATCTTCAAAAATTCTGGAGAGCAATCTGATTCGTCTAACTTCCGTCCCATAAGTCTTCTTCCTATCATAAGCAAGGTTTTTGAATCTTTATTTAACAAACACTTAATTTCTCATCTTGAATCTAATCACTTACTTTCTGATCATCAATATGGATTTCGATCTTCTCGTTCTACAGCTGATTTGTTAACATTATTAACTGACAGGTTTTATCGTGCATTAGATAAAGGTGAAGAGGTTAAGGCCATCGCTCTTGACAATTCAAAAACTTTTGATAAAGTTTGGCATGCTGGTCTTCTCCATAAGCTTTCTTCTTATGGTGTATCTAGCAAAATCTTTAAGATCATTGAATCCTTCCTTTTCAATTGTAGCAAAAAAGTTGTCCTCGATTGTCAACACTCTTCTTCTTATTCTGCAACTTCAGGGGTTCCTCAAGGTTTAATCCTTGGCCCTACACTCTTTTTAATTTACATTAACGATCTTTCAGATATTCTCTCATCTAAGGTGGCATTGTTTGCTGATGACACTACCATTTATTCTTGTCATGATAAAAACCAACACCCTCTGATTGCTTGGAGGGGGCATTGGAGCTTGAAAAGGATCTTACTTCTGCTACAGCATGGGGCTCTCAGTGGCTGGTAAACTTTAATACAGATAAAATTCAATTTTTTTCAGCCAATCGTTATTGCAATAATTTAGATCTTCCTATTTTTATGAACGGTGATGTACTCGATGATTCACCTACTCTTCATCTTCTAGGATTAACTCTTACTTCCAATCTTTCTTGGAAACCATATATCAAATCAGTTGCAAAATTAGCATCTGCTAAGGTTGCATCTCTTTATCGAGCTTGTCACTTTCTTACTTCGGATTCTATTCTCTATCTCTACAAATCTCAAATCCGGCTTGTATGGAATATTGTTGCCATATATGGGGCGGATCTTCTAATGATGCCCTTTCTCTTTTAGACAAGGTGCAAAAACGCGTTGTAAACATAGTTGGACCTGCTCTTGCAGCCAACCTCCAACCATTATCACATCGTCGTAATGTTGCTTCTCTTTCTCTTTTCTACAAATACTATAATGGGCATTGCTCTAAAGAGCGAGCGTCCCTTGTGCCATCTACTAAAATTTATTCTCGTGTTACTCGTCATTCAAAAAAGTGTCATCATTTTTCTGTGACTGATCCTAAATGCTCTAAAAACGCTTATTTGTCTAGTTTTTTTCCTCGAACATCAGTTCTTTGGAATTCGTTTCCTTCATCTTGCTTTCCTGTTTCATATAATTTGCAATCTTTTAAGTCGTCCGTCAATCGTTTTCTTGCTCTACAATCTTCATCTTTTCTCTTTCAGTAACTTCCAACTTTAATTAGTGGCTGCTTGCAGCCTTGTTGGAAGCGAAGATGTTTAAAAATATATATATATATGTTTATATACATAAGTCGTTTATCAGAAGTATTGAAAAATATTTAATTTACATCATTTATTTTTAATATAACAAATTATCTACAATGCACAAAATTATTTTTACCTTAATGAACAAAAATAATAAATGCACAATCTTGTATAAAAAATTGAAGCAATGTCAGTCAGTATATTTTACTCTAAAGTAATTATATATATATATATATATATATATATATATATATATATATATATATATATATATATATATATATATATATATATATATATATATATATATACATATATATATATATATAAACATATAGATCTATAGTTTGTTGTCTTTGGGAAGAGCGGAAAGAAAAAAGTGA
Source organism: Hydra vulgaris (assembly GCF_038396675.1). NCBI lineage: Eukaryota > Metazoa > Cnidaria > Hydrozoa > Anthoathecata > Hydridae > Hydra > Hydra vulgaris. Next base: position 15,606,629 of record NC_088932.1, on the reverse strand, counting down.
TTCTTACGCCAACACATACGTCACTTTTAATTACTTTTGACTTTCGTCCAACATTTGCGTGTTGGACGTAAGTAAAAACCATTAATTTTATTACAAATAAATCGTTTTTTAAAAAAACACAAAAACGCAAATTTAATTGACCAGAATGTTTCAAAAACATTCTGAATGTTTTTAACAATATAAACAATGTTTTTATTTTTATTTTTTTTAATAAAATTTTTTTATTTTTTATTTTTTTAATAAAATGTTTTTATTTTTATTTTTTTTTACTGTAAATCATGCGCGGAGTGTTGCTACATCGACTATCTTATAGCCTGACTCGCAAGGGAGTGCTGCTACATCGACTGACAAATAGCTTGACCCGCAAGGGAGTGCAGCTACATCTACTATGTTTTAGCCTGACCCGCAAGGGAGTGTTGCTACATCGACTGAGGGTTTGGTTGGGGCAGGCAGTCTATCAATTATTAAAAAAAAATTCCGGTCTTGCATTTTAATTTTTACCTTTTGTCAACAAAATATGGAAAAAACTTTCGGACAACATCTACGGGTTGTATATATATATATATATATATGTATATATATATATATAGTTCTATAGTTTGTTGGCTTTAGGAAGAGCGGAAGGAAAAAAGTGATTCTTACGCCAACACATACGTCACTTTTAATTACTTTTGACTTTCGTCCAACATTTCCGTGTTGGACGAAAGTAAAAACCATTAATTTAATTACAAATTAATCGTTTTTTAAAAAAACCACAAAAACGCAAATTTAATTGACCAGAATGTTTTTAAAAACATTCTGAATGTTTTTATAACATTTTGAATGTTTTTAACAATATAAACAATGTTTTTATTTTTATTTTTTTTAATAAAATGTTTTTATTTTTATTTTTTTTAATAAAATGTTTTTATTTTTATTTTTTTTACTGTAAATCATGCGCGGAGTGTTGCTACATCGACTATCTTATAGCCTGACTCGCAAGGGAGTGCTGCTACATCGACTGACAAATAGCCTGACTCGCAAGGGAGTGCTGCTACATCGACTGACAAATAGCCTGACTCGCAAGGGAGTGCTGCTACATCGACTGACAAATAGCCTGACCCGCAAGGGAGTGCTGCTACATCGACTGAGGGTTTGGTTGGGGCAGGCAGTCTATCATTATTAAAAAAAAAAAATTCCGGTCTTGCATTTTAATTTTTACTTTTTGTCAACAAAATATCGAAAAAACTTTCGGACAACATCTAAGGGTTCTATATATATATGTATATATATATATATATATATATATATATATATATATATATATATATATATATTTATATATATATATATATATATATATATATATATATATATATATATATATATATTTATATATACTGAAATATAGGCAGATAAACTTTTGTTATAACAAATTACGCTCAGTTTTCCATGTTAAATACAAAAAATATATATCTAATATAATATACATCAAATATAAAATAAATCCAATATGAAATAAAATAAAATAGTAAACTTACTCAAACCAGGATGAGTTACACCGTGTGAAGTAACTAAAAAATACTTCAGTTTTTTTCAATCACTCTAAAAAATAACTTTCAGCTCCTCCAATAGCATTAAAAAATAAAACAAAACTTGCTTAGCTGAGTTGCCTAGTTTATAAGAATCTGAAAACAGATAAGTAAAAAACCAAGAACAAACAAACATTTATTTGTTAGAACTACTATATTTAAACAAATTAAACTAAACAAAGATCAACGCCAATTCTCCTTAAAAGCTAAAAAAAATTTTCAGCTCAAGTTTGCTTGCAGATCTTGCTTGAAAAACTATGTTAATAAGAAACACCTTGAAAAGCCTTGAACACCTTGAAAAAACACCAGAAAAACCTTGAAAAAATTCATCAAAATTTACGTACATTTATTCTTTTATATTGCATAAATCCATCATATGATAAATCTGAAATGAAAAAATGTAATGGATAAGTAAATACAAAAAAAAACATCATATATGAATGGAAAATCAATATATCTGATAGAGATAAAACTTCATGATAAGAGACTAGTAGTTTTTAAATATTGTTATTTCATGTTGGCTTTTAAAAAACAAATCAACAAATAGTGAATGATTAAAAGCAGTGAGTTTCAATAATAAAACAACTTATAATTTTTAACAATAGACACCGACATAAAGGAAAGCCAAATGTAACAACATAAGTAACATAAATAACAACTTTACGCAAAATCTTGCTCAACACGTTTGCCAAGTCACACACTTTTAAAACATGGAAAAAACATACTATAAACATATATAATAAGTATAAAATACAATGCATTTATTTAACTTTTTATAACATATACAAACACCTCATATAATATTTATATACACAATAGATACATTTTATACTATTTTAATGACACATTTATAAAGCAATTACATAACACATATTACCACATACATATATTTATCAAAAACTTTTTAACTTTGAACATAATATAAACATATATGCAAACTATAAGCATATATAACTTGAGTTGCATGAACAAAAAATTTAAAAATTTCATGAAATTTCTAAAAAGATTCATATATATATTCATAAATAAAAGCATATACCTCGTAATAAAATATCAAGTTATAATCATATTTAATTTAAATCAAATACTTATAATAAAGAGCAAAAAACAGATAGAAGAACTGCAATCCTTATAACAAAATTTAACGTTTAGCAACAATAAAATGTCAATGTTAGCTTGAAATTTTAATTTATTTTTCTAAATTTTTTAAAACAGTACAAAAAAAAGGTAATAGCATAACAGAAATGTTATTAAAATAATAATCAACATAATAAAATAACCAAGGTATGAATTGATAGGATTTATAATATATTTGAATTATATTAATTTAGGACTTCATATAACTAAATAAATTTAAAAGTAGTAATAAATAATTTTATGATAAAGTTTTAGTAACTTTTTTAGTAATGCATAAAAGTACTGTAACTGTATTGGGGATATGCGATACTGCTTCAGCAGAACGATATCTCTTCATACAACTTTTCATGTATTCCTGACTATTTATTTTCATTCCAGACAAACTTTTTACTAAATTTCTTAAGAGAAAACTTTTGAATTTAAATTTTGCTTTCACAATTACAGTTTAAGCATGCGCTTTAAAGCAAAGATTTTCTTTGTTCCGTTATAATATAACGGAACATTTCATTTCAAACATCAATAACGGAACATTTCATGTCAAACATCAACATATTATGTTGATATTTGATCAAAATCGGGTACGATATCGCATCCGATTTTGATCAAATATTATATAATACGTATTTTTGATAAATAAGTGGTATTGAACTCGAATTCGAAACATAAAACATAAAACAAGAATGTCTGAATCATTTTCACATCATTTATAAGACAATTTTTAAATTAAATCTATTCATGAACAAATTTTATTAACAACAGCTGCGCAAAAAGTTTATAAAGTAATTTTATCTGCTTTGAAGCTGATGGTTTTATCTTAATAACCTAGGTAACCCTTATGCTAATAACCCATTAGAGTACAAGATGTAAAAAGGAGAAAAAATGTGAAAACCATTTTTCATTTTATTCAACGGTGAAAATGAGGTTAAAAAATATAATTTTTCTTAACAGTGATGATGCGGTCAAAATATAGTCTATAAGTAAAATTTTAAGAGATATAAATTCTTTTTATTAATATATATATATATATATATATATATATATATATATATATATATATATATATATATATATATATACATATATATATATATATATATATATATATATGTATATATATATGTAAATATATATATATATACATACATTTATTTATATATATATATATATATATATATACATATATATATGTATATATATATATATATATATATATATATATATATATATATATATATATATATATATATATATATATATATATAGTATGTATATATATATATATATATATATATTTTATATATAAATATATATATATATATATATATATATATATATATATATATATATATATATATATATTATGTATATATATATATATATATTTGTCCTTTGTTACAATATTTATGATACAGATACAAACAGTATAAAATAATATAATAAGTAATAAGTATGTATAAATTAAAAATAAATAATATAAGAATATAAAAGAAAAGTTAACAAGTTAAGATATCGTTAAGAAATAAATAATAAAATTAAATATAAAGAACGCGGATACCCAAAGAAGACCATCAGGTCTTGTCACAGAAAAACTGCTATTGAAGATATTAGAACTTTTTTTTTTTGTTAGTTTCTTAATGGTTTTTTTCTTTTGTTATGGTGTTTACGGCTTATAATAATCAAATTACTGTGTCTTCCGAACAGCTGACTTATGAGCACAATAATGTTCTAGATTCTATAATTTTCTAGATAAATCTCTTGCGCACACTGAATCTAGTTTGTCGAAAATAATAAAAAGGCTCAGTATCTTATTAATCGCTATATATTATTCACTATATATCAGTGAATATAATCATTATAATCTAGTTTCTAGACTGAATATAATACACTTCCAAATTGTTCAAAAGGTTGTGCAAAAGGACCTAGATAGCCATACGATGGTTATCGCTTTGTGTTAAACCAAATTTCCGTTTACGCTTCTAACAACAAAAACGCTAAGGCACTGACAGGTATATAAATTACCGTTTACGCTTCAGACATCAAAAACGCTAAGCCACTGCCAACAATATAAATTACCATTTACGCTTCTGACGACAAAAACGCCAAGCCACTGCCAATGGATGGTTCACATCAAAACTTAGCCAACATACATATATTGAGAGAATCGCATACATCCATTTTTATTTTTTTATTTTCTTATATATGTATATATTAATATATTTATATATATATATATACATATATATATATATATATATATATATATATATATATATATATATATATATATATATATATATATATTTAATTTTTTTTTTCCTTTTCTTTTTTTTTTTATCATTATTTTTTTTTTTTTTTTTTTTAATTTTTTTATTATTTTAAAAAATTTATTTTGTTCAATGTTTTTTTATTACAAAATTAAATTTAATAATAAAAGTAGATAAAGTTTGTAATATAATATTATAAATTATAATAAAAACAAACATACAATATTACACAAGAAGAGTTCTAAAACTTAAAAACTAAAACATGATACTAAAATTTCACTAAAATTTAACATGTTAAATGATTACTTGTTGATAAAAAAAAAAATAAAAAATAAACAAAAAAGAATACACATTAAATATATACATATACTAACATACATTAGAGATTTTAAAAAAATTTACAAGTAGAAAAGTATATTTTCAGTTGAAAAAATAATTTTTTTTAGATTTTCTATAAAAGAACCAAAATCACATTCTAGAGAAAAATCTTTAAAAATATTTAGAACTATACTATTTCATAAAAATGGTGCGCGAAATGAAATAAAAAATTTTCCAAAATTAGTTTGAGAAAATGGTTGTCGAATTAAATTATCGTTCATTAAAATATATTTATTTCTATCTCTTTGTAAATACAAGTTACAAAAAGAAACGGGTTATTGATGGGTCTTGCATTATTACGTGAAACAAAGAGTATTAAAAACATTTAACTCATATATATTAAGTGCTTTCACACCATATAAGGCTTGGCGTGAGCAAAGCGGTCCTTGATATTTATAAGGTGTGCTACATGCTTCTGTTGCCGATAGAGAGGTTTAAGTTTACTTTTATAAGTGTTACCCCAAGCAATGTTTGCATAGTTAATATGGAAATGAATTAACGAATAATATAACTTAGTTAAGATATGTTTATCAAGAACGTTTCTTATTATGTATAAAATACCTACACTCTTTGAAATTTTACTTCCTAAGTTAGCAATGTGACTTTTCCGTTTAGGATTTTTGTTAATATAAAAGCCTAAAAACCTTGTCACTGGAACTCTTTTAAGTTGCAAGGTAGCTGGTGCTTTTAACCTTAAGGATGAAAAAGAATCCATTTAGTTTTATCAATATATAATGATGGTTTGTTTAATATAAACCCTTCGAAAATTTTGACTAGTTCAATTTTTATGTTGCTAAAAAGTGTAAAAATGTTGTTATGAGAAAGAAATAAGTTAGAATCATCAGCAAACATAATTGCCATTAGGTTAGAAACTTTTGGTAGATCATAAATATATAATAGAAGTAAAAAAGGTCCTAATACGGATCCTTGAGGAAATTTGCATGAAATACTTAACAAATTAGATAATACGTTATAATCCGCATAAACAAGTTATTATCGATATTTAGGTAACTTTTTAGCCAAGTTAATACATTTCCAGCGAATCCGTACCACTCCAACTTTTTAAAAATAATTTCGTGATCAATAGTTTCAAAAGCTTTTGCCAGGTCAATAAAAACATTTAAAGTAAATTGATAATTTTCAAATGAGTCAGATATATTTCATGTAAATTGTAGAATGGCATATTGAGTATAATTGTTTTTTAGGAATCCATATTGATTGCTGTATCATAAATTGTTTATAGTAAGACGATTATAAATTTTATGGTAGAAAATTCTTTTGAAAGACTTATATTCTCAATGTCACCAACTTTTAATATTGGTATGACTTTTGCTAATTTTAGAGCTTGTGGAAAAGTTCCCTGTTCAATTGATATTGAAAAAATCTTAAAGATTATATCTTTTAAAAGATCAAATGAACTTTTTTTTTTTTAATTTTGTTTTTATTTTATTATTTTGGCGCCCCAAGAAGACCAAACGGCCTTGTCACAGAGCACCGCGGAAGTGCATTTAACTAGAAACTTTACACCTCCTTCCTAACTGTGACGCGAATATATATCCAAAGTTCGTTTCAAACATGGATCTCCTGCTTCTAAAGCAAGCGCTCTAACCACTGCGCCACGGCCTCACCAAACTTATAATGATGTTGCCATTAATACCATCAGGTCCAACTGCTTTGTTAAATTTTAACATTGTAAAGGTATTTTCAAACTTTTCAGAAGATAATTCAAAAGAGTTCAAATAAGAGTTTAGAGGATAACATAGATCGTTCGTTAAACTGTTGGCTATAGAAACTCTTTTAGCAAGTTTGGTCCTACAGACACAAAATATTTATTAAGTTCTTCCGTAATTTGTCTTTTATCACATAAAAATTCATTATTATGTTTAACCGTGTTTGGGATGAGTTGTATTTTTTTTTGCCGCCAGTAATTTCTTTTATTATAGACCAAGTGCGTTTAAATTTTAATTTATATTTATCAAGTAAATTAAAATAATTTTTTTTTTTGTTTTTCCTTGAGGCTTTAATTAAATTTAGCGTAATTTTTATATATAATTTTATTTTCCTTTGTTTTATATTTTAAGTAATTAATGTATAATTTTTGTTTAATTTTTGAAGACTTCCGCTAACTTTTTGTAATCCAAGGCAATTTAATACTTTTAGCTTTGATATTTAAATTAACTTCAGGGAAATTAGTGTCGTTAATATCATAGAAAGTTTAAAAAAAGGAGTAATAAACTAAGTTTATAACTCCTTAAAAAAATAATTGTTCTTTAAAAGATTCAAGTTTTTCATTTGTAAAAACGCGCTTTTTCAAAACTCATTTTTCAGTAGAAAGTAATTTATTATCTATATTTATAGAAAAGAAAATACCAAAATGATCCAATATGCCATTTTTATTTAGGCCTTTTTGTAAAGATTTGTTAAAAACATCAGTGGTTAAAATGCTATCCATTAAAGAGGCACTTGATTGAATAATTATTATCGGTTTGCTAATCAAAGGAATCGCACCATTTTCAAAAATGCCATTATAAAACCTTTTAATGTTATTATGACCTTGGTATTGAAAACAATCTAAATTCAGATCACCAAATAAGTATATAAATTTATTTTCGTGGTTACTTTTTTCAATAACGTCAGTACATAAAAAAGAATTAATATTTTAATTTTACCTAAAAGTGGGCGATAATAATAACTTAAAATTTTATTTCTAATTTTATTGGTTAAAATTTCAATTGTTAAAATCTCTTTATCAGCATCAGAGATGCTTGTGTCATGCATGGGTAAAATATCGTAAGTTATTTTTAACATAAATAAGAACGCCTCCGCCACGCCTATTTGTTTTGCATGCTAATAAAATTACATAAAAACCCGGCAGTTCAAAATTGGTAAAAGAGTTTACATCATCCGAACTGCACCATATTTCTGTAAAGCAAGTTATAGTAGAAAGATTACAAGTTTCTTCAATAAAATTACTAAAGATTTCAAAATTTTTTTTTAAACTTTAAATAATATTGTGAATTGTGTTAATATTATTTTAATCAAGAAATCCTTAAATTTCATGGGTGTAAGAAAACATTTATTTTGCTAAGCCCCAGAATCAGTAATATAATTAATTATCATTAATTAAAATAATTAATAACTATAACTAATTATATCTATGTTATTCTTTTTATCTAACAATAAATTAAAGTAATTTTAAGAAAAATATAACTTTTTTTCTTTAACGGTGTACAATAGAGTGTAAATGAAACCTGGGAAGAGAACGAATCAAAGATGAAAAAATTACTTGAAGTTTATCTAGGTGAAAAAAACGATAAAATAGAACCACCTCATACAACTGGCTAGGAAAATGTAAAAAAGCCAAAAATGATTGTGCTTATGCTTTAGGATTTTAAAAATAAAACAAAAATTGCTAAAAAAATCATTTTGTTTAAAAAAGTATATATTATATTATTGATAAAGACTATTAAAAAAACATGAAAGTAGAACGAGCTGCTCGCAAACACGTTTTTATATTGTATGATAAGTTAAGCATACGTGATTGAGCTTCAAACAGAATTTACTTTTATTTATCCATTTACATATATATATATATATATATATATATATATATATATATATATATATATATATATATATATATACATATATATGTATATATATACATATATATGTATATATATATACATATATATGTATATATATATACATATATATGTATATATATATACATATATATGTATATATATATACATATATATGTATATATATATACATATATATGTATATATATATATATATATATATATATGTACATTAGGGTGGGGCATAAAACACCAAAGTCAATAAAAAAAATACCATAGCAATTTTTCTGGTTCCTTTTGATATGTGTATTAAAAAAATTAAATTTTTTTTTTATGGGTATCCCTATGGTCGGTCCCAGCAGTCCGAAAATTAGAAAATTTATTATTTTTGTAAATAATAAAAGGGGCAGGGTCACTTACCAATACTTTAAAGATATTTTAAGAGTTATTTTTGTAGCCTGATATATCTATTTTTAGATTATGCTTTGTTTTATTGCAAAAAATGATGGAAATGGTTAGCCCTATCCATTTAAATGTATGATATTTATATTTAGGAGCTAGGGGGAGAAGGGTAAAGTTAAAATATTTGGTGATTTTTTTTAAATTTTCATCTTAGTGTAAATAAAAATAATGTCGACAAGCAATAGTTTTGAAAAAGTATCTTATCGTGAAGTTTTTCTTGTTGGAAAAAGAATTGGAACAATACCTAATATACAATTGCCAACAAAAAATGCTGTATTTCAATATTACCATTACAGAGATCTTATGCTAAGAGCTGATTTTCCAAGCATTTCCTCATTTAGTATAGCTTCATGTCCTCTTGGTGATTTCTTTAACGCACAATGTGCGGAAATAGGCGGTTGTCTCCAAAAATGTTTACAATGCGTTGTTTATGAGGTAAAGAAAATAAGGCAAAAAGCAGGAATTTCCTCTTATTAAAACTGACAAGCATATCAGGTTTTTATAAAATTAAAATAATTTTAATTTTTAGTTTAATCCAATGTCAAATTTATGTTATATAAGTAATAATTATAATTTCATATAATTTTATATATTTATCATAAATTACATTAGTTTTAATGCATTCTTCTACATTTGTTTTAGAGACAAGATTGTTGACTTAAAAAAGAAGAGAAAAAAATTAAAAAAACACAGGAACCTTTAAAGTGCAAATTTAGTTTTAAAAAGAGAACAATTTTCAAGAATGCTAGAGGAGGTATTTGATGTAAGTCAAAAGAATTGTGAAGATATTATTATGAAAGATAAACTAAAGATATTAAAACTAGAAGAGAAGATGCAGATTTTCTTAACGACCAGAAAAGAGCGCGTTTTCAGAAAATGTTAGGTAAAGATAAAGTTTCACAAAAATTTGTAAAAAACGAAACAAAAAGAGAAATGAAAATAAAAAATCAAAGAACAAAAGAGTCCGTAAGAAAACATAAAGAGTTGGTTACTGAGAAATATGAAAACACAACAAAAATTTTCAATACTTTAGATGATAACCAAGATACAGAGTATCTACAGCCTTCTAGAAAAATTAGAAAACCTAATTGTGTTCCTCTTATCGTTTCAAAAAATATAGGAAAAGATTTAGCTCCAACAGCATCACGATATGGAATAAATTCGACTGCACTAAGTGCAACTTTTGCTTCTCTTATAAATTATAGTTCTAGAACGACAGATGATTTTTCTATTTCTAAATAAAGTATTTTGAGGCAGAAAAAATTAAGTATAAGAAAAATTGCCTGTAATTTTAAAGACAACGTTATTACATTGGCCAAGGGTAAAAGTCTTACTGTGCATTTTGACTCAAAAATTATGTTAGAAATGAAAGAATTTGGAAAAGAAAAAGTTGAAAGAGTAGCTGTACTAATCAGTTCACCAGATCTCTTGGGAAACTTGATCTCTTTGGCACTGCTGAGTCTCTTGGGAAAGCAATCAAAAAACTTTACAAGACTGGGAGCTATTTGACTATGATTATAGTCTGTCCTTTGACGTCACAGTTACAAATACTGTTTGGCTAAAAGGAGTCTGTACTCTAATTAAATAGTGGAGAGAAAAACCTTAAATTTGGATGGCTTGTCGTCATCACGTTTATAAATTACATATAAAGGTAAATATTGAAAAAATCATACAATATTTTTATATTTATTTATATATCTAATTATGAATATTTCTTGATGAATTAAATGCTTTATTAATAAAATTTATTTATATAATTTGAAATAAATATATTTTAGCACTTTTAATATGTTCTTATTGGTGGTAAAACAAATGGACCAAAGACTGAGTTATTTGAAAGGCTGAAGGTAACTGGAAATCGATTCTTGAAAAGAAGAAAAATTATGATAACCTAAAGAGATTTGACTCAGGAAAAAAAATTGTATCTTTTTTGGAACAGCAGGTTGGTTTAATTGTCGTGTTTAGATTAATGTATTTAGTTGTAAATTTAATAATAAAGGTTTTTCAAATTTAGGCTTCTGAATCATTAACATTCCTTCAAAGTTGTCTAGATAATGATATATTTCCAATAATGACTATCAGTATTTTATACAATTAGCAGTTCTTTGGTTAGGTGGCAAAGTAACAAAATTTCAATTTAGATTTTTAATGCCTTCGCATCATGGCAGGTTTATGGCACAGGGAGTTTATTATTTAACATATGATCTTTTTCAGTCACAGTTCAGTAACTTATATCCTAACATAATATCGTTGCAAGAGGGAAAGCTGATTTATGAAATTGTTTTATTTACAGCACTATTTTATTTTCCATGTTTTATTAAAGCTCCTTTCCCTGCCATAGCACCATCTTTAGATCTAAAAGTTATTAATGAAATGATACAATATTCTGCATTCAGTTTTAAACCAGCAGAAGCCGCACTTCAGTACGGCTTCTTACTTAAAAAACACAATGACTTCTCACTTAAAAAACACAATTGGTATTTAAATGAAAGATTTGTAGTTATGTGTCTTGCTGATAAATGTTTACTTGTAGATCAGCTACAAAAATTAGCACTTAAATTAGCTCAAACAGCAAAGCCCACCAGTTAAGCACAAAAATATTGAAGATTTTATTGGTCCTAAAAGCTGGTTTTTATTATATATATACATATATATATATATATATATATATATATATATATATATATTATTATATATATATATATATATATATAAATATATATATATATATATATAAATATATATATATATATATATATATATATATATATATATATATATATATATATATATATATATATATATATATTATATATATATATACATTACTGCGCGACATTATGATAAAACACCCCAAAAAGATTTATAAAACTCTGCTATACATTTATATTTAAAAACTAATTTTTATTGTAAATGAAAGTAAAGGGTTTACAACACTATATAACATTTTAACAAATTTATTTTTAACGTAACTCGCATTTTATAGAAAAAAAATCATTTTTTTAGGGCAACAAAATTATAAGACAATTTTACAAAAAACGTTTTATTTGCAAACCACAGTTGAGGGCAATTAGGAATATTTATTTGATGTACACACCACAGACGATTATTAAACTGTTAACTTTTTTGAACTGTCAAAAATTTAGTTTAGGTTAATTTTTATTTAGTATAAAATAACAAATTAATTGATAATAGGTCGTGCGGCACCGTTGAGTCCAGATGAGAAAAAAGTGCTCTCTAACTTATCGAAAATGGGTCACTCCGTTAGTTACATGGCTAGAGCTACTGGACGCAGCCAAACTGTGATTAAAAACTTAAAAACTACATTAATGGCCTAAAATATGTATGGAATAAGAAAAAAGTCCCGGACGTCCATCAACATTAAGTAACCGTGAAAAATGAAGGTTGTTGAGACAAGCTTCAAATTCTTCATTAAATGCACGTCAAATTGCTGCAGAACTAGGAGTGATTGATGATTTGCGTACAGTTCAGCAAGTTATATATAATGCTTTTCACCTTTCCTGCAAAAAACTTCAGCAAAAACCACCTTTGACAAGAAATCACATAAACAATCGAGTAACTTTTGCAAAGAACCACGTGACATGGAAAAAAGAATAGCAATAAGAAGTATTTGCTGACGAAAAACAATTTCGTCTTGATGAGCCGGATAGATGGAATTATTATTTTCACGATTTGTGTAAAGAACTAGTAACATAGCAATAACGTCAAATTGGTGGTGGGGGTGTAATGATTTGGTTAGCGATATTGGGTATCATGGAAAATCAAAAATTCATTTTATTGACGAAAAAATAAAGGCTAGGGATTATTTTTTTATTGTTCAAGAATTTTTAAGACGTGAAGCATCTGTAATAGGTGGTAAAAATTTTGTTTTTCAGCACGATAATGCTAGCGTTCATACAGCTAAGATAGTAAAGGCAATAGCTGTACAGCTATACAGCTATATAGCTATATAGCAATAGCTATATAGCAATAGCTATATAGCAATACAGCTAAGATAGTAAAGGAATATTTCAACAGCAGTAAAATTGAGACATTGAAGTGCCCAGCTAGATCTCCAGACCTAAACAATATTGAGAATGCTTGGACACATATAATGTTTAAATGCTGCCACATATAATGTTTGAAGGTGGTAAACAATATAGTTCACTAGCTGACTTGAAATCATCCATCGCATCTGCATGGGATGCAGATGACATTTCGTAGATAAAAAAGCTGTATGATTCTTTACTTTCTGGAATGATTGAAGTGATAAAAAAAAAGGTAAAAGTACCCACTATTGATTGTTTAAAATTAAGACGTTATTTTATATAAATGACAATTTATATGAACTTTTTCCATATGTGTTTTAAAATTTTGTCGCTCAAAAAATACAGTTTTTTTTTAATAAATTTTGTGAGCTAAGTTTAAAATATAATTTTAAAATGGTTTTTAGTCTTTTAATCCTTTTGCTCTCTTTTACTATAAAAATTACTTTTTAAATATAAATGTTTAGTGGAGTTTTATAAAATTTTTTGGGGTGTCTTATCATTATGACGCGCAGTGTAATTCAGAGAACGGGACTTCTGGGATATCTAGTATAAACAGATTTATAAACACCAATTTTTTCGTAAAGACGCTTTAATAGATTTGTAAATAATAATGCTTTTGCAAAGATGGTTTAACTCATTTTAAATAATAATGCTTTAATAAGATATTTTACCAATGTTTATTTACTTAAAAAATAAATAGTTTGTTTTAAAAACGCTGGTATAAGTATAAAAAGCGTTTTTTATGGCATTTATAATTTCTTTAATTGTTATATTTTGAATTGTAAAAATAACATTCAGTGTTATTTTTATTGTATAAAGTATAAAGTTTAAGGTCCAACGTTTTGTTACATTGTTTAACTGTTGACAAATAATGTAGCATTAAAACATTGTGTAATGAAGCAAACCTATTATTTTCATGAACGTGTTGTTTTTTTTTAATATGTATGTACAATTTAATTTTTAACTACCCTTTGCAGTATGTTAGAAGGTTTATATTATAACTGTATAGTAGCTAGCACCAGGGATTTTATGTATAGATTAAAGTTTTTTTGTTTTTGTTTTTTTTTACAACCGAACGGCGTGGTTGTTAAACAAAGTTAAATAAGTGCATTAATATTTAGACATTTTATTTAGTAGCCAATAATTACATAACTGCTGTATAATTTGTTTATTGAGTTCTGTTAGTGTAAAACAACTTTTTTTTCTTTTTCTTTTTGTGGTTATTTAGGTGATCCCAGAAGTCCTTACGGTCTTATCACAGAGCACGGCAGGAGAGCATTTAAGCGGAAGTTCTAGCCTCCTTCCGTACTAACGTCACTTGTTGAGCTGGAGCTGGCGTTAAACCTTGGACCTCTGGGTTCTGAGCCAGAACTCTAACCACTGCACCACGGCTGCTCAACTCAAACGATTGGTCTAATATTAAAATATTTTCAATAAAGTTTTTTAAATTTTTGTCTACGTTTTTGTTATTTCATTTTCCTAATATTATATATGTTATAAATTTGTTCAAGGTATCAGAAATTTAGTTTCAAATTAGTAAATAAATACATATTTTTTAACTAAATATAATTCTTGGCTATTTATAAATAAATGAAGTCATTTTTATTGAGCATTTTTACAGCATTGAGCTATTTCAAAGTTGCAAAATTTGAGAAAATAATACTTAATAATAAATAATTACTTAATAATGAGAATATATATCATTAACAAAATGGTGTGTCAGCCTTTAAATTAAAATAATTTATATATATATATATATATATATATATATATATATATATATATATATATATATATATATATATATATATATATATATATATATGTATATATATATATATGTATATATATATATATATATATTTATATAAATATATATATATATATATATATATATATATATATATATATATATATATATGTATATATATATATATATATATATATATCATACTTAAATATATATAAAATGTATAAACATATATAATTATAAATTAAAATTATAACTTTTTAATAAAATATATATATATATATATATATATATATATATATATATATATATAGACTAGTGGCCAGTGAATTAGAGCCAGTTGGTGTTTTTGGTGTAATAGGAGATATGTATAAAACAGTAAGAACAACGTCATGCCGTTCGGTTTGTTTATATATGACGTCATTATTATTTATGTTATGCATATTATACACGTGTTTGGCTTAGCATTTAATTAAATTTCATGATTTCTTGCTGAAAAACTATAATGTTGTTATTGTTTATTTTAGTGTGATAATGGGGATAAAGCCAGATTTTAATGATTTTGTCAAGGGGCAAATTATAACATTGAATGCTGAGCGTTATTCTCAGCGTGATATTGCAAAGAAACTGAAGATTTCTAGAGGTGCCGTTGAGAATGTTTTAAGATCTGGAGGTGTTTCACGACGTTCCAACTGCAAGGGAGTACGAAAAAAAAATCATCGTGATGATCGTTATTTGAAGAGCATTGTTGTGTCTAGTCCGCATACTTCTTCTGGACGCGTTGCAAGCCTAGCTAGTGACAGGGGTATTCAAGTGAGTGCTAGGACTGTTAGGAGACGTCTGTCAAATGACTTTGGTCTTGTAGCTCGCAGACCAGCGAAGAAACATCTAATCACGAAACAACAACTCCTCCAGCGATTGACGTTTTGCCGTGCGATGAAAGACAAGTCAAGGGAGTGGTGGGAGAGAGTCATGTTTACAGATGAAAGTACCTTTCAGCAGCTACGAGGCCCTGGTTACAATTATGTCAGACGCCCTGCCTCTCAGCAATTCAATTCCAAATACACCATTAAAACTTTCAAACATCCACCAAGCGTCATGATCTGGGGTGGCATCACAGCAAGTGGTCGGTGTGGACTGCACATCTTCGATAAAGGGGAAAAGGTCAATGCCAAAAAGTACTTGGAGTTTCTTGAAAGTAAGCTTCAAATCTACATGAACATCTCAGGAGCAACAATTATGCAACAAGACTAAGCCCCTTGTCACACCGCAAAGATTGTCCAAAAGTGGTTTTCAGACAACAACATTGAACTTCTTTCCAATTGGCCATCAAATTCACCTGATCTAAATGTGATTGAAAATTGTTGGCAAATTATGAAAAGGAAAGTTGCTGCACATCGTCCTACATCAGAAAAAGACCTGAAAGAGGTTTTGAAGCGTGTGTAGACGAC
The DNA here is from genome assembly GCF_038396675.1 of Hydra vulgaris. Classification (NCBI taxonomy): domain Eukaryota; kingdom Metazoa; phylum Cnidaria; class Hydrozoa; order Anthoathecata; family Hydridae; genus Hydra; species Hydra vulgaris. Next base: position 15,589,983 of record NC_088932.1, on the reverse strand, counting down.
AGAAATAACACCGGAATACTGTAGAACACTTGTTCATAGAATGCCTGATCGCATTATTGCTGTGCTTAAAAATAAAGGATATCGTGTGAATTACTGACTTTTATTCATCGTTTGAGCTAGAACTTTATTCAGTGTATTGTAAGGTTAAAATTGCATTTGATAATATGCCTGCTACACCTTGTTGCTAGAGTAAACTGTGTATTTTCCAAAAATTTGCTGCTGGCTTTATTTCAATGGGCACTAGTGTATATATAAGATTCTATCAATTGAAATAATTGAACCAAGATTTAATCAAACAAGATTTAGTTATGGAAGTTATTCGAGATGATATTATAAAAATGTTGAAGGAAAGATTTAGTGAATACAAAAAATGAACTTGAAGAAATATTAAATCAACAAAAAACAAACATAATAGCTATTGTTAGTTCTAGCGCAAAAATAATTCATGACCGGTTAGATAATTTTGAAAAAAATATAAACGACAATGCCGAACGAGTCAAGTTAATTACCGAAGATGTTGAAAAAAATGAAATTAGGCGTAAGTTTTCATGAACAGCTTATAGATGATAAAATAAAAGTTTACTAGAAAAGATAAATTCATCTGGTAGTGAAATAGCTAAAGTTTTCTCGGATTTTTGTAATATAAAAAATAAGTTAAGGGAAATAGAAGATTGTTCTAGACGAAATAACTTAAGAATAAATAGTGTAAAGAGAATGAAAGCTGGAAAAATAGGGAATTTAAGATAAAAAAAATTATTTGAAGATTATTTAGATGTGAATAATGTTAAAGCAGAAAAAGGGTGAAAGACCTGGCAAAAAAGGTGTGAAAAAGGCAAGAACGGTCGTGCAAAAATTTTTGAATTTCAAAGATAAAACAGAAATTTTTATATAGATCTTTTTATCTGAAAGGAAAAAATATTTTTATCAATTAAGACTTTTGTCCTGAGACCACACAAACAAGAAGAGCTTTAAATGAAAAAATGAAAGTTGAACGAGCAGCTGGGAAATACGCTTTCATATAATACGGTAGGTCGATCATACGTGACAGGGCCTTGAATCGAAAAATAAATTGGGTTCGTTATATTCTACGTCGTTTTAATTCATGCGTATATATTACTTTGTTCTTTCTTTGTTTTATTTTAAACCTTTTCTTGATTTTATATTTTATATTTTAAAATGGAGAACAACTTTTTGAATTAGCTAAATACGCATCAGCTCATCAATCACGTCAAAAGTTAAACTGGTGGTGGGGTGAGTATTTTTATTGACAACTCGTTAAATTTTAATGAGCGTAATGATCTTGCGGGGATAAAATACATTGTGAGTCCTTATGCATCAAATAATAAATAAAAAGAAAAAAACTTTTTCGCTGGTTTCCTGCTGGTTGCCTATAACTCTATTTATAGGCAACCAGCAGGAAACCTTAATATTTTTAAAGCTCGCAATAAAAGCTTTCAAACTAAAACCTGTTAAAATCAGAAACATGTATACTTAGTTGGAAACTTTGACATAAACATTTTAAATCATGCATTGAAAAATGGTGCTAATAAACTTTATTAACACCATTTTAAAATACAATTTTATTCTAACAATAAATAAGACAACAAGAACAACAAAGATATTGTCAACATCAATCGATAATTAATAACAAACAGTTTTCACAATTGCTGCATAAGAACAGGCACATTTAAAATCGACAAAAGTAATCATTTCCCCATCTTTCAAATCACTAAAAACATAACATTAAAAAACAATCCACTAAAGTTAAAAATGCATCAAATCAATGAAAATCAAAAGTACGAAAAGTCAATGAAAACTCCTTAGCTCATTTTCACCATCTATTAAAAAGTTCTGTTGACTGGAACTTATGGTATAAAACACAAAATGCTAATAATGTTTACAATTAATTTCTTGCGTTTTTCAGTAAATAAAATAAACAATAAAAAAAATAGGCATTCCTCTTATTTGAACAAAATTTAAATTCTAAGAATATTTTAAATCCGTGGATGTATAAGTTTAATCAAATCATCAAAGAAAGAAAAAAAACTATATGAAAATAATCTTAGACATAAAACATATCATAATGAAATAATATAAAAAAATCTTATTATAAAAAGCTATGAAAAAAACTAATCGAAATACAAAAATTTCTTGGAATATAATCAAAGAAACAATTGGCAAAAATAAATTGATTAAAACCAAAATGCCACAAAAACTGTTAAATTATGAAAAACTTGTTTATAATAAAGAAACTTTAGCTAAAAAACTAATCAACTTTTTTCTTGAGATTGGTCCCATTTAGGGTTTCTCAAACGGGATCCCAGGACCCCGTTTTCCCGGGATCCCGAGGATAAAAGTGGCAGCGGGGTTTTCCGGGATATCACTGTTATATCCCGGAACATATTTTTTTTTTAATTTTACATATTATAACTGTTTGAACTAATTCGACCAAATATAAGAAAAATATTATTGTATTTAGTTGCATTTTTATGTGTTAATATCTTATGTTAAAACCTAGCACAACAAGAAATGTTATTAAAACTATCTTAAACTATCTAATTCAAGAAATGTTTTCTTTTTTCTCGTTATTATAAAATATGAGTAAAATATAAAAAAGATTTCTAGCGACGAAAACAAGTTTGATTTTTAAACTTCTAAATTATTGAAAAGTTAAACTTTATATGTATTGAAATATTTAATAATTTTTGTATTTAAAAAATGGCAAACAAAGACATATAAAGTGATAAATAAGATAACATACATATGTAAGAAATATTTATAACTTTACCTTTAGTTGTTTTACGATTCAATTTAGTTATACCATGTCAATTGTGAATGGATGAAAGCATGGCAGTATTTTTGTAAAGAAAAATCTGGCGAATCTGCAATTTGCAAAAAGTGTAATGTAAAGATAATTTGCGAAAGATTTTCGACAAGTGGGCTCTTTCGTCATTTAAAAAACGCACGTAAAGATTTAGATTTATATATGAAGCGTCAACATGAAGATATTGGTTCGGAAATTAAAACTGTGCAAAAGAAAATCACATTGTTTGTTAAACAGCAGGCTATCGAGCAAATTGTGTCAAAGCTAGCAACGGTGGATGGCTTCTCATTAAATGCCATAACAAAAAATAAATTTATTAGAAAATTATTGTATGAAAAAAGGCATGTTATTACCAAAAAATCCATCATAAAAACAATAAATAAACAATATGATTTAGCTAAACAAACTGTGGTTTTAGAGATAACAATATAAATATCTAGCGGGTCGCGATTTTCTTTATCCTTAGACGAATATATGTCTTTAAAAAATCGACGTTATTTAAATGTAAATTTACACTTACTAACAAAGTTTTGTAACCTGGGATCAACTCCGATAGCTGGATCACTTCCTACAGAAAAAATTGTTGATCTGGTTGAAAATAAATTGTCAGATTTCAATTTATAAATTAAAAAGCACATCATAGCTTGTGTCACTGACGGAGCATCCGTAATGAAAATAATTGGACGGCGAAGTGGTATTGAACTTCAGCTGTGTTATGATCACACACTGCCAAATGAAGCCAACGGGCTTCATTTAGCAGTGTGTGATGTTCTTTACAAAAAGTCAGACTCTTCAGCAAAATACATTGAATCACAGTTGCGAGATTCCGATGAAAGTTTGAGTAACTGCGATGAGTTTGATGATGTATTTGACTGTAATGATGAGTCATACAGCTTAACTGGCGTTACGTTTATTGATGATTTACAAAGTAGCGTAAATATAGCTTTAACAATTCAGAAGGATCAAAAAGCGGTTCGAATGTTCCGCAAATCATCTCTTAAAAATGACGTTTTACAAATCTACGTAAAGTCTATGTTTTATAAAGAACTCAAGCTAATATTAGATGTCAAAACAAGGTGGAATAGTCTTGTTGTAATGCTAGAAAGATTCCTTAAAGTAAAAACATGTATACTAAAAGTAATGATTGACTTAAAAGAAGTTCTGAATATCTGCAAAGATGAATATGCAATGATGAACGCCATAACAATTTCTCTGCAAGCGATAAAAGTTGGAATAGAAAGACTTCGTAGAAATAATGCTACTCTACTTGACGCAGAAGGTGTAATGATATTCATCTTGGATGATTTGGCGGAGTAAAAAAATTTGATAGCTTATAAACTGCTTCAATCTGTGCAGCAGAGAATTGAAGAACGCAGAAATGCCAACTTAATTGGACTACTAAAATTTCCAAACAACCTAATTAGTTATAATCAGGAATCAAATATCAACTCCAAACTACTCTTACCGTCCGAACATGCATTAAAAGCAACAGCAAAAAAATTTATACTAGGTTGTACATAGAGAATGCTAGCACTAGTTCATCAAATAATGAAATAGTTGAAGTGAGTCGTGATAATGAAAACATGGTTTCTGACCCGTCAATATCTCAACCTGTTGCTCCAAATTTATTAGGCAAAAGTGTTTTGGCACTTGAACAAAATTGAATGCCACTATTTGTAATGTCAAACAAGTAGAAAAAACATCACAAAAGAAATCCAACTTTTTGAGGCAACTGGAAAACGTAGCGAAAGTTTAGAAAGAGTATATTCCACATTAATGATCATCAAGCCAACATCAATGGAATCAGAAAAAGCTTTTTCTGCCGGGGGTCTATTTATGGGAAAAATTCCTTCCCAATTAAATGACAAATCAATTGATTGCTTATAATTTTTAAAACAATTTTTTTTTTTAAATAATAATATAGATGCTAAGATAAATTAATCAAAAACCACTTGTTTTTTTTATAAAAATAATCCCGGGAAATCCCGGGATAAATAAGTTACACACCAGGAATCCCGGGATACTAAATTTACGGGAATACGGGAAATGAGAAACCCTAGTCCCAATCTGGCGGCTAATATTCTTTCGAGTACCACAAAGTTTGAAACTTTCCTATAAACGGCAAATAATATTATGACAGAACTAAATTGAATTGCATAATGCTTTTTCTACACTGAAAAATAGCTAAGGTGCAGACTGAGATAAAATTAGCGTCATTTTAGTTAAATAAGTCTTTGATATTATATAACCCTTATTGTTTTACATTTTTAATTTCTCATTAACGTCTGGTATTGTACCAAATAAACTAAAAAAAGCCAAAATCACACCGAATTTCAAGACTGGTGAAAAAACAAATGTTTTAAACTGCAGACCTACTTCCGTCTTACTTTGTTTCTCTAAATTGCTAGAACGCATTATGTACAACAGGCTTTATAATCATTGAATATCAAATAATATTATGTACAACAAACCATAAGGGTTTTAAAAAAATTATTCTATGGATCACGCGGTAATTGAACTTGTAAACCAAATATCGGATGCTTTAATATAAATTATCCTAACTTAGGAGTTTTCATTGGTTTGTTTAAAGCATTTGACACTATCAATTTTGAAATGCTTATAAGTAAATTAGAACATTACGGTGTAAACAACTTAAACTTATTTTGGTTTTAAGACTACTTGACTAACAGGAAACAATGCATAACCTATAAAACAAACGAAACTAAAAAAAACTTATAGGTTGCGGGGTGCCCCAAGGATCTTAGGGCCATTATTGTTTCTAGTGTATATAAAAAGCTTATTTTTAGCATCTAAAAAATTATACCTTTTATTGTTTGCTGACGATTCCAATCTGTTTTATTCACACCAAGATATGAAAAAAATTTTATCAAACCATTTTAAATAGATAAAAAGTAAAACTACGATTTAAAAATTTTCATCGAAAGTAGTTTAAGTAAAGACATTTTAGCAGATATTTAAAAATATTGTCAAACGAATTAAGTAGGATAGTTAATAGTTATTATATATTCAGTAAATATATATCCGGCTTTACGTTTTTTAGTTGTTAAGAAGCGTACAATAATATTTAAGCGGTTCAATGACCCAATCAGAAAATTTATATGCCTATTATTTAACCCAATGAAAAATGTTTTAAAAACTTGACACCTGCGTTAAAAATAAAAGTGTTATGAAATTCCAAGTTCATGTTTCGTCATCTTTCTGTCTTTTAAAAAAACTATATAAATAAAGAATAAAAATAATATTCATTATGAATTATAGAATCTAAAACAACATTTTTATAAACATGGCAGTTATAGAAGATCCCATAAAAGTTCAAGGCTGTATAAATATATTTGGCTACGGTTCTTTAATATGGAATCCAGATGTTGATTTTGACTGCTCGTATCTTGGCTACATTAATGGTTACGAAAGAAGGTTTTGGCAAGGAAGCACATATCATAGAGGGACACTAAAACAGCCTGGTCGAGTGCTTACTTTGACTAAAGTAAATGAGGTATTAATAACTTGATGTATAATTTCTTAAAAAATATCTTTTGAGCCTAAAACTTTTTTTTCCACATACTAATCTCTTTTTTTTTTAAAGGGCCTTTGTTGGGGCAGAGTTTTTGTAATACAAGGCGCCGATAAAGTTCAAAAAGCGTTGGATTCGCTGAAAGCGCGTGAGCAACAATTAGGTCATTACGATACAAAAATTGTGCCGGTACATATATTAGAAACTAACGAAATTTTATACTCAGTCGTGTATTATGCAACACCGGAAAATCCTTTGTTTCTTGGTGAATCTTCTTTAGATGAAATAGCTGAAAATATTGTACAGTCTTGCGGTGTTTTTGGCCACAATATTGAATATTTGTTCCGACTTACAGACTTTATGCGCGAAAATTTACCAGAAGAAAAAGATGAGCATCTTTTTGCTCTAGACAAACTTGTTCGCTCAAGAATTGGTTTGCTTGCGAATAACGTCTTGCCATGGCATAAACTTTTAGAAAACGATAGTTTTAGAAAGCAAATTTACAGAATAAAAGAAAATAATTACAACAAATGTGTTGATTTAAAAACTATTATTGTTCAAGTATCATAAAATATTTCTTTTAAGGTTTTGAAATTTTTTATACTTTATTTTGTGTAAGGAATTTTCACTTGTTATTATTATAATATTTTTATTTGCGTTTATTTAGTTTTTTTAATATTTACACACAAAAACGAGCATATTTTTATACTGAAATAAAAAATTGCATATTTTTATAGCAATCAATCACGTTCGATTAATTAAAAATGACTTTTTATACTTATTAGCAAATAGAATAAAAACAGTTATTTCAATTTATAATCTGAAATTAATATCACATTTCAAATTTAAACAGTAATTATTTTGCACTATATTAAATATCAAATAATTAATTTTTAATACTTATTTAATATTACTCTTGAAATAAACTAACTACATTTAATAATTACCTAGCTCCTTTGTATGAATTAATCAAATATTTATGTAATTAGTTAAGGGAAATATTTTTGACATAATAATTTAATACAAAATCTAATAGGTAATCCATCAATTAATCTTATATACCGTAAAATCGTCTAAAATTGGTTGCCAAGTAACTTTGGTCAATTATGAAAAAATAACTAATATGCATCTGAGCGGAAATAACTTATTTGCATAAACAAAAAGTTTCAAAATCTCTCTTTTTATTAAAACCTTTAATACGCGTGCGAACTTTGAAAGTATTTATAAAGTTTATTTGCAAGTATTGATAAAATTTATAAATAAATATCTAAATACAATTTTTTGCTAAAAGTAACTTTTAATTTTCGCTTTTTAGTAAAAATTTTTATCAATGTCATTAATAAAAAAAAAAAAAAATTAAATTGAATTATGCAATTTTGTTTCATTTTCATTTAATAACTTTATTATAAAATAACACTAGCTGTTAAGACCCGTAAAATACGGGTCTTGGTAAATATAATCTACACCGATCTTTTCTATACGTATTTCTTACTCCAATATGTTTTAGTAAGAGGTAGAAAAATAATCATATTCATATCGTCCCTTAGCTAAGGGACGATATATAAAAACTGTAATTAATATTTACTATTTAAAGTTACAAAATAGATTTTATATTATAATTACTTTTGAAGACTTTAAATGTTTTGGTAGACGTTGTGCGAATCGCAAACTATTAACGAATATGGTATGTCTATCAGTCTGAATAGTATTTAGAATACCCGCTTGAAATTTGTTAATTACCATAGGTATAAAAAGTCTCAAAAATCATAACATGACTCAAACAAGTGGAATAACGGACTTACCATGACCCCTATAATTATCAATGAATATTATTCGCCCATAAGTAATTGGCAAGAAAGAAGGATGCATATATTTAGGGCCAAAACGAAATTGTATTTATGAAACATTGTATACAATTGAAAACGTATGTGCCAAAATACTAAAGTTGGATTGCCAATTTTTAGCCAATTAAGTAACTTTCTTTTGAAAGCACCGCGTACTCGAGTGTTTCAATAAAACCTATCAAGTATTGTGAGTTTTCTGTTTCATTTCTTCGCTTTGACGTGCAACAAGTTTCAGTAAGCCAAATATAAAAATAAAATTGTTTTTTTGGAAGTAAGTTAAATAAAAACAAAAGGAATTAAGATAAGTGATAATCAAACCATTGGACTTTTTTATAAGTTTTATGTGTGCGCATATATATATATATATATATATATATATATATATATATATATATATATATATATATATATATATATATATATATATATATATATATATATATATATTTAATACTAATTCTAAACAATATCAATGGTTGGTTAGCGGTAAAATGCACATGCATAATTTGTTTTTAATTAAAACATTTTAAAAGTTGAACACTCATACACTAAATAACTTTTAATAAAATATAGCAAAAACAATTGCTCAAAAATACAATCTTTTTTGTACTAAAAAAAGGAAAATGAACTTTTTAGTACAAATAAGATTACATTTTTGAGCAAATGTTTTTGCTATATTCTATTTTCTACTTCTTAGTCTTTACAGAGAGTTACGATGTTTAGCAATACGTTTATCAAGATAATTGTAATTAAATCGAGCTTTTTATCCTCATTAAAGAAACGGAGTATTTCCTGATTAAAGGAGCAAAAAATTTTTTTGTTTAAAGGATAAAACTTTTTTATATGAAAGTAAAATAACATAAAGAACAAATATTTCATTTGCATTGCCACCCTCGCCCTCCCACATATTTAGTATATTTTTATATTATAATTAAACAAAGTTATGGTGTAAGTTATTTTTTTATTTTTAGTAAAAAATATTTATTTTTTTTAAAGCATTAAAAAAAGATTTAAAAGAAAATAATAACTCGCAAGCAATTTAAAAAGAAAAAAATGTATTTATAAAAGAGAACAAATTATAATTAAAAAAAATAACAAACTCTCAAGCAATATAGCCTATTTTAAAAATGGAAAGATTTGTTAATGAAAAAAGATTAGTCTTAAAAAGAAAGTCGCAAGCAATTGGGTTGCTAATTCCTATATAAAAGGTTAGTTTTTACGAGCGTCAAGGACGATAAAGAAAGTTAAAGAAAAGTTCATCTAGTTAATAACCATATGTTTGTTTAAAAAAGGAGATATGACAAGTATCAACAATTGGCGTCCTATCTCCCTTTTGAATACAGACTATAAAATCGTAACTAAGATAATTGCAAATAGACTAAAAAATGTTCTACCTTTGATTATAAACGAAAATCAAACGGCATGCGTCGCGCGTAGAACCATATATTACAATTTATCCTACAACAGAGATATTTTAAGAATATTCAACAAAAACCAACTTGATACGTTTATTATATCGATTGACCAGGTCATTTGATAAAATTGATAGAAACTATCTATATGATACTTTATCTTTTTTCGGTTTTAATACCGTATTAAAACATTCTATTAAAACGATATATTATGACATAAGCTCGCAAATTCTAAACTTGCTATTAGCCGCGGAGGTTTAAACAATATAGGTAAAGACGAAAAACTAAAATCCATCCAACTGACTTAGGTGGCAAAAAAGTTTATTCTCACCCTAACAGGCGCATGGAAAGACGCTGCGACGCATATTTTCAATACTTAAAGAAAAACTAATCAAGGAGAAAACATATTTATCACAACCCACTCAAGCAGCGCAATTAATACTCTCCTTGAATTCTACCAGCAACTAATTAAAAACTGGATTTTTAACGGCAATAGCGACATAAAAAATATGTCCATTGAGGAAATCCTCAACCAGTCCATCTTTTATAACAATTTTATTAGGGGCAAAAACCACCAGACTCTAAAACCTAAAGAAGAAACTACTTTGAACCAAATACCCAAAATATCTGATCTTGCAAAAGTTTTTGTACCTGGTTTCTTGGATTACCAATTAACCGGTCTTAAACAAAAAATATTTAAAAAAATCAAAAACTCCATTCCACGTGTTTGGAAAACAAAAATTAAAAAGGAAGGTCAATTTTATGACCACAGCAAATCAAATTTCACCCAAAGAAGCTTTATACACCCCTAAAACCGGTTTTGATTATCGACCTAACATCAAAATCAATTTAAAATTTTCTTATGAAAAAGAAATACGGTTTGGGTGTAACAACCCTGTTTACTAGGTGGAACTCTGTTTTCAAAAAGGGCATGACGGGCACCTCCTCAAAGGAATGGTCCTTCCTCTCTCAACACATTTTCAAAAGAAATAATAGCAACAAAGAAAACGAAATAAAATATAAAGCCATTTATTTTGCGCTACCCACAAACTCCATCTTTAAACGAGGTCATGCACCTGATGACTTTTTTCGCCAGTGTATGAAACATAGAGAAACTCTTTCTCACATAATATATAGCTGCGAAAAAGGACAACCTTTAATTGAATACACAACATCTTTACTAAATAAGATCTATCCTAGCAGTAAACATTTTAAAAACACATTTAAATTTCATCTTTTTGGTTTTGTTGAAAAGGCGCAAAAATTTTATATGGGTAATATATTGCTTTTTTTTTTTTTTTTTTTTTTGCTGTTTATATAAAATAAAATAATAAAATTACAATGAAACTTTTACGTTACACAAAGAATATATATAAGACAGACAGGAGCTCAAAGAAGATACGGATGACTGGTGTCACCACAATCTTTTCATAGAGCCCCTTTACAATAACATTTAAAGCCCACATGGCTTTAGTAAATTTACAATAAAACATTTTTTCTGAAAAATACTACGTGAAGAATAAAACTCAATAACATAATTTACAATAACATTTAATAACATTTAAAGCCCACAAGCCTTTAGTAAATTTACAATAAAATATTTTTTCTGAAAAATACTTGGTGAAGAATAAAAACTCATATATACATCCTCATATAATATGAAAGCTTGACAAGCTTTCATATTATATTATATTGCTTGACAAGCTTTCATATTATATTGCTTGACAAGCTTTCATATTATGTCTATTCTATAAAAATGAGAGCTTATCATGAGAGAAGTATGAGCGCGAGAATAAGCTTTCTGAGAGCATATATATCTAAAAATAAAAAAATACTTCAGATTGAACACGACATTGCTAGAGAAAGAAACCAATTAAACTCTTTTTTAAATGAAACTAAAGAATTAAGAGATATAAACGGAAACATAAAACTAAAAAATAAATTAAACCAATTTTTAAATTAAATCAAAAAACCTTATACTTTTTGAAAGACCCAAACTTTTTATTTCTTTTTATTTAAAATTTTTGCCTTTTTTTTTTACTTTTTTCTAACTTTTCTAAACTCGCTTATTTTTGATGCACTCCGTTTCTCGACTTGAAAAGCATAGAAAAAACTTTGTAAATATTTCTATGTAATTCTTGTCAATTAGTCCACAAAGCAATGGCGGACTACTGAAATATAAACACAATTTCATCAATTGAAAGTTCATATTAGTTCATATCAAAGTTCTTATCAGGTTCATATTATATCGAAGTTCATATCAAGTTCATATCAATGTTAATATCAAATGACAACAAAGTTACTTTCTCTATACTATCTTTCTAACACGACTTCTTTGTTCTTTTACACTAATATACCTTCATTCTTCCCAACTCACTTTACTCTTGGTCCGTAGAACAAGTAATAACTGTCCTTGCGGACCCTGGTAATGTGGCCTCCACCAGGCAATTAGCTGGCTGAGGATAAACCACAATGCCGTCAAGTGAAAGAAAAGATTATAAAAGTATCAAGTTTTTTTCAGTTACAATAGATTTTACTTTAAAACCATATATACTTGTTCTTACGTATGATAAGTTTTTAAACTTTTATATTTTTATATTGGCAAGAAAAAGATATGTATTTAAAAAAATTTGGCGCCTTCGAAGCCTTTCAGCCTGGGTAATAATCATACAAGTACCCGCCTTCCGCTAGGCTTATATCTATGAATATATATATATATATATATATATATATATATATATATATATATATATTTATATATATATATATATATCTATACATACATATATATATATATATATATATATATATATATATATATATATATATATATATATATATATATACATACATATATAAAGAGAGAAAGAAAGAGAGAGGGGGGAGAGAGGGGGGAGAGAGAGAGACCACAGGCTATCTAACTGCATTGTTCAGTTTCGTAGTATAGTCGTGAGTTCTAACAGGTTTTGAATAATTGTTAAGCGTTTTAGGGTATAATATATTTATGGTTAAAATTTTTCAAATTGTAAATGCGCAGTTTTTAAGATAAAGCTGTTTTAAATTTTAAATTTTCAATCTCATCGTGCCTTACGATTCTTTTACGCCATTTTAATTTTAAGTCGACTTAATGTTTGTGTATTTTATAGAAGACAATAAATAGAGACATGAACTCCGAAATTTCATAAAAGTTTAGCTCTATAAAATACACATCAACAATGTTTTTGAATTCCTTAATCAAAATGTCAGGAAAGTTCCAAACTTTGTACCGTCTTGTTAATCTAAGTGGAAACATTGGTGCATTGAATTAGTTTAAATAAAAAAAAGAACGAATACAACTCTATGTATACAAATAGCCTAGTTGCAAGTAGAATGAAAAGTGTTGCGGAAAATTTTCTTAATTTCGTTGGAAAGTTGAATGAAAAAACTGCCTCATTGTTATCAATATCAAATACACAGTTACACTTGCAAGAAACACTGATTGCACTTTTAAAATGTAATCGAAAATTCAGTGAAAAAGAATAAAGTAATTTGACGCCAGTAATAAAAGAAGATCTGGTTCTTAAACAACTCTTAACACCAGAGCTAGAAAGTTCTTTAGAAAAGCAACAGTTATTATTCTTCTAGTAACAGTAATATTTGTAAAAAAAAAGAACACTTGTTTATCAGAAATGTGATTAATTTGAATAAAGGCAGAGAAATACTTAATATATGTTATTTATATCAACTCATGTATATCAATAATATATTTATATATATATATATATATATATATATATATATATATATATATATATATATATATATATATATATATGTTAATAAAAGCATTTAAGTTGTTGTAAAAAAGATTCAGCTATGTTCTTTCAAACAGTTTGGTTGTGTATACATTATCATCATTCATTATCATTATTTTTGCATACATGTTTCTGTCCCTGCACAAGTTTGACATTTCTCAACGCCTTCTTTTTTTTTTTTACCGAGGTTAGTCTTTTCTTTACTTTAATTTTAATGGTGTACCTTTTGCTGTGTTTTATTTATCAGGCTTTGAAACTTCATCAAAAGTTTTAAATATTTCATAATAAATTTTTTTACAATACGAAGTTATGAGTTATCAACTTTTAATTTTTTTGATTAAAAAAATACTATTATTAAAGTATTAAGGAAAAGGTATTTTGTATTAAATTACTGATATTGTGTAAAATAATTGACTTTATCAATTTATATTCCATTTAAACATTAAACTAATAGCCTACAATCTGCTTTTCTTTAAAAAAGTGTTTCGAACTATATGTTAATACGAAAATTAAAAATTATTGGTTAAAAATGATGAACGTTGTGTATATTAATACAAGTTCTTCTTCAAATAATCATCAACAGCAACATCATAAACATTGTTGTTGTCAGCAAAAGCAGTGTTCTTGCTCTTAAAGCAATTACGTAGTTCTTAACACTAGTGGTAAGCGTTGGCAAAGTAGATCTTCTTTTATGATTGGTTTTAGATTCATTCTTTTTTTCCACTCTTTTAATAAGGACTTTCTTGGTAAACTTTTGGTAACATTTTAAATAATAAAATGGAGTGTAAGTGCATCCTATGAGTCTAGCTGTAACATAAAGACCCTTAAATGAAACATTTTTTCTAAAAAAAATTGATAGAATTCTCCGTAATTGTTTTCCCTTCCTCTGCAATTTCTTTTTATGCTAAAATTTTCAATCGGTTTTCTTTTTTTGAAAACTTATTCAACACACCAATGGTTCCACTTACATGAACAATACAGATTGGTTTGTTGCACTTGGCTGATATTTAGTTTATGAATAATCAAAAATATTATTGATTTTGTATATTGTTATGTAATTTTAGAGTGACTTTTAGATTTTATGGTTTTTTTTTAGAGTTTATCTTCTGAAAAATTAACAAACATTAAAACGATAAGAATAAATATGGCATAGAGGAATCGAAACATGCATTTTAAGAATGAAAATTGAAAATTGAAAAGAGATATGTCCTTAAAACTGCGCAATTATAAGCTAAAGAAATTTACCCAGTGATTTATTATACTTTATAGTGCATAAAAGTTTGAAAAACTATTAGAACTCAGTACTGCACTACGAACCTAAAAGATACAATAAGATGGCCTGTGGTCTACAATGTAATGCCTGTATAATTCAAAACTAACAGTTTAACATTTTTCACGACTTATTTTGAAAAGAAACACTGTAACAATCCCGAGGTGCTCAAAGAAGTAGTTTTAACAAAAATTTAAAAGCTTTTAATTTGCGAAATAAGAAAGTCGATACACGATTAAAAGTTTTTTAATAAGTCGTCCAGTAACCATGTAGTCTTTAATGGTTATTTTATTTGAAGTAAGCAAATGAATTTATATAATTTTTCTTTTAAAAGTTTGACAATTTAAAAGTAGTTTTGCTATATTTACATTGGTTCTCGTACACACCCGTACCTTATGCATAAACCTTATGGTTTCGCTATTTTATGTTAACAGCAGCCATAATCAAACTTTTCAAGTTCTAGTTTCACAGTTTCTAGTTGCAAATCTATATGTGATCCAAAAAATTATGAGTTGCACAAAAAATATGGAAAGAATTATAAAAGGTCACAATAAGGCTTTGTTAAACAAAAAAGAAATCCTAAATAAAAAAAAACTACAGAAATTTGTAATTGTAAACAAAAAATCAATTGTCCAATGAGTGGAAGTTGTTTATCAAAAAATGTGGTATATAAATGTGTTGTTTCCTCTAAGAATGTACCTGATAAACAGTATATTGGCATAACAGAGGGTGAATAGAAAAAATGTTTATCCAATCATAAGCAATCTTTTAAAAATAAAAAGCCTTTTAAAGACACCATGCTGTCACAATAAAACATCTTTTTACATTATGGCTCGCGGCCAAGATGATATAATAGATACTTTTAGTTTCAATAAAAAAGTAGTTTTAGGATTGTTTATGTCTATTATATTTATATATGGGTTATGTTGTTGTAGCGCAAATTTTTGTTGTTGTTGTTTAAAAAACTGCTGTCGCTTTACAGCATTAATTTGCGCATGTCATCTTAAAGTATATATATATATATATATATATATATATATATATATATATATATATATATATATATATATATATATATATATATATATATATATATATATATATATATATATATATATATATATATATATATATATATATATATATATATATATATATATATATATATATATATTAGACAATGGGCCATAGTATAAAAAAATGCTTTAAATTTAACTTTTGTGGTGCAGTCGTGAGGTCTAAAAAGTTTCGAGGTAAACGAGTGTTTTAGGTTGTGGAAATTCTAAAATAAAAACTTCGAAAAACCATCAAAACAATCTATCAATTTTTATTGATTGTGTGTACTATAAAAAAAAAAATTTTTCCATAATGTCATTAGATTTTTAATCTTAAATGATTTGAAAACAAAATTTTTTTTTTAAGTTTTAAAGGAAGGTTTTATATTAATTTGTTGTTATCGTGTAAAAAATATCGACTTCATTGATTTATAGTCGATTTAGGCAGTACAATGATGTTTTACAATCTGATTCTTTACAAAAAAGCGTTTTAAATTATTTATATGCATAAAAGTTAAAAACTATTTGCTAATAGAACTTGATTTATTGTAATACAAGTCTTCAAATAAGCCTGCTTTATATTTATCATATTAATCAACACTACCAATTTAAACATTATTGTCAGCAGCAGGACCAGTGTTCTCCCATTTGTTTAGTTACACTGATCTGAACACTTTAAAGTTGATCTGAACACTCAAAAGACCGTCCAGGATCTTGACTATTTTGGCAGTGATGACTCCAATAAAAAACCGTACTATAAAATTGTAAGTATCCTATATAAATTTGCAAATAAAATTTATATGAGAAACTCTCCGGAAACCCGCCGGATTTTAGTTGTGATTTACATGCAGAACCTTGAGGTTTAACCCTTGCAACTAATGCAAATATTGCAAAACTATATTTAAATTGTTCAACGTATAAAAGTTAAATTGTATTACTTCATTTTTTTATTTCAAATTAAATAACCATTAAAACAACATTTTTATTAGAAAACATATCAAAGAATTTCTAAATCTTGTATTGTCTGTCTTCACGGTTGTCTCGCATATTAAAGGCTTTTAAACCTTTGTTAAAACTACTTCTTTGAGGACTTCTTGATTGGTCTAGTATATTATTTCAATATGAGATACAAAAAATATTAAGTAAAAAGTTAGTATTGTATTTTACACATCATATTATGTTTATATTTTAACATATTTGAAAATTTTAGTTAATTTTGGTCAACACTCGTCTCATGCAAAAACGCACTTTTTCACACTATTCTAACTGCGTTAAATAATCTTTACCAACCATTATATTGCTAATCTTTTAAAAGAATTACAAATATATACTCACATGAGTCACATAGGATTATTTATTTTTATTATGACTTCAAGATAACAAAGGTGGAAGACCGCGTTCCACCACTTCTAGAGAGGATTCTATATTCGTTAGATCCGTCAAGAAGGATCCCTGGATATCATCAGTCGAGATACAAAAGCAATTAGAGCTGCCTGAATCGGACCCAACAATCAGACGACGTGCTGTTGAAGCCGGATTGTTTTCTCGACGCCCTGCAAAGAAACTGCTGATTTCACTAAAAAAAAGAAAAGACTCCTGTTTGCTACATCTTATATTGACTGGAATGTGCAGAAATGGCGAACTGTCCTGTTTAGTGATGAATCAAAGTTCAACATCATTGGGAGCCATGGCATTTGCCGTGTACGTCGACCGGCCGGAAAATGCCTCAATTTACGTTCCTGCCATAAGACCGTGAAGCACGGTGGAGGCAATGTAATGGTCTGGGGGTGTTTTTCTGCTAACGGTCTAGGTCCAATACATTGAAACGATGGAATAATGGACCGTTTCATGTATAAAAATATCCTGAAAGATGTCATGTTACCTCGTGCTGAATGGAATATGCCAATAAAATGGATTTTTCAGCAAGACAACGATCCGAAACACACTGCAAAAGTAGTCAAGCAGTGGTTTCAAGACAACCACCTATCGGTAATGGATTGGCCGCCTCAATCTCCGGATCTCAACCCTATCGAGAACCTGTGGGAGTCAACCGCAGAATTAATCGTGAAAAAATTATATTAAAAAAATTCGCTGCATCTATAATTAGTATTTTTGTAGTTGGTTAATCTACCAATTAATAATTGGTAATGCAAATTTAATTTATTTTTTTTTTGTAAATATATACTTAATATATATATTGTTTTTGTTATTATGAATAATAAAGTGATTTCCAGTTAATTCATGTTATTAATCTAAAAAAAGTAATTAAGTTTTTGACTTCAATTACTTTTTTTAGATTAATCACATGACATGTTTGTTCAATATAGACACATACAGTTGAAAACTATTATAAATTGTTATGATTTATTAATTTGTTTATAAATCTATAAATAAAAATATCATTAATTTTACAAAGCTATTAGGCATTATTTTGAAACCACAATCCGCCATGATTTGTTTTTTATCTCTGTGAAAGTCTATGCTAATAAGTTACGTAAACTTCAAATTATGTAAACTATTAAAAACTATATCAAATGTTACAGATTTACTCTTACTTGAAATATTTATTGCGGTAATATTTGCTTAATTTTGATTTATGTACATTTTTATAAAGCATTTACATAATAGGACAAAACGAGTGCAACCAAATAATGCTAATTTAGTTTCTTTATATAAAAGTGCTGCATTTTTTCAATTTAGAGAAATAACTATGTAACTGTTTAGAGACAAAGTTCTTCAAGTTTTATTCATCACAAAGTTCATTATTTGTACGCGAAAATTAATAAATTAATCAAAAGTATTAAAAAAAGTTGATTTCTTTCTGGACAAAACAAGTGCAACTCGACAAAATGTTGAACAAGCTGTATTTCGCTATCAATATTTTGTGCATCGCTGCCCAGGCCTTTTGGAATTGTTCAAACAGTTGATCCTTATTACGAATACCTTATTACAAAAAAACTAATTATAGATGCAGCGAATTTTTTTTTCTCACCATTCTCTCTCCTCATACTTTACTTTCTATCGGATCAACACTCTATGTAAAAAAAATATTGGAGCTTTTGCCTTTAGTTTAAGCCCACAACCTTATGTGCCTTATGAGATGTGGGCCCTTTATTTGATCTGCGTTAAGCTGAAAGCATTGTAAGATATGTCTAAAAAGAAAAACCATTATTAAAAAAAAGGCATGATAAAAGAAACAAAAATATTTAAGATTTACGCTTAAAACTAACTTACTTGTGAGTAATTCCACGTCAAAACAACCAATTTTTTTAAAAAATGCAACCCTGTGTCCTTGGATTTTCTTTATATTTTTACCATAGTTAGTACATTATAAAATAAGATAAATCCCAAAATTTCAAGGTCTAACTCCCAACGGTTCGTGAGTAATGGTTGTTTTAATTTTGGCTACTATTATTGTTTTGGTCATTTTCCGCCATTTTTAAATTTACATTTCCCCTTATAAAATCATGTCTTTAAACATGTGAATTCTAAACATAAGTGACTTAGTTAATCTCAAGGTGAGGAATTTGAATATATAAATAAAAAACTCATTTTATAATTAAAAAGTACCTTAATATCAATTATAAATGTTAAAATAATGGACACCTGCCCCAGTAAAATTTTAAGGTGTGCGGTAAATTTTTTAAGCTTAAAATTTCAAATTAGATCATTGTATGTTTGAAGAACATTGTGTGAAAAAATCATTTCTGCCAAATACATAGTTTTATCAATATTTTACTTTTGTACTATAAATGTATATATATTGCCATGGTAATTTAGGGAAATTGATAATTCCTATCTAATAAGAAGTGTTTTTTAAGTTATGAAAGTTTTTTTAATGTATTTTTTTATTTTCTTTTTGTTTTGCTGTTTCCTTGTCTTTCCAAATTATCAAAGTTTAATTGCGGTATTCAGACATATTCATCTAGTTTAAATGTTGCAACTAATCCAATATAAATAATGTAATTAGTACTTGTGCATTTTTAAATTTGCAAGTATAACATTTTTTAATTCATTATCAGAATGATTTCATGTGATATTGGTAAAGTTTTGAAGTCAGAATGCCATAAAACCTCATATTCTAGAAATAAAGAGATTTTTTTACTACATGACCTAGGCACTGATATTCGTCAAAACATTTTATGGAGATCTGAGTTGCGTGCTTGTGAAGAACTATTCAGCATTTGTAATTGCCATTTTCACTACTTTGAAAAAAGATTTGAAAAGAAAAATGGCAATTGTTGTGATGTTTATAAAGTGCATAAAAAAAATAAAAGGTAATTTGATTTCAAATATATGAATACTATCTGTAATAGTATACAAAACGTATCTTAAATATCCTTTTTTTTTATTAGGTAGACTTTAATGTTGGCTAGACACTTTGAGTCATTAGGATTAAGAGTTTTACCTGGGTGGAAGTTATGTGCTAGCTGTTAGTCAAAGGCAGTTTTATCAGTAGAACACCCTAGTGAAAATGAAGTAGATGAAATATTGACAGAAGAAGATGAACCGTTTACTCATATTAATTTCTCCCTGGAAGTTTTAGGAGAATCTCCAATTAATTTTCATTCTGTTGCTTTACATCAACGTGTTGCATCTGCAATGAAAAAATATAAAAAATCAATAAAAAAGATTGGTGAAGATTTAGCAGCCCATTAAGGAATAAGTAATTCGCATTTTATAGATAATTCTACTGCGTCTTCTTCGAAAACAGATCAAAATAAAGCATCTGATCTGGATAAACTGACACTATTGATGAAAGAAAAGATAAATGCTTCTGACTATAAAAATAAAATAAAAATTCTCACTTTAACTCCTGAATCTTGGTCTAGAGACTATGCTTCTAACTACTTTGAAGTTAGTGTGAATGCTATTCGAACAGCACGTTGTATGAAACAGGAGAGTGGCATACTTTTACTCCCATTGGACAAAATTGGAAAAAGTGTTCCACTTAATGTTGTCTCCATTGTTCGAAGTTTTTATGAAGATGATGAATACTCACAAACATTGTCTGATAAAAAAGAATATGTAAGTGTTGAAAAAGGAAAAAATAACAGAATACAAGTACAAAAACGATTGCTATTGTGTAACCTGAAAGAATTGTACGACTAATTTAAAGTTATAAATCAAGGGATTAATCTTGGAATTTCTAAATTTTGCAGTCTGCGTCCTAAGTGGTGTGTACGTGTTGGAGCCTCAGGTGCTCACACAGTGTGTGTATGTGTTTATCATCAAAACAGTTCTTCTTTTATATGCATTGAAATGGGATATAACTTATAAACATTTAATGAAAAAGGTTTGTTTTCAATTATAAGTGTGTTTAATTTTCAAATTGTATAACTTTTCTGATGGATGTGGAGGACAGTATAAAAGTTATAAAAATTTTCTAAATCTACGCCATCACTCAGAAAATTTTTTATTGGAAGCTGAATGGGTAGTTTTTGCAACCAGTCACGGCAAATCTTCTTGCGATGCAATAGGCGGTACAGTAAAATGAACAATAGCAAGAGAAAGTTTGCAACGTCCAAAGAAAAATCAAATACTAACAACCGATGCAAATTTTGAATTTTGCACTCAAAAAATGCTCACAATAAAGTTTTATTTTTTTTTTTTTTATTTTTTTTTATTTTTTATTTTATTTTAGGTGCCCCAAGAAGTCCTAACGGTCTTGTCACAGAGCACCGCGGAAGTGCATTTAACCAGGAAGTTCACGCCTCCTTCCTTACCGTGACGCGAAAAATATGTCCAGAGCTCGTTTCGAACCTGGGTCTCCCGCTTATAAAGCAAGCGTTCTAACCACTACGCCACGGCCACAAAATCTTTAAAATTGATAATCTTAAAACTCATTATCTTTAAAATTGATAAAGAAACTAAGGTTAATGTTAGAGCTACGCAAAATAAACGATTTGAGAAGGGAAAAACAATACCAGGAACTCGAGGATTTCACCATTGCATACCAGTTTTGAAAACATCTATGTTATTTAAAAAAACTAGTAACGATATAAATCCAAAAACTATTAATATAACTAAAAAATCAAGTAACCAAAATTTAAGTTTAATAAATTTTGAGCTAATGCAGTAGTGATTTTGAGTAGATTGCAGTAGTCGAAGAAAAAAATGAAGAATACAATAATATAAAAATAAAGTTTATGCATCCACACGGTCCATCTGAACAGTTTTTCTGGCTGAAAAGGGATGATTATTGTTGGATACCAATCACCAATGTAATGACATTAATAAGTGCACCAACAATAATATCAGACAAATATGAACTTTCAAAAAAAGATTTTTACAAAATTAATAAGTATATATTTGTAAATCAATAATTTTTTAATGGATATATTATAAAAAATTGTATATCAGTTCAAGTATGCATCAATTTTATTTATTTTGAATACTACGATAAGCGATATATGCTATATTTGCTTTTTTTGTAATATTTTTCATTTAATTTTTAAACTATGTATTTGGCAGAAATGATTTTTTCACACAATGTTCTTCTAACATACAATGATCTAATTTGAAATTTTAAGCTTAAAAATATAACGCACACCTTAAAGTTTTACTGGGGCAGGTGTCCATTATTTTAACATTTATAATTGATATTTAGATACTTTTTAATTATAAAATAAGTTTTTTTTTTATATATTTAAATTCCACACCTTGAGATTAACAAAGTCACTTATTTTTAGAATTCACATGTTTAAAGACTTGGTTTTATAAGAAGAAATGTAAATTTAAAAATGGCGGAAAATGACCAAAACAATAATAGTAGCCAAAATTAAAACAACCATTATTCACGAACCTATGGAAGGTAAACCTTGAAATTTTGGGATTTATCTTGTTTTATAATGTACTAACTATGGTGAAAATATAAAGAAAATCCAAGGACATAGGGTTGCATGGCCTGGTTGTTTTGATATGGAATTACTCTTGTTGCTAATACTCTTTCTAGAGCATTGTTAAAAATAGTTAAAATCTGTAAGAAAAGACATTTAGCAAATACAATTAGCTATTACACTAAGTAACAAAAACATAATGGCTATCGGTGCAAACAAATTTTTGAATTTGATCAGATAATAAAGTTATTCTTACCTTGAATGCGACAAACAAAAATTTTTTTAAACTATCAGCTAATCATCAACATAGCAAATTTTACATAATTAATGTTTGCTAAGTTAAAACCATATTTTAACAGAAGATAATGTAAGCATATGATAGTTCGTAGAGCAACAAAGTTGATATAAAGAAATAAAATAACAGCTAAATTTGCTATGCAATGCATATTATACCTAGTGAGTTCTTGCCTATCCTGATTTTATTCATTTTTATTACACTTTATTTCATTTCGTCTAGGTTCATCTCTTTCATTTTGACGTCAATTTATCTTGCCTTATCTAAGCTTGTCTTTCTTATTTCGGCGACGGTTCATCTCATCTCGTCAAATCTGACTCCTTCCATTTTGAAAAAGTCTAATAATTTTACTTCGTAAAGTTATCAGACATAACTAAGCATCAAAGCACTGTGTAAAAATGATGCTTAAAATATTAAAAGTTGAACTTTTAATTTTAGATTGAACTTTGAGTTTTCTTTTTCAAACTTATCTAAAATACAGTTTAACCAAATAAAACAGAGCATATTTTAATAATTCTAATGGGCACACGGACGTCCATAGTACGTTCAAGGACGTCTAAAATAGTCCGTTTGGACGTCCAAATGGACGTCCGTGGTCGTCCACTGGACGTATCAAATGCGACGACTTTCGTCTGTCCATTTTGGACCTATAAAGTACGTCCAAGGACGTCCAAAACAGTCCGTTTGGTGGTCTGCAATAGACACTTTTATTCGACTTACGGACGTCTATATTTTGTAAGTTCATTCAGCGTTTAATTTCATTTAGCTCATTCTCATACCGACTCTATTTCTGGCAACTATAGAAAATGGAGTCTTAATATAAGAAATAACGTCTTTTTTTTAAGTCTAAATTTAATATTCACGTTTTTTAGGATTCAACACGAGTGGCAACCCTCATTAGGATAATAGTAAGGTTACATCATAAATAAATAAATCCCAGTATTGATACAAATCAGTACAAAAAATAAAAAGAGTAATATTTTTGACAATAATAATATATAAATACAATATAGCAAAAACATTACTTTTTGGCTCGTTTTAATATGCCGCCATTAGCAATTAACCAATTTTGTCACCAACAATAGTACCTAAAGAAATAATATTTATCACAAAATTGTCTGTCAATCATAGAGCATGTTTTAGAAAATCAAAAAAAACATTTAAGTTCAAAAGCAAAGTAGTTAAACTTTGCTTTTGAGTTTGATTTTTAAAAAGCCAACAAACTAAAAGACATCCACAATAAAAATTTATATTAAAATACTTGTTATTAGTTTTGGAAAGTCCTACTTAAAAAAAAAAATTAAAATATAAAACGACAGCAAATATATTCGCAAATAATGAATAGGAGAAAACGAGCAATGTACTAATTTTTTATGCTCTGTTATTTACTGTTAACAAAAATACTTCAGTCTTCTATGACTGCTATTAATACAACTATTATTATTTTCACTAAAATTCTTACTCACCCGGGCATCACTCTTTGGTAATAACAAAAATTGGAACATAGATTTTCATTGTCAAACTGAGTGAGCATTAGAAGTTACCTTGCATTTTCTTGCATTTGAACTTGTTTTTAAAATATGTTCAGTAATATTGAATGTTTTTAAGCCTATCAAAGATTTGGGCTTGCAAGTCTTAAATCCTCGGAAAATTTTTCTGCAAATTTATAGCAAAGTGTATTGAAATTCTAAACAAAGGATAAAATCAAAAAAATTGATACACTAAAACATTTATGTATCAACAAGAGACATAAATGTATCCAAGATACAAGAATATAACAAAATTGAAAAATTTTTCAGTTTAGAGTAATATTTTTTAACAGTTTTATAATCATTGTTCTTTAGTTGTGTGACTTAAATTGCCTTGCTGTTTAAGGTGGTCCTAAATTTAAAAAAATCGAAAAAATCGATTTTTCAAAAGTTATATATTCTTTAAATCCAAACATTCTTCATTCTAAATATATATAGATTATTACAGCAAATGATTTTAAAAATGCTCTCAAATAGCAAGTTTTGTAATAAAGTTATAAATTTTCCTTAGCAACGCCCAAAGCAACAGGTTGTTAATAGTAGAAAGTAGGTGTTTTAGAGTGTTGTGCCATATACTCTTGATTTGGATTTAGATTTTGACACTACTGCCAGTAACTTTTCATGTTTATTATCCTGAAATAGCCATATTTTTTAAGAACAGTTATTATGTTTACATATATTACTTACAGAAAAACTAAACGCCTTGTGTTTTACTTTATTTGCCTCATGTTTCTTTTTGTTAGTGGAAAAAATAAATATAATTTAAATTCAAGAATAACAGCATTTTTATTTGCACATACATTTTAAAATCAGTTGTTACTTTGATTGGATATTGTCGACAATACCATGATAATTCATTTAAAATCTAAACTGATTTATCAAAAAAGAAAGAATAGAATGTATTTTTGAACTTCTTTGAAAAAAAATTTTGTGCAATTGGAAGTAGTCTTTTTATTCTTGCAAAGAGATCGAAAAGCAAGGTCTTGGAATGTCATCATATGAAGTTAATTATAGATCTGTAGTTGCCATAAGAGAGATGAGAAGTAATTTTTGTTTAGAAAAGTTTTGTGGTATAATGAACTTAACTCCTACAATGAACATAAAAACATTTAATGGTATTCAAGATAAAACTCATATCGTATATCAAAGAGTATTAGACGTGAAAATAAAAAATGTAGAAAATGTATTTTGACATTTTAACATCAATATACAACAAAATGATTTTGATATTAATGCAATAGCAAATGCTGTTGTTTCCTGTGATAGAACTTGGCAAGAAAGGGGTCATTCTATACTTAATTGTGTTGTTACTTTTTTTACTTATGACTTAAGGCAATGCATTGACTATCAGGTTCTTTCAAAAATATGCAATGTGTGTGCATTACTAAAATCAAAAAGAAATTGCGATGAAGATCTTTATAAAAATATGAAGTGTTATCCTAAAGAAGTATTTATTGGTGGTACCACTTTAGAAATAAGTGTTGCATCAGCAGTAATTTCAAATAAGTATGGCATTTCTGCTATATTAGACATATTTTAATGCCTAAATGTTTCCCAAGGTACATTTGCTATAAAGTACTGTACCAAGACATACCAAGAGTGAATAAAGTTGATGGAAAGAAAGTCGCTTGACTCCATAAATCAAGAAAAAAGCAGTTTTGTGCAATATGGTTTTACTGATATAGTAAATGAAAGTGATAATTTTATGAAGCAGGAGTGTTTTAGATTTTAGTTTTTTGTTATTTTTTAAATTAAGTTCATTTTAAGAAAGTCTCCACCCCCATCAATTCCAATCTTAACAAGAGGCTGATCAGAAACATTTTGTGCAGATAACACAAACTGCAGTAGGCTGGCAACATCCTTGCAATGTACAACTTCTCTGATTGTGTCACAATTGGAAAAATTCACTTTTGAAACAGTAAAGTAGTCATTGAGCAAGTTTTCTTGTTCTGAAAATTTTTTAGCAAAGTAAGGCTCAACAACTCTTTGAGGGCTGATGAAGTTTAGTGTTGAAGCAAGTTGTTTCATGCGATTGTTGGATAACCCTGTATTAAGCTGAACTTTCACCAAGCTTTCAGCAGGAAGTGGTTCCTTAAAACGTTGAGTTGGTGCTGCTTTTCTAAAACAATATTAAATATTTTTTTTAAATTGAATGGTGGATTTATGAATATTGGTTTTCTAAGGCATAAACAAGAAAATAATAAATTCTAAATTAATCAAATAGACATACCAAGTTTGAGTGGTATTTAGGACCTCCACTTGCTTGGCTAAGTCGCACAGTACCATTGGGTGATGAATCATGTGTTTTCAACACAGAAGAAGCCACAACCTCTGCACCTTTGGTGTCTTCTTTTGCTAGCCTTAGTAGGTTTACCCGTTTGTTGCAGGGGTACATAGATGTGGTAATCTGGTCCAACTATTGTCAGACAATGTGAACATCTCTTATGAACTGTGGGAGGGCTTCTCTCTGGGACAACATTGCCGGTCATTGGTAATGTTGTTTTTCGATTGGTTTTTGCAATTTTGCAAATGATGCAGTTGCAATCAGGTGAATTTTGTGTGGGTTGTTTCACAAGGATGGAAGAAAAGTCATAAAGGTTAGGAAAAAGCTTTGTAGCTTTTCCTTCATCAATTTCCTCAAGATGGAAACGACAGTTTGTGCACATCCCATGTGGAAGTTTATCATCATTTAAGTCCAAAGGTACTGGTGAATGTTTTGTCAGCCTGCTAATCAGAAAGGGTGTCAGTGATTGGTCACTTTTTGACATGCAAAGAATGCAAACATAGTTTTGGCACTCAGTGTGAGATTTTGTATTGTTTGCCATTTCAAAACTTTAATTTCTTCACTTAAATTTTTTTCAAATTAACTAAAAACACAAAAAATTCAAGTTTAACCGTAACAGAAAACAATAACAATTTTGACAAATTTTAAGCTGTAGTGCTGTGGCAAATAACAAAAAAACACTCATTTTTTATCAAGTGCAATTTTAATGCTTATCTATTTCAAAATAAGAAATGCAGTATTTGATTGTTTAATTCATTTTTTTCAAGCAATGATGATTTAAATTTTTCTGTTTTAAGCAAATATTTAAATGCATACTTCTCTCACGGAAGCCAATCCTGGATTTTATAAATACTTGGAATGATATCACATTGGTATGCACTATCACCCCTCAAAAGGATTTTTTCGGGTGTTTTTATCAATGATACACTCTAAAATTTTCTAACAGTGGCCCCTAAGCATCTTTTATAGAGAGCGCAAAGTACATACATCGACTATCAAATAGCTTGACTCGCAAGGGAGTGCTACTACATCAACTGAAGGTTTGTTAGGGTCAGTATCAAGGTCAGGCATAGGGTTAGGGTTACGGCAAGATTTAAATATGGTTATATTACTATAAATAATTGTTTTTGTAAATCTATGAAAATAAAAATGAAATATAATATATAGTTAATAAATAAAAATAACAATAAATATAAAGGTATACTTTTATAATGAAGATATAAATTTAAAAATGTATAAGTATAAGTAGACATGAAAAAAAGTTGAAAAATATATAAATGTGATAAAAATAGTTTAAAAAAGTAAAAAAAAAATACATAACGAGAATAAAAAAGTCATGCCCCCGTGAACGCCAATTGTTGTTGTTTAATGAGTTATAAATCAGATTCATCAACTAAAAGTAAAATTGGCTTTTCTCTTTTTGCATCAACTAAGCAAACTTCTATTTTAAATTGTGATCATACATTTGCCATGCCGCATCCATATTCATCATTATTAACTAAATTAGTTTCAAGTAATATAAATACTCGATATGGTGCCATGAGCAAAAAGGAGATATGTGCTTCAAGTAACAATCAAAATTTTCCATTTAAAAAATATTCTTTTTCTGGAGGTCCAGATTTTGACGTTTTAAGTTATCCTTTACAAATTAGTTAGTAGCGAGTTAGTATTTATTGCTGTAACTGGATTGGCCACTGGGAATGCTTTTAAGCACACTGTGACAGTCGCTGCAATAGAAATTTTTTCGTCCAACAGTCGAATCCTGCTTTAAAGGAGTTTACAGACGATAATTTGACTAGTTTCAACGGCGATGAGTTCCATAAGTTTGCCGATCTATTGTAAAAGAAATTATGCCTTTGCAGATTTTTTGTTGTTTCCCTATAATACTTAAAATAGTGACCTCTAATATGATTTTGAACAGTTTGTATGATATGTTCTGTTATTTTAATCAAAAAATCATTGTAAAAAATTATTGAAAAAAATTACTGAAAAAAATAAATTAATAAAAAAAGGAAAACTACATTGAAACAAAAGTACTTTTTGCTTACATCTAAAAAAACAATTGATGACAAACATGAACTTATTATAAACAGATTACTCCGAGAACAAAGGAAAAAAGAAAACCTTAGGTTAAAAAATAAAAATATAGCCAAACTAACATAAAACATAAAACTAAACTAACATAAAACTAACATAAAACTAAAAGATTATAAACATTCTTTTTTAATTATCATATGTTTGTATATATTGTTACTTTGTACATTAATATTTTAACATATTGATTAATCAGTTATATATGTTTCATGACTTGAATACTTGATAAAAACTTATAAATTATATACAAACTTGACTCTCGGCTTATAATATTTACATGGGTCTTAATCTCGCCGACGGCTAGAATTAGGTAAAAAGCGGCAAGAACTAAGTTCAAGCCAGAAATAGGTCTTTTAGCAAACATCTAAAAAAAACTTATGCTTAAACCCGTTAAATCTAGCTTTGAAAAAAACTTTTATAATAGCATCTATCCTTAAATATCCTGTAATAATAATAAATAAATTTTTAAACTGCGCTTTCGAATTTGTAATTATAAACAATAAACACTAAGTGACCTGATATAGGTCAGTTTATCTTATGTGCATATAGAGAGAACGTTTATATATGTAACTTTTATATGTAATACCTTTTTATATCTAGCTGTTTAAAATGCAGAATAGAGACTTGTATTATGGTATCAAAGTTTAGTAGAAAAAAGTTTATTCAATATGTGCACCGTTTTTAGAAAAAAATTTTCTTCCAATTTTTAAAATACTGATAATGAATTTAGTTTGTTTTTGAAATTAAAAAGAGTTATTTAAAAAGGACGGTTGCTGACTAAAAAAAGTGAGGAAGAACTTATGCTTTTAAATTTTTTAACAACAGTATCTGAAACAAATATTTAAACATTTTTACTTTCAACATCACCTAAAAAAAAAAAATCTTGCAAGAGATCTAGACTAACTTAAAATCTAAAATAAAAATCTAAAACGTAATGTTGAAGCTGTTAAACATTTAAAAGAAATTTATGAAGATTGCTATAAACAGCTAAACAGTCTTCAAAGTGGAAATAAAAAACTTTAGTCAAATATAAAAACCAGCAATGCAGAGAAACTAGAATATGTAAGACAGGCCACACAGTGTAAAGCACTATATACAAGAACAAGTGAAAACCTGTCAACTCTTGAAAAAAAGTTTACCACTTTAAAACACTTTAACATTATATTAAACAGATTTCGAAATTTAAACAAAACAATTTTGTATCGAGATATAAAGATATATAAGAGATACAAAGATATCGAGATATAAAGCTGGAAAAACAAGAAAAAGAAATCAATACGTTAGAAGCCAAACTTTAAAGCCTGTGTCAAACTTTAACTATGGAATATGATGACCTTAATCAAATACTAGAACGTAATAATACAAAAGTTGATATTTTATCTCAAGAATAAAGAAATCTTTAAAAGAAATTATGTCGTTTGAAAAATAATTTAAATTAAACATTTCCGCTTCTTCGATTAAAAATCTTACTCTTTTGCAATTAGAAGTTAAAGAATACAAAAGTTGAATCATTAAAGAAAGAAAACATAGATTTAAATGGTCTTTTGAATTTTTTGGAAGATCAGAAAATTTTAGCAAAAGAGGTTTG
Organism: Hydra vulgaris; assembly: GCF_038396675.1. Classification (NCBI taxonomy): domain Eukaryota; kingdom Metazoa; phylum Cnidaria; class Hydrozoa; order Anthoathecata; family Hydridae; genus Hydra; species Hydra vulgaris. Next base: position 15,559,623 of record NC_088932.1, on the reverse strand, counting down.
AGTGAAAGTTGTTATGAGTTCTAGTTGTTATGAAAGAGGTTTAAAACTTTATTCAAATGATATTTGTGAAGTAATTATAACCTGTTATTATTAAAATTCAGTATGAACAAGTTCGATCATGTCATCAAAATTGTTTTAAAAAAACTTCAAAGATAGGAATTTCAAAATTTCCCTCAGTATGTACAAAATCTAGTTTTATGTCAGAGGCTTTAATACTTGCACAAATTCATACATCAGAAGAAATGTTAGATAAAGTAAAGAAAGACAGATGAAACTGTTTGCATGGGGATGGAACAACCAAATATCATAGACATTATCAAAAATTCAGTTTACTTCCAAAAGTAGTAGAATGCTATCATTTGGGCAATTAATATTGGTTTCTGATGATAGCGGGTCTACTTTGAGTTCTATAACAGAAACATTGAATGATATTTGTGATATTCTGGACACAAAAGAAAAAGAAAAAGACTTTGCAAAGTTTATTTGTTCATAAAAGACAACTATGTCAGATTTAGGCTCTTTCAATCCACTTTTTAATAGTTCATAGAAATGAGGGTTATACCAAAAGTTACAGAACAATGGGATAGTTTAACAATTAAACAAAAAAATGAATTTAAGGAAACGTCAAATTTTTTATGCAGTTTAAACCTTTTAACAAACTTTGCAACTGATACAGATAAAGTGCTAAATTCATTTGAAAAATAGCTATGTGTGATGATCATGTAGACATATTTGCACTTAAAAATTTTGAATCTGGCTTTGCCAGACTGATGCGTACTGTATGTAAACCATTCCATAAACGAGGTAGCGATGAAGTAGGTGTGGCAGGATATTTTAATTCTTTTCTCATTGGAAAAGGTGAAGTCAAATGTATGTTTGCTCCTTTTATAGGCAATAGTTTCAACATTTTGTTATATATTGGGGCTGCACTGTATTATCATTCTGAATCCATTAAAGAATTTTTGTTCTAATGGCCAAGTTTTATTAATCTATTGAGGACAGTTAATGAAGATCAATATGAAATTCATTATTTTTAGCAGAATCTTGTACATTAGATATTTTTGATAAGCTTATTACTGGTTCTCTTTGGAGGCTCATTTTATGAATAAGTTTTTATTTTGTTTAAAAAATATAGAAATATAGATTTTGGTGTCTTGGTGCAGCAATCATTAGAAATAGTTTCCCGTGCGTTTTTAATAATTCTTGAAAGACAAGCAATTGATCAGCAATCAGCAGTTTAATATTGGAACTCAGATGATCAAATTAAAAAGGCTGCTGAAAATAAACCAACAAATAACAGAGCTTCAGAATGTGATTTTGCAAATCTGGATTTACTTATTTAAACAAAGCATAATGCTAAAATACAAGCAATTCTAGCATATACAATGTGGTTCAGAAATAAAACCTTAAATTGGCTGAATTCAAAATCAGAAGAGCGTTAAATTTTAACTAAAAAAGCTTTTAATAGTGTTGAAAAAATGAAACTAAAGTATATAGAGCGTCAAGTAGAGTTAATATCAAAGAAATCTTAAATTTTGATAGTAAAACAGATATGCAAAGTAGATAAGAATAAGAAGGCCTTGCTGAAAAAAGCCAATATTGTAAATGAGCTTCTCCAATTGAAATCACAACTTTGGCTAACAGCAGACGAAGCGAAAGATAAATCTTTAAAAACTGAAAATAAAACTTTAAGGAAGCAAGTTATTAGAGTTCAATTAGATTTTTATCGTTATTTAATGGGGGCAAAATGTTTGTTTAAGCTGTTTTACCAAACCAAAGTTTCCTACAATAACGTATTAGTTTAAATCCAGGTGAGTTGATGGAGAACCTGGTGGCAATATATTAATACCTGCAATTTGCCTCCATAAGAAAAAATAACCTATACATTAAAGGAAAAAATCAATGCAACGACTTGATTAAGAAACAAAAAGAAGAGTTGATAGCAACGTTAAAGGATTTTAGATTGTCTCATTTTTGCAAAACAAAAAAAAGTCGAGTTTCTGCCAGCTTTATGAGATGATCCAGATAGTTTAGTAGGGTAAGTTGTTCTTCATAAAATGAAGAAGTTGATGAAGGAGAGTATTTTTTGTGCAAAGCAGATGTTGTTAAAATAAGTAAAGTTGGAAAAAAATCAAGCAAACATTGTATGATGTTATTTACGAATCAGAACCTGGCAGTATTTACACATTTCCACTATTATCTGTCTTTGATAAAGGAGAAATAATCTTATAATAAAATGGTAGAATTACAAAAACCTCTATTGTATTATTAGTTGATGAACATTCTTACTATTTAAATGTAAACACAGATTTTTTTTTGACATTTAATGAAATTTCTTTGCCTTTCATCCAAATGGGGCGAGCGAGCAGTGCAACTCTTACAAATATTTTGGATTTTTATAATTTGTATCAACTTTTTAGATCTGAAAGTATGAAAAAGCTCTTGTACTTTAACTAATTTAGTTAATTTTTATTACTTTTACAGATTTTTGATTGTTCGTGGCCCAATCGCCTTGAATTGCCTTGAAAAACAAGCCTTTGAGATTTATAAATACAAATCAGTTTATTTACTCCAACAGTTTGAAAAAGGCATTTTTTCTTTAGCTAAAATTAATTTTTATGATTTTAAGAAAGCTTTTTAAGCCTATGCCATATCGCCCCAAATGAGGCAAATAACAAGTGGAATTCTTATTAAGGGGCCTTTATATGAGAATAATAATTTGTAGAACTGAATGCTTTGATTCTTTAGTAAAAAAACGAAAACAATAAAGATAATTTAGCCAAAGTGCTTAAATGAAAATAATAGCATTTGAAAAGTACTTCTAATATCTAAATTTGGTACCATAAATTCTTGCGGAAAACTCAACAAATCGTGACGCAAAATAGACGTTATTGAGCCTAACATAAATTGTCATAACTTGAGAACAAGTTATCCAAATTTAAAAAAAACAACTCATTCTGAAAACATCTTTATTTTCCGCGTACTTTCGTAATAATTTTAGCGAGAGATGATAACATTAGTAAAATCGTGTGAAGTTCCTTTTATATAAATATATATATATATATATATATATATATATATATATATATATATATATATATATATATATATATATATATATATATATATATATATATATATATATATATATATATATATATATATATATATATATATATATATATATATATATATATATATATATATATATATATATAAAGGCGAATAAAGTGATCGCGAATTGAAAACTCCGTAAAAGTTTCTGGTCTTTAAATTTTGTTTTTCTTAAAAACCATTTTTGCACTTTTTTCGGACCATTCATAACAGATTTACAAACCGTTGATTTTAGAAGTTCACGCAAGTAAATGTTGTTGAAGTTTTGTAATTTTTCTAGAATCATTTAAATTTTTGGATAATTTTTTATTAAAGTTGGGATTATTTTGATTATTTTTTAGTTATGTTTATAAACTAAAATATGTAAGTTATAAAAATATTGTGTTAAGATAAATATATATATATATATATATATTTATATATATATATATATATATATATAAATATATATATATATATATATATATATATATATATATATATATATATATATATATATATATATATATATATTATAAAATCGTTTGTATTTATAGGTAGCAACGTTTTCCTTGTCTTTTTTATTATAGATTATTTAACAGTTATTTATATTTTTCTTAATTTATGCAATATATTATGAATAAAAAAGATATCAGATTAAAAAAAAGTTGTGGTTTAAAATTTTCCAAATATAAACAAAACAAATACTACTTTCCCAAACCATATACGCATTTAGTTTATTTTTAATGACTTTAATGTTTTTACGACTTTAAAGTGCATTTTGATGACAGTTTTAAATATAAAACATAATTTAATAATCAGCGAATAATAAATGAAAACGAGTTTTAATTTAAAAAATATAGCAGAATAAGTTTATACATTGGAGTTATCATTATCACTTTCTCTTTCTAAATCTGATATTGTCAATAGAGAAAGGTTGATACTATTTGATCGGCAGATTTTTTTCGTTTTGCCGGATAGCGATGAGGAGCAGCAGATAGTCTTTTTATTTTATTTTCATACCGTGCATCTAAATCAGGGGTTGGGTGGAATTTCTTGATGCTGCATCCTTCTTCGCCTATTCGTAAAAGAGATTCAAGACGATCGCGTGATAGTTTGTTTCTTCAATCCGATTTTACTCTGTTAATGCAGGAAAACATACGTTCTACTTTAGCGTTTGTAAATGGACAAAGTAAAAGCTTAAATACGTCTTACACATTTTTGCATTCAGCAATAATTATATCTGATGTAAATATTTTTTTCCACGTTTTTAAATAGTAATCACCTAACAAATTTTTAAACATTTGAAATATATAACTTTTTAAAACAATCCACTCTGTAATATTTCATCAGTTTTACACCCCCTATTTGTTAGGAGGTCTTTAAAATGTGAAACCACTTCTGCTATTTCTTTATCACCAAATGTAATCACAAAATAAAAATTAAATTACAGAATAAAAGAGATACCTTAATATCTTTAAAACGTAAATCCATACTAGTTGTTAAACTATTCATTATATCAATATAAATATGTTGCACCAATGCATAAGTTTTATTAAAATTTTCTAAAGGAATGTTTTGGTAAATAAAATTGCCATCTTTTTCGACTATACTTTTAATTAATTTTTTGTAGTTGGTTAAAATAATTTACACTGTTGAAATATTGCCTAACGAACTATTTAAGAGATCTTTAAGTTTTTCTATTATCCAATTAAATTGCTGCACTCTGCGATCAGCTATTACAGGATCATGTAAATCTTGCTGGAACCCAACACTCAGACGTCTTAACGGTGCAAGAATATCTAGATAAACAGATAAATGCATTACAAGAGATGAATTTTTCCAAACTTTTTAAAATCCCTTAGTTCGGCCTTTTTCGACGGCTGAGAACCTGTTTGGCTAAGAATCTTTATATGAAAAATATAAGCACCATAATTATCTAAAGGTATTTTCATTGCATTCCACTTATAATCCAGCGAACGAATACCGTATAATTTTGCTGGCTTAGGAACAGATTTTTCCAAAATTCTGATAAAACTTTCAATTTCTGTAAACGTTTTGGCGATTGTTCATAAAGACAATCTAACTTTAGTAAGAATTTTTTACAAATGCAGTACATTTTTAAAAAGCATCTTTTAATGCAAGCTCGAATGGTTAAAACTATGTATTACTTGAAGCCACAGGGATTCTTTTTTTTAGTAATGCTAATTTAGATTTACGCTAGGTCCGTCTACGTTTAACCCCAAGAGTTTTTTAGCCATGTCATTTATTCCAACTCTTGTAAATGCTTGTTCAAGACAGATTTGAACACCACAGGCATTACCATTGTCAGGGCTTTTAACCGACAAAAGTTTAACGCATGGACCTCCTCAAAGAAATACAACACATGTACTAATTCCTGTTCGATTGTAGCAATATCACAACTGCCATCACTTAAAATTGAGTAATATCTCAACTTTATAAAATCCTCTTTAAAAGAATCCTCAGCAATTTTACCGATGTAATCTGAAAAAATACCAGCAGCTTGATTAGTTGAGTGACTATTACCAAGATAAACGCCGTTTTTTTTAATTTGCTCTAGCAAATCAGGGAAATCGGAAAATGGGCGTTCTTTTTTTGCCAAATAGTAAACTGCATTAAATTTCTTCTTAAGTGAGTCACAATATTTTTCACCCGTTTCACCGGAGTTATCACCGTTTTCACCGGAGTTCTAGAGCGAATCCACGAAATAGAAATTTTTTTAATGTTTTTAATACGAGATTTATATTGCTTGCAAAGCAAGCAGCGTAATCTTACAACATCATTTCCCTCGATATCATACTCAAACTTTAAATTAAACGCTTTTTCCCATTTCAAAACAGTTTCTAATTTACAGTAGTTATCTTTAGTTTTTGGTAAGAAAAATGATGCCGTATTTTAAATATTCAGTTCACTTGATCTACGACGCTTTCAATTTAATATACTTTAAACCTTTAATTTTAAAAGTTTTTAAACCTTTTCAATACACTCAAAATGATTTTAAAACGTCATTTTGCAATCCATAGTTATGAAATAGTGTTTATTCTTTAACCCTTTACTACCATCATAATATTTTTGCAAACTTATAATAACTAACCACCACTGACAATAACAAATAATGTCACGCTTGAATATTCTGGCAGTGTTATGTAAATATATATATAATATTGTTTATAAGCGTTATAAACAATAATATATATATATATATATATATATATATATTTTAATATACCTTTTTTTTTGGTATCGATTTTTTCATTCCAATTATTATGTTTTTTAAATGTATATTTTTAATTATTATTAATAATATTTTTAACTATATTATACTTACTGGTGAAAGTATACACCATGCCCTCCATCCCCATGGCATGTAGAAGGGGGGTCAGGAGTATATTGTCCCAGGACCCGGCTATTTTTAAGGACCCGTAAAAAAATGGGTGTGAAAATAAATATGTAATGCCAAATTGGCTCAAATTTTTTTCAGGGTGCGTATTTTCAGCCAAGGTAGGGCCCGTAAAAAAATGCCCATGCTCCCCTCCTTTTGAGCCACCACGGCCCCCCGTCGACCATTTGTAATATTATTCGTAGAATATCTATTTATTTTTTAGAGTATTTATATTTTATTCTCAGCTGATTTTGGAAGCTTAAGTTAAATGTTCCTAAAGGAGTCGGGGAGGGCAGCAAAATTAGGGACCTTTTACTGACTTAAGACGGCCCTTTATTAAATTTGGGGATCTTTTTTTTTTTTAAATACCTAAGAATTGAAGATTTTTAAAACTTTGTGGCCATAATGACAGGTTTGAAGGAGTGCTGTTCCGGCACTGATTAAAAAAAAAGGGATGTTTTGAAGGAAAAATTTCTTTATATTTTATAATAAAAAAGTTTTAACATAAAATAACTTTTTTTTCAAAACATCACTTTATTTTATTATAGAGAGGAATATAAAATCAGAGATTGCAATCTAAGTTTTTCCACTCTTATTTTTCAAGTTTCACGTTTTTAAAAAAATGCGCCAAAGTTTTAAAATTAACCAATGAAAATTATTTTAGTTTAAGTTGACGTACGGCCAGTATAAATGCTTTTGTATATTTGCAATCACTTTAGAAGTTGGTAGTGTGATGAAGTTGGTAGTTTAATGTAGCTTTGATCATCAAAGCTATATACATAAATATCAAAAACATCAAAGTTTGATGTAGTTGATATTTAATGTACTTAATTTAAATTATTTATATTTCCTTAAATTTTTGTCATATAACATTAACTATTTAAATTCTGTATTTGTATTTACCTTGCTATGTAATTACACAATAATAGTGGTTAATCTAGCTAAATTAACGGCTGTTTCATAAAAGTAAAATTTTAAACAAATATGTTATGAGAGTCTTGATATAATCAGTTATAGTTGATTTTTAAGATCCATAAAAACTGAGCTCATGGTTTTTTAAGAAACTAAAAATTTAAAGACCAGAATTTTTTACGGAGTTTTCTAATCGCGATCACTCAATTCGCCCCTTGATATATATATATATATATATATATATATATATATATATATATATATATATATATATATATATATATATATATATATATATATATATATATTTATATATATATACATACATATATATGAATATAAAAACACTGCAGGTTAAAAGTTTCCGGACACTTGGATTTTGTTTAATTCTTTAGTTAAAACTCCCATAATTATTTCAAAAAACTTCAAATATCATATTTATTTTAAAAAAGATACATATAGTTACTATTTAAGAAAAGAAAAAGAAAAAAAATGTAATAATAAAAATACTTACAACACTTTTGTTATTAAACTGTCTTTTCGGCCAAAAATAACCCACGAGTTTTTATCACTTCTTTTGCAATCCGCGGCATCCTGTTTATTAATTTATTTATTATTTCGGGTGTAATTGATAACCAGGATTCTTCTAATATCTGCCACAGGTGTTCTTTAGATGTTCGGCATTTTTGTCTGACCTTTCTAACCAATTCTTACATAACTTTGACGTGTTATTAGGGTCATTGTCCTACATAAAAACAAAACCACGACCAGTTGTTCTTAAGCCAGAAGGTACAGCACTTTTTTCTAGAATTGTTTTATATTGTTCTTTTTTCATAATATCCTCAATTTTAACTAGGTCACCTACACCAGCTGAAAAAAAACATCCCCATACCATAATTGACCCACCGCCATGCTTGATTGTCGGCACTAAACACTCTTGGATCATTTTTTCTTTTGTTGTTCTTCTGATGTTAATTCTACGTCTTTGCCCAAACAGTTCAAATTTGGTCTGGTCCGTTCATAATACTTTTACCCAGTCTACTTCTGTCCAATTTTGATGGTCTATAGCCCATTGTAACTTTTTCTTTTTATTTCCAATCCGTAGCAACGGTTTCCTGACCGGTATACGGCCAGAAAGTTCTGCTTGTCTAAGACGTTGTTTCGTAGTGGATCATGAAATAGATTTTGAATGACTCCTATTAAAGCTTTAAGTTATTTCCAGGGCCGTTAGTCTTCAATTTCTTTTACTTATCAATATTGTACTATTATCTTCTGCTTTTATTGTCTTCCGTGGTCTACGAGAACTTTTCTTGTCATCAAAAATGCCTTTTTCTTTCCATCTTTGATGTTTGATGGTATCTTGTACAGTATTTCTGGCAACTTAATTTTTTGCAAATTTTACGAACTGAATAGCTATCTTTATGTAATGTAATTATTTCAGAACGTTTTGCAACCGTTAAAGAAGGTTTTTTACCCATATTTTTTATTAAATAGTTGAATTATAAAACTTTAAAGTTTTTTTGAAGATTTTTCAATGCAACCGTCATTAATACCAAATGAAAACTAAACAAAACTAAATACTCTTAATCATTTTAGGCGGCTATCATTATATTATAACTATTTATAAATACAAGACCAAACTCTTAAGAGTAATGTAACGCTATATATCATGTTAAAATAACCAATTAACAAAACAAACTAATTTATGTAAGTTTGAGGTCAGTAATACCCAATTACTAACCTCAAACTTACATAAACACCTAAAATTAGTAAGTTTAAGTATTATAAATTAATGTTATTGATTAATTTAATGATACAGGATAGAGATTAGCTTTTTATATAAAAATATCAAGTGTCCGGAAACTTTTGGCCTGCAGTGTATATGTATATATATATATATATATATATATATATATATATATATATATATATATATATATAAATATATAGATATATATATAGATATATAAAGATATATATACATATAGATATATATATATACATAAATATATATATATACAAATATGTATATATATATATATGTATATATATATATATATATATATATATATATATATATATATATATATATATATATATATATATGTATATATATATATATATGTATATATATATATATATATATATATATATATATAGAGAGAGAGAGAGAGAGAGAGAGAGAGAGATATAGATGTAGATATAGATATAGATATAGAGATATAGAGATATAGATATAGATATAGATATAAATACTATTTGAATTAGTGTAGGAAATTGTATCGTAAATTGGATTGTCAAAAATGTCAAAAAGGAATGTAGTAAGTTTTTCGCATGATTGATTGTCAATTAACATAATATGAAATAATGTCGCAAATGAATTTAATGAATAGTGCTAAAAATAGAAAAAAAGAATAATGTCACAAAGGAGTATAATGAACAGTGCCGAAAACAAAAAAAAGGAATAGCGTCACAAATGAATTCAATGAATAATGTCGAAAACAAAATAAATGAAATAGTGTCTCAAATGACTTTAAGGTATAATCTTTGATTTTAAATAGTTTGGCCTTTTTTTTCTTTCAATGTTTTAATAACTTTTGAAGATTTCTTATGATTTTTAGTTACCCATAATTATTCTAGACTTTTGTTTGTTTTATAAATGTCACAAAGTGTTTTATAACGACCTGTTTTTTCTGTAGTATTGAATTAGTATTATTATTTGAGTGAAAAAGTGATCTAACCCACATTTTAAAAATTTTCAGAATAACCATTGCCAACAATACATTGAGTATGTAGTTTGTTGTGGAAAAAATACAGAAACCCGCAAACCCATCCATACAGTGCTGCTACCCAACCAATCAGGAATTTGATATCATATTGATATCAAAATGTTATCAAACTATGATATATATGATACCATGATAATTATGTTACATAACGTTTCGAAAAAAAGTCATAATTATTAAGAGTTTTATTTGAAAAAGTTTATAGACAGCAAATATTTAGGTAAAGCCATAAGAAAAATAAATACAGACAATGTCACAAATTTGTAGATTGGTCTTTGACATATATATATTTAGAGAAATGGAGATATGGGCTCGGCTATAACATTGCTTTAACTTTTCAATTGGGTTTTCGACAGATATTCAGACTTGATCTAAAAGTCATTTTTTTAATGCTGCATTCTTTTCCAAATAAAATTTAGATTTATTTATTGCCTGAAAATAATGTTGCGAGCTGAAAATACTAAAAAAAAATATTAGCTACCAAAAAAATGTGAACTATTGCCTAAATATTAACAAAAAAAAATGATTTTTACCTTTTCAACAAATTCGTTTTATACAAAGTTTTATAATTTTTTTTTCTTATAAGTGTTTATTATTGCCATCACATAAACTTTATTGCTTTGCAATTCAAATTGCAATTACAAACCTAGTAAACCTAGAAAAAAAATAACATACATTATATCTCAGACTTTTACAAAAGTATTGAAGAATGTTGCAAAATTATTTCAGTTTGTATAAGTTTACAATTAAATTTTAAATACATTCATAAAACTAGGCCTACCTTAGTATTCAAAAAACACTAATTAGCAGTCCCCAAAAGTTTCTAAAAGATGTTATAATTTAACTTGATATGTTATTTTAAAATATAAATATATAACTAGTAACAGTAAATAAAGCTTGTGGGCACAATGAAACAAATATAAATAAATTTTGCTCTGAAAGTTTATCAGTACCATGTGGTACTATATAATTGATGGTGCTATTGATTATATAACAGCAAAGTTTAAAAAAAAATGATCTTCCTAAACTCTGGAAAAATGCATAGACTCTCAATAAAGCATGTCATTGGACCACAATATAAATAAATAACAACACATTTGCATGTGTACATATTTAGTTAACTTAGTTGATTGTAAATAATTTTAGACTTATTATTTTATAACTATTTAGATTTATTTTTTTATAATAATATTACTATTTTACCTCACATGAGCAATTGTCATCATTTCATTGAACTTGCTTAAGATTTCATAAAGCATCGTATCTTGAAATACACTGCAATTGTAACCAAAGAAATTTTTTTAATATTATTATATATATATACATATATATATAGACACACACACACACACACACACACACACACACACACACACACACACACACACACACACACACACACACACACACACACACACACACACAAACAACAGATGATGAGGGCTCTACAAGGGTCAACTGTACTTTTATGACATTATATTCTATTTCATTAAAAGATGTATTTAACATTTAACTTAAAAATTAAACAAAATCGACACTTAAACACATAAACTGTCATTATTCTTTGCATTAAATTTTTTTTTACAAACTGCTGCTCATGATAATTTTTTTATCAAGAGAAAAGTCACCGAGTATTCCGAGCTACTACTTGAGAAAGGTATTGTATCATTCTTTTTATAGCTGATATCATAAACTAAATGATTTAAACAATGAAAGTTATAAATTAATTAATAGATGATTAAAGTAGAACACTCTGGCATTGTTCTCGAAGCAACAAAGAAGTTCATGAACATAACCTTATTGATTCAATTAATCTTTTCTGTACATTATTGGTACAGTATAAGCTACACTTAAACTAACAATTAAAAAATGGTTGTATTTTTGTTTGCTGTGTATATGATTTGAAACCGCTTGCCCACAATATAAAAGCAAAACTTCTGAATATATATACTGAATATACTTTAGACTTGGTTTTACAAAATGGTTTACAAATAAATTTTTTATGAATGTATTCTTTTAAGGAACATAAGTAAATAGGTGATTAATTTTCCCAGATGACAATCAAAGAAGAAGCAGCTCGTTTTCCAGGCAAAACATATATTTTTAGTACAAGTAAGGTCCCCAACTTGAATTGAGTTAAGAAGCTACTGCTGCACCATATCTACTTTAGTGACTCCAAGACACTGATCTTCTTGTGACAATTTTTCTGATTTTTTCCTCTAAATGTTTTAGTAGTGAGTACCAGTGGGCGTAAAAATTCATTCAGCCATCATAGGTTTCTTCCACCTTACAATCACATCTATAATGACCATTATAGAGATTAAATTAGAGCTTTAGCTGGTGCATCACAAATTAAAATACGCTACCTTTTACTTGTATGAGTTTTCCATTGTTATAAATAATGTGATTTGCCATGAGGGGTCTTGTGGATGCAGTAAGTATGTATGAGGTGAGAGGGTTACCAAAAAACTTATGAATGTGTACATAGGAGAGAGAGAGGAGGGGGCATGGTTAGAGATAGCAAGTTTGTACGTGGTGTTACTAATTCTCATTATCTATCTATTAAAAAACTTGATTTCTTTTTTTATTAACAATAGCATAGAGTTTTTTAAGTTGGGAAGAAAATCAATGGGAAGGGGTTCCTTAATCAGTGGTTTTACTGCATAATTTATGGATGTCCCCTAAGATTTCTTAACTCCTCCGTGAAGTCTTTCAAGTGTTCTAAACTAGCTGACTTCTGTAATCCACAAAACAATGCCACAACAAATGGAATAGTTTTACAAATATTGTCAACATGACACTAGATTGGCCAGAGAAACATATTTGCACTTTTATGGATTGGCAGTCTCTCAATTATTAAAGACTAACTTCACTAAGTCTATATTATTACTTAGATCTCAAAATACCATCTTTAATTTTTTTATTACGATCTTTTATCAAAATACCATCTTTTATCCTAAAATACCTATACAGCTAAAGAAAAATAAATAATAACAACTAAGTAAAAAAATAACAAAAAGATAAGAAAAGATAACAAAAAGATAACAAAAAGATAACAAAAAGATAACAAAAAGATAACAAAAAGATAACAAAAAGATAACAAAAAGATAACAAAAAGATAACAAAAAGATAACAAAAAGATAACAAAAAGATAACAAAAAGATAACAAAAAGATAACAAAAAGATAACAAAAAGATAACAAAAAGATAACAAAAAGATAACAAAAAGATAACAAAAAGATAACAAAAAGATATCAAAAAGATAACAAAAGATAACAAAAAGATAACAAAAAGATAACAAAAAGATAACAAAAAGATAACAAAAAGATATCAAAAAGATAACAAAAGATAACAAAAAGATAACAAAAAGATAACAAAAAGATAACAAAAAGATAACAAAAAGATAACAAAAATATAAAAGATAACATCAAAATATCAAAAGTAAAGTATTCAATGCAAATAATTAAACTTTTGAATAAGTCTAACAAATGAAATATCTTGGAAGATTTACAAACCTGGCTTTATAGTAAAATCTAAGCTTTAAGGCATTTTCAATAGCGTCATAGCTTGAGCTAGAAGCTTTACACAAAAGTGATTACAATGTAGTTACTCTTGGTAGAATACTGAACATTTAACAGCCCATCGACTAGGTCTTATCTAAATTTCAGCAAAATATCTTTATTACTTTCATAATTACTGCTTTTACCATCGGTGATAAGAACTTAAATCCATTTTACTGCATTTATGGATTTCAGTCCTAATAACTCTTATTTATAGGATTTAAATCTTACTATTATGGATTTTATTCCTATTAAGTCTTTCTATTAAGTCATATTAACTGCTTATTTAAGCAAACAGAACTTTAACCTCTACATTTACAACATAGTAACAAAGGGTATTTATTAACTATGCTAATTCAAAAGACTTTCTACAAGCATTGCTGAATCATTTGTGCTTTCCTTCTACTTTTGGAACTTCTTCAGTTGTTTTTTTTAGTTTTTTTTTAAACATCTTTGCTTCCAACAAGGCTGCAAGCAACCGCTAATTAAATTTGGAAGTTACGGGAAGAGAAGAGATGAAGGCTGTAGAGCATGATAACGATATACAGACAACTTAAAGGATTGCAAATTATATGAATCAGGAAAGCAAGATGAAGGGAGTGAACTCCAAATAACTGATGTTCGAAGAAAAAAACTAGACAGATAAGAATTTTTGGAGCACTTAGGAACAGTCACAGAAAAAGGATGAGACTTAATTGAATGACGAGTAACCCGAGAATGAATTTTAGTAGATGGCACGAGAGACGCTTGCTCTTTAGAGCAGTGCCCATTATAGTATTTGTAGAAAAGAGAAAGAGAAGCAAGATTAAAACGATGTGATAATGGCTGGAAGTTGAATGCAAGAGCAGGTCCAAATATGTTTACAATGCGTTTTTGCACCTTCTCTAAAATGAAAGGGCATCATTAGAAGATCTGCCCCATATATGGCAACAGTATTCCATACAAACCGGAGATAGAGAATAGAATACAAAGTAAGAAAGTGTCGAGCTCGATAAATAGATGCAACTTTTGTAGATGCTAATTGATGCAACAGATTTGATATATGGTTTTCAAAAAAGATCGCAAGTAAGAATTATTCCTAGAAGATGAAGAGTGGATGACTTATCGAGTTCATTACCGTATATGAATATAGAAAGATCTAAATTATTGCGATAACAATTGGCTAAAAAAAATTGATGTTTTATCTGTATTGAAGTTAACCAGCCGTTGTAAACCCCATACTGTAGCAGAAGTGAGATCCTTTTCAAGCTCAAATGCCCCCTACAAGCAATCAGAGAGTGTTGGCTTCTTATCACGACAAAAGAAAATAGTAGTATCATCAGTAAACAATACCACCTTAAATGTGAGAATGTTTGGAAGATCGTTAATGTAAATTAAAATGAGTAATGGGCCAAGGATAGAACCTGAAGGAACCCCTGAAGTTACAGAATAAGAAGAAAAGTGCTGTCAATTGAGGACAACTTTTATACTACGATTAGAAAGAAAGGATTCAATAATCTTAAAGATGTTGCCAGATCAACTATAAGAAGAAAACTTATGGAGAAGATCAGCTATTTACTAATTACAGCTAATTACTGTTAGCAAATCAGTTGTAGAACAAGAAGATCGAAATCCATATTGATGGTCGAAAATTAAGTTATTGGAAGATGAGAAATTAAGTTTTTGTTAATTAAAGACTCAAAACCCTTGATTATGATAGGAAGAAGACTAATGGGACGGTAGTTAGACGAAACAGATCGCTCTCCAGAATTTTTGAAGATAGGGATAACAGATGCCACTTTCCAGCAGGCTGGAAAATAAGACTCTGAAAAGCACTTGTTGAATAGTTTTGAAAGATTAGACGAAAGCTCCGGAGAACACTTTTGCAAGACAATAACAGTTATGTTGTTCGGGCCACAGGCTGTAAAAGAGTCTAGGCAGGACATCACTTTAGATACAGAAGCTGGAGTGATACGAATGTCAAGCAATGGATCAATCTGTTTATTGGCAACATCAGGTAGAACGCAACTAGGTAGGTATCTACGCAACATCAGGTAGAACGCAACTAGGTAGGTATCAGGCAACATCAGGTAGAACGCAACTAGGTAGGTATGGCAACATCAGGTAGAACAAGAGATCATATTGATGAAAAGTTTTTAGCAAATAATTTGACTTTGTCTTTAGGTGAGGTGATGAAGTCTGAACCATACAAGAGAGGTGGAATTAAAGATTTGCCCTTATTATTAATACTGTTAAAGATTCTCCAGAATTCAAGAGAGCCTAATTTTTGAGATGAGAGACGAGATTTCATTATCTAAGAATAGCGGGCTTTGGCGTTAGACAAAACCTTTTTACAATGATTTTTAGCATTAATAAACAGACGTCTGTTTTCTGGAGATTTGTTTTGCTGATAGATATGGAAGTAACGGTTTCCATTAGGAATTGCAGCAGCACAATGTGAGGAGAACCATGGAGAAGAGTGAGGTTTGAGCTGGAATTATTGGGAATAAAAGATTCCATGCTATCCTGAATCCACGAAGTTATGTAAGAAGCACATTGTCAACAGGAAAACGAATGACTTCTACCCAAGGGCCATCACGGAGAAAATCACGAAAAGAATCCCAGTCAGCTATAAGGTAGTTATTAGAGGTACGATAATAGGGGGATTCAGGTAATGAAGAAGAATAAGATATTCGTTTAGGAGATATCAAACTGTGATCAGAAGCACCTAAGGGTGAATGAGGAGAAACTGAGCACTTACCAAGATCAGAAACAAGTCGAGTAGAGAAGGTAAATGATTCAGCTTGTCTGGAAACCGAGTTGGAAAGTTGACTATTTCACTTTGGGAGTGATAAAGGCAAACGTTGTGGGCTTTAATGCATTCAGAATAACTGACACTAGAGCCAAGCCACTCAGTGTGATGAGCATTAAAGTCACCAACAACAACAATATAGGCTGATAGATAAATAGAAAGGGCTTGGTCAATATGATTAGAAATAACATCAAAATAAGTGCAGTCTTGTGTTAAAGGAGAGCGATATAGAGCAAAGAGAAATACGATAGAGTGAAGTGGTACTAAACGAAAGCACAGGAAAGAATAGCCTGTGGATTCAAACCTAGTTTCACGACAAATGGGTGATTTCTTAAGAATGTAAATGCCCAGGCTAAGCATGTCACTATTGGAGTCTTTACTAATAAAAGGAAGATAACCATTTAAGATCGCAAGATGAGGCAGATGAACTCAAGTTAGTCTCACAAAGAGCAAGTAGATCTGGTGATCTTTTCAAGAGATAAGACTCAACAGAAGAAAAGTTACCTCAAAGACCCCGTATATTAATAAATGATAGGTTTAGACAACTTGGTGATGACGATAGGTTTTTGTGTTTTAATAGTATTTGGTACTTTATTCATTTTTAAATTTGTTAAAGAACTTAACTCTTATCATAGATAGTACTTAGAACACTATTTAATAGCTCTAGCAATTGCCACATTACTATTAAAAAACTCTAAGCCATAACAAAGGGCTCCAAATATGGCCTCGGAAATGCACACCAAAATACAAACAGGGACACCATCCTTGCGCAACATAGCACTGTTAACACTTTGATATTTTTCAGCTGTTGATGGAATCAGCCTCTCTGAGAGCTAACACAGAGTTCGGGATATCTGACTACTAGCCGGCCTTAGAACCATAAAGTTGAGTTTTAGAGCGGTATCCTCACTAGGATATAATAAAATGAGTTGCCTAGTCATAAAAACAGAGGCACAAGCAAATCCAATCTGTTGAGTCAAGAAGATCCAGTATCTAACATTCTAAACTGGAAACAATGTATTAAATACATCTGCGTTAACCTAATAAATGAAGTAGGGGTGCGAGGCTAGTCAACAGATAAAATTTCTTTACCCCATAAGTCTTTGCCTAGGAGGCCTTTTACAAGACAGTAGCCGGATGCATTTAATATCTGCCCAAAATGAGTATGTTTATCGAGACACCATCTCTAGCCTTTACTCAAACAAGAGCCCTAAGACCAGGGATGTTTTAAGTTAGAGTTGGCATCTCCTAGCCTTTGCCTGAAAAAGGCGTATCCTACAAGAAGCAGTACATGAAGCAGATTGTACTGGGTTAAAAGTTACCAGTAGCAGGTTAACCTGATCTGACATGATTTATGTTTAAAAATTTCACTGGTTTAATTATTCTAATGAATCCTTTTTAAAAAGTTTTTTCAAATAAACATTCAAATAAACTTATTGACAAAGGCTTGTAAACTCTTAGAATATAAAAAGGAGAGATTCGTTCCAATTATACAAACTTATGCATGACATTGATAAAATAGCTATTGGAAAACGATTTCCACTTTTGGAACTACTATTGGAAAACGTTTTGGAACCACTATTTGAAAACGTTTTCCACTTAATAAAACTATAGAAGAGGGGATTGCTATTTGACTCTAAGAGAAAAAAAAACTTGATATTAAAGTTTTTAACCTCTTAATTTTTGACGTTTTAATAAAAGGGATCATTTCCTTTTCAACAGAATTTTAGATGCACGGAACTCACTTTCAATTGAAAATTGGTGTAAAACCAAAAACAGCTTTTAATTAATGGCTGAGTACCAATCAAAAATAACTGCTGTATTACTATAATAAATAGAGTGCAAAATAACACATTCACTGGGTTTGTCTAACTCAGTGTAAACTACTACTACTATTACTATTAATATGTTCCTAATTAACACGTTCATATTAATATTTTAATTTTTTTTTTTTTTTTTTTTGCTTATTTACCTCCCCAAGGCCCAGAAGGCCACTACAGACGAGGAGGCTACTTAATTGTGGTTATAACCCTCTCTGAACTCTATAACTCCAAAACACGAATATTGGCAAACAAGGCCGCCGCGCAGAGAAACAAATTGAGCGCGGTACTACCTAAGACGTGGTGGTGATTGAACTTGTAAACTCTTGCTTATGAAGCGAGCGCTCTACCACTACACCACTACCGCACTATTTAGTTATAAATTGTAAATATAGGTCAATAAAAGCAGGTGAGGCTGCTTGATTTATTGCACAATCAATTACCAAAAATATCTTTATCTTAAATACAGATATTACAATCAATTACTAAAAATAATCTTTATCTTAAATACAGATATCCTTTTTTAAATAAGTATTAAAATCTAAGCCGTATAATTATTAAAAAATAACTCTAGAATAGTTAGAGTGTTTTCGTTGTAGAATAGGTTATGTGGCATGTTATCAATATATTCTGAAACATATTCGTATTAAAAATAAGTCATCGAAAACAAATATTTTACTCGTTAATTTTATTACTATAAATACAACATAGTTTTTAATTTTTTTTAAATTGCAGCTAACCATAAAACAAGTTTAAAGTGTCATTTACTTGGACTTACCATATTTTTGTACTTTTTCGCGTATCTTTCAGCCATCTTGAAAGTAATAACCAACTCTTGTAAGATGTTTTCAGGCAATGTAGTATGAATGTTAAGCAACTTGTATTTCACAGCATAGCTTAGCAAATTCTTAAGACTATAATGATATCACAACATGAATTCATAAATCAAAGTATATTATTTAGAGATTAAAAGAAAAAAACTTAACTTTTACTTGGCAGTCCACTTACAAAAGCCGGCTCTGCTGCTACCTAAAATTGTATTTACTTTACCAAAAAAAAAATTTGAACGGAGGAGAAGTTACTTATCATACAATTAACATGACAAAAATGAACAGTTCAGATTTGGAGGACTTTCTAATCAAAATTGATTGTGATGATTCAGATGTAGATAGCAACTCATCTTAAACGGATGGTGTTAGCAATGGTATGTATGTAATTAATAAAGCATCAAGATAAACTTTTCATTGAGTTTATCATACAATAATATAGTTTCTAATGTTAATGTTGTTTAGGCAGATTTTCCTCTTCTAGCTTTTTCAAAACTAAAATGTACTAATTTATTTGTTTATGTATTTGTTTTTTTTTTTGTTTTTTTTTGCCGTATATTTTATATCATACCGTATACATATGTAGTTACAAAGAGCAGTGTCAAAAAGAAGACAAACTGTCTTATCACCAAGCCCCTTAACCTATACCTTAATACAAAATAATAAAACATAGAAGTTGTAAAGCTACATCTTATAAAACATATTTATATAGACTTTATACAAAAAAAACGAATAAAAAAAGTAGAATTCCTTCTGAATGTCCGACTTCACCTAGAATAATCCAATTTAAAAAAAAAATTGCAATTGCAGAAAAAAAAATAAACAAAAAGACAAAATTTAAATACTATATTAATGCATAGGATTTTTAGATTTTTAGACAATAAATATCTGTAAAATACATTAAATTATACTAACTTGATTGTTCTCCAAAAACTATTGGTTAAATAAGATTCAGCAGAGTATATAGTAGATAAACAAAAAGTTCACTGTCTTTTTATTGCTAAGAACAACATGTCTCATTAGCTTCTCCCCGCCCTCACCCTTTTAGCGGCCTGACCAAAGTTACCTTTTTTTGAAAACAATAGCCTATTGTATTGTACCGATTAGGTATAATAAAAATAAAATATAAATAAATATAAATTCGTAATAAACGTTCTATATTATGTATATATATATATATATATATATATATATATATATATATATATATATATATATATATATATATATATATATATATATATATATATATATATATATATATATATATATATATATATATATATATATATATATAATCAATAGATTATATATATATATATAATCAATAGATTATATATATATATATAATAGATTATATGTATATATATATATAAATATATATATATATATATATATATATAATTTAAATTATATATATATGTATATATATAATTTAAATTATATATATATATATATATATATATATATATATATATATATATATATATATATATATATATATATATATATATATATATATATATATATATATATAATTTAGTGCGGCCGTGGCGCAGTGGTTAGAGTGCTTGCTTTATAAGCAGGAGATCCAGGTTCGAAACGAGCTCTGGAAAAATTTTCGCGTCACGGTAAGGAAGGAGGCGTGAACTTCCTGGTTAAATGCACTTCCGCGGTGTTCTGTGACAAGACCGTAAGGACTTCTTGGGGCACTTAAAAAAAAAAAAATTTATATATATATATTAAGGTGGAGTGATTTTCATACTTTTTTGGAAATTCAACTTTAGTAACCCGGGAGTAAGTTCAACGGGGTAAAATATGAGCTCATGAAAAATTTCAGCTATCCAAAATAAAAAATGGCAAGCTTAATCGACTTTGAAACAATGCGAAAAAACGCATTTTTTCTTAATTTTCACGTTTTTTTTCAATTTATGAAATCAATTAATAAAAAAAGCAAAACCATTTAAAAGTTTATTTTTTCAAACAAATTTATTCATAATGAAATGGTCAAATAAATTAATAATAAATTATAAAAATTTTATTTAATATAATGGTATATAAGCAATATACTCGTTAAAACATTTATTTTTAGCAAGTTTTTATACCTCATTTTAACGCATATCTATTAATATAAAATGCAATCAAGTTTTAAACAGCAAACTTAAAATTACTTAACTGTATATACAAAGTTTACTTAGGTAAGTTATTTTTAGTTTTTTAAAGTACAATTAGTGGTAATAAAATCCAAACATGTTTTTAAGTTGTTTTTTAAATTGTTCTTTACATTATAAACACTTTATATACATTATAAACATTATTAACTCATGAATATAAGATTTCAATTGCCAAAGGGACGAGCATATGCGAAATATGTCTAAAATAAATATCTTGCAAATGTGAGTCGAACACTTTACCACTACCCTACTACTGCATTGGTCCTAAATCCTAAACACACTTTTATATTCCTCGCAATCAAAAAAGTAAAAGCAAGTACATTATTCCTCGCAATCAAAAAAGTAAAAGCAAGTACATTCATATAAAGATGTTTTATTAACATCAAATGCATAACAAAATTATTTGTTAAAAAACCACTAAGTCGTTTTTAGTTTTAAAATGAATTTCCCTGGAACTTAGTTTGGTCAAAATATATTTATGACGAGCTTCCCTGCCATATACTTGGTCACTAGCCTCTGTATCTAATTTGAACTTCTTTAGTTGCAATTAGTGCATCGATTTGGTCATCCTTCAACCATATTGTTGATGCCGGTTCACTGATTTTCTTAAAGTCAATTAATTCTGTCCAAGAAGTTGCTTGAAAGTTTATGTCAACATTAGCAATATTTGTAACACGACATTCTTTATCTTTACTTGTCCTGAGTTTTTTAATAACTAATAACACCTGTTTCCTTATGTTAGAATATTCATATCTAAGCATACAATATAAAAAGTTCTCAGGCAATAGACAATATGAATTTTTTTTTTAGATTTTTAAAACAAATATTCTGTATTTCCTCATCTTGCTTTCTTATCTGTTCTGTCATTTTAAAGAATATACTTGGAGAATCCATAAATTTAGAAGACCTTTTAATAAGAAACCAAATGTATGCATACACTTGTAGAATAAAATTCACAAGCCTTACATGACCTAGACTTGGTGCTTCAGTACGAGTATACAAAGCCATAATTCGAATTGCTAAAGTCAACCATCTTGCGTTGTTTAGTGGACCAATTTTTCTTTTAAAAAATATGGGATTAACAAATCCTTTAGAAATTCCAAGACAATATTCAAATAATAGTCTTTGATCGTGACTTAAATCATTAATTACTTCAATGGGAATATTTAGTATCTCCACTGGAGTATCAATTTTGGTAAACTTCACTTGTGGGTTAAGATGGAAATCTATAGAAACTTGCTTAACAATAGGTCCTGAAAATTTATTTGGACACTTCGAACTGCCATCAACTATTTTGAATACTTTTCGAAATGGAAGTTCATTGTACCGCATATACATACCACTACACCAAGTACTAAGAGAATTCTCAATCTCTTCTAGTAGATTCTGTTTGGAAATATTTTGTTTATTGCTTTCAGTAAAATAAAAAAACTGAATTACTTGACGAAATGTTGGAAGATCAGCTGAAGGCATTTCTGATGGGAGGCCTCCGTATTTTAAACTATTTTCCAAACGAATTTTCCTGGATTTGCTCTTAGGCATTTTTTTTATAAATTGTTTTGCTATTAATAAATCATAATTTAAAAATCTAAAAACAACAAAACAATGCGCAATGCGCATGCCCACATTAAAAATGTATTATAAATCATAACAATAATCAATTGCAACAATAATAAGAACTCATTGCAAGTTCTTTAATGACGTATTAGTTTGTAAGTGTTAGTAAGTGTTAGTTTCATTTTTCATCTTTACACAAATAAACTTATATAACTGATGATTTTTTGTATTTAATTTTCTGATTATGTCGGATTTTATTGCTACATTTCAATTTTCAATTCAATATGAAAACTGACAGTTTTTTATTTATACATTATCAAACATTAAACCATGCCACGATCTTGATATTTCTTGATATTTAAAAATATCAAATTAAAAACAAACAAAAGAAAACTAGCGGTAAAAAAAAAAATCGATGAAGCTGCTAATTTAACGAAAACTCCGAAAATAAACTCATATTTCAAAGGGTCTGTTCCCCCATCTCTAACGGTTGGACACAATGAAATTCATACCCTTCAATTATTAATTACGCGAAAACTACTTTACAGATTTTGTAATTTTTTGATACAATGAAGCTGATTGAATTATTTATTTCGATATTTTTTTACCTTTTTTTCATTGAACGCTTAGATAGAAACCGAATATCTTTGCGAGTACTTGACATCATCTGCTGAATCTTGCTTTGAGATTCTTATGTTGAGGCGGCTATCCAATTTTTCCTAAAATCTTTTTTATTTTCAGCTAAATTTTTGCTTTTCAATAAGATTCTTTTTATTATAGACCAATAACTTTCAAAAACTTGCTGCTCACGACAATTTATAGGTTTTGCTCCCAAAGGCACAAATTCGACGCCATTTTGTTCATACTATTCTAGTGTCTTGGAGTAGTGAATTGTAGCCATATCAGACTAAAATATTGTGAAAATTTCATGATTTCTAACAAACGGCAAAAGGCGTTTCTCTAAACATTTTTTATAAATAAATCTGTTTTCAAAGTTTTACGAATAATGTATGGTGTACTTTTTAAACCACAGGAGCAGAGTGCTTGCCATATGAGTAATTTGGGAAGTCTTTAAGTTTGAATATAGTTAAATTTTTTGGCAACATATTTTTCTTTCGGCTGATAAAAATATTGCTGCCCTGAAAATTGTGAAAAGTCCTTTTTGTAATAGGTTTCATAGTCTTCATTTGGCTGCATTTAAATTTTCTCGCAAGATCAATCTCTTTTATGGAACAAATGATTGATCCTGCTTATATTTAAATTTAAATCTTTTCTTTTTTCCTCTTTCAGCTTCACTTTTAATAGATTGAGCCTGTTTATATATTGCCGCAAAATAAATTCAACTAACGATCGAGACACTGGTCAATTTTGAAAATTTCAATTTATGATAATGAAGGATTTTGAAATAAAATTTTTTAAACTTTCATCGGTTTAATATTTGAAACTCATTTTAATCCGATAGCAATCATAACCAATACTTACTACCAATACAATCAAAAATCAACACCTTAGCTTCCGTGTGCAAAAAAACTTAAAATTTGTCAAATAGTTATTAACAATTAAAAGGTCCTGAATTTCATCGTGTTCAACCTGTTAGTAATGAAACTGTTAGTAATAAAATTGTAGGAAATTAATTATTACTTATTGTAAGTTTTATCAAATTCTAACCATTTTGAAATGGATATTTAAAGCAGGGTTAGGCCGTGTTAGTAAATTTGCAGGTTCAATCAAAAACAGATAAAATTGATCATTTCGACAGCAGAGATTCTCCTGCTCATCAAAATGAATCAAATTCTCAAAATGATGACTGTTTAAATGATCTTGAGCAACACATAGTTAGATCTGATCCTCTTACTTGCGGAAATGAATCTACAATTAGGCGGCCGTGGCGCAGTAGTTAGAGCGCTTGCTTTAGAAGGAGGAGATCCAGGTTCGAAGCGAACTCTGGACATATTTTCGCGTAAGGAAGGAGGCGTGAACTTCCTTGTTAAATGCACTTCCTTGTTAAATGCATTAACTGTGGTCAATAAGATTATTAAAATTATTCTGGACTATTTAAGTATTCTTGTAGATTTTACAATACACAATCCAAGACACGGTATTGTTAAGAGAGCACATTTTATGGGAAAAAAGCAATTGGCGTGAGGTTTTTGCGAGAATGGCTCATTTATTCCCCAACAACTGGTTGTGTGTACTGTTTCCCTTGTAAATTTTTTGTGTCTAAAAAAAAATCAAGCAAACTCACTTGCAATGGATTTAATGATTGGAAGAATATTTTTCAAATAAATCAACATAAAAATGGATCTCTTCACAGAGAATGCATGTTGACATTTATTAGGAGAAAACCAAGCTCTGTTATGTGTGACATCCTTCAACTTCAGTTCCAAACGGAGCAAAATTACTGGAAAGAAGTATTGAAATGTCTTATACCAGCCATTATAATGTAATCTGAACAAGATTTACCTCTTCGCGGAACAAACGAGAATTTTTGTGCTCCAGAAAATGGGAATTATTTGGGTTCGCTAGATTTTGTGACCCAGTTTGACCCATTTTAGAAAAATCACATCGCAATATATGCTGATGCAGGTAAAAGAAATGCATTTTGCTTATCAAAAACAATTTGCAAGGAGTTGAATAATATAATGGGAAAAAAGATCTCACATTGTTCAAGAGATTTTAGTCGCTCGCTATTTTAGCGTTTCAGTCAATTCAACTCCACATATAGCTCACATTGACTAACTGAGTATAGTTGTTCGGTACGTTTTGCCTAAGTACGGAAAGCCAGTCAAACAACTTTTAACATTTTTGGTTATGAAAAGTCACGTCGGTGCGGTAATTGCAATTTGGTCAGCATTGAATGCTGAAAATCTCTCTCATAAAATTGAAACTACGCACAAAGATGAATCTATTGCAAATAAAGTTGGAATTTATGAACTTTTCTTCATGCTTGTATTTTAGAGCAATAATTTAATTAGTTTTTGATCGACAAGCAAAGCTCTTCAGTCAGAAAAAATTGAACTCAAACTTGCGCTTTTTTGTTCTCATCGTTAGAAAGTATGTTAGACAAAATAAGAGATAATTTTTATGAATTTGAAAACAACCAAAATCAATTTTGCTAGGTATTGATTATGCAAATGTTACAAAGCGATTTGCCTTAAAAGATGAACTTTTAAATAACTTCATCCCCGTATGTGATATTACTTGCTTCAGATAATTTTTGTATCAACGGGTTTATAGTAAATATTAATAGGCTTATAAGAGAGAGTAATGAGCGAAACAAAGTTTACTTAGAGGTTGCGTAGATGTTTTTTTTTGGTTAACTTTGAACTTTCGGAAAATGAATATAGACAAAAGTTTTCTAATTTGGTTGATTTTTTTTTGACAACTTAGAAGATTTTTATACAGAACTGAGTCAATATCACAGCCTCGTCAAATTAAATTTTGCATTAAAAACTCAGTTCTCTTATTCTGAACTTTACGAAACTTTAGTTCATGACAACTTTGGATCTGTTTTTCCATACTTCAAATTTGCTTTTTTTGTTTTTGACACTATTTCTTAAATTCATTTGCGACACTATTCCATTTTTTTCAGACATTATGCCTTTTTAATATATTTGACACTATTCCGAAGTTCATTTTTCGATAATATTCCTGTCGCCCGTTTCACCGGGTGACAGGAATAATGTCAAAAAATTGGTGAAAACACTATCTGATGGTGAAACACCATCTATTGGTGAAACACCATCTCTACATCTATTTTATTTATTGCACCACCAAAATTTACATACGCACATATATTTCTATATTTTATTAAGCAGTTCACAATGTATTTAGTTAAGAAGACATTTTAGAACATTTAGCATTTTATTAAACAGAGATCATCAAACCTACACCAAATAGAAAATAAATTTATTAATTAAGCGTTTAAAATAAATGAATAAAAAGCTTTAGATAAAAATGTAAAAACATTTTAACAAAAACACAATTGTAAATATAAGAATTAATAATTATTATTATTCAACTAAAACCATTTATTTAAGACTCAAATAGCAACTCGATACATTCCTCTCCAGAAGATGAAAATATGCTGATAACCTATATATCTGATAAATATGCCTATATCTGAAACAATTTCTGAATAAATTGACATTCTATCACGTATTTAACATTCTGCTCCTTGAATAAGTTTTTAATTTCTTGGTATTAAATTATTTAAAGATTAATTTTTTATTTATTTTTATAATCTCCTAGATTTATTTTTTAAATAGACTCAATGATGGGGATACCCCAATATCATTGTCATAACATTTGTTTCAGAAATACTAAATGGGAGGAGAGGGGGGTTAAAATGATTTTTCCAAAAAGGCTCCCTTAAATCCAACCCTCTTCGATGCAAAGATCGGTATGATAGATATGCAGAAATTCCTGAAAGTTGATTTTCCAAGCTTTGTTAGCTTTCAGATAACTTAACATGTTGGTTGGAAATGCAAAAATTCCTTCATAGACAAATATGTTCTCTGTTTGAAATCGATTATCAAGCTCATTAGTAAGATAGCTCAGCAGAGGTAATGATAGAATGCATAAAATAATCAGATATTGAAGATGACAGGTGGTTGTCACAACTGATTTGCTTACCACATTTTCTATGTTTAGTTTTTTTTACATTTAAAGCCATAGCTAAATCAAAAGCAATATAGTGATAATTATAGTGACAAGAATCCATACCAAACTTAATTTCTTGAAGCTTGTATTATTAATTGTCAATTTTAAGGTTCTGATGTCATATATTGTATTGCTTATATTGGAGTCTAATTGTAATCTAAAAAATTTAATCGATCAAACTTTTAGTTAAAGTTAAACTTACATTGAAAGAAAATTTAGTCATCAACTTAATATATTTAAATATGTCTTTAATTTTGAACTGAGGGTACATTTAAATAAATAAGGACTGTCAACAAACCTTAAAAAATCTTCACAAGTGTTATATTTACTGTCAAAATACCTTCTAATTGAACCTTAAATTTAAAGATTACAACTTTTTTTAAACAGAAAAAAAAGTAATACTTAAATTGTTAAGATTTATAAGTTGTTTCTGTTTCTGTTCTTACTGTTATGACATTCTTAAAACAATCTTGTTTTATTAAAATAAGAACGCTATAGTAAGATCAATGTTTTAAGAACGTTATAACAGTAAGAACAGAACCTGTTGTATATAAGTAACCATAGTTACAGTTATAAAAAGCACTTTTTTTTATAATAAATATAGTTCGTTAAAAAACCTAGTTTAAAAAATTACATACTTTAAAACAATGAAACCTTGATCTATTTTAAATTTCGGTATAAAAACATTCATATCAGGGCATTTTCTAGCCAAAAGCTTATCAATAAATTATATTGGTGAGATATTTTAATCATTTAGTTTTTTTTTTTTTTTTTCGTTAAGTAATTTTTTGTTTCGCTATATTTTTTGTTTTGAATGTGATAAGAATCAATAGCATTTGGAATAATTTTCTTCCAAATCATATCCGCCGTAATTACCAACTTTTTTAGTTAAAAACTGGAAAAATAGTAAAGGCATTTGGGTTATTTGGATATAATTTAAATATAATTGTACACAAAAAAGACTGGGAATTAAGTACAGCCCTAAGACAAAAAGCATTCTAGCCAAGGGTTTCTTGTGTTGAAGGCATACAGCTCTACAATAAAAACCAGAGCTGGAAAAAACCCACTTTTTATTAATTCAGAAAGTAGGTTTTTGGTTCTTTTGGGTTTTTAAGTGTTTTTTGGA
Organism: Hydra vulgaris; assembly: GCF_038396675.1. Taxonomy (NCBI): domain Eukaryota; kingdom Metazoa; phylum Cnidaria; class Hydrozoa; order Anthoathecata; family Hydridae; genus Hydra; species Hydra vulgaris. The sequence goes on along the minus strand of NC_088932.1, from coordinate 15,530,913 downwards.
TTTTTTGGCTTTTATTTTTAAATGCTAGATATCATTATCAAAATGAAAAAATTAAATATTAATAATTGCATGACAATCATAATAAGGAGATTTCCAGAAAATTTAATGAGTATCAAAACTTTCGTTTTGATACTCATGTTTAAGATATTATAATTTTAGCAAAAAATGACAATGTCATGATAATAGCTTTCAAAACTTAAATTAATATAAAATAATACAATAATCTGCAATGAGAAAAAAATAAATTTCTCATAAAGTGTGTCAGCAGACTTTAACAATTGCCTTTTCTGCGACAATGACCTTGTCATATTGATTTTTGAACTCGTTGACGCTTTTTAAATTTATAACTTGATTAGGCAACTTATTCCCTAAGAACACAATCCTGTTTGTAAAGAAGTAACATCTAGTTTGGTTCCTTGTGAATTGTCTCGACAGTCTTAATTTAGAGCCTCTAACATTACTTGTATAACATTGTATTAAATTGTAAAAACAAAAACCCGAAACCCAAGAAGTTCTATTTTATTGGGTTTTTTTAAAATTCAATTAATTTTATACAATACAATGACCGATCACTTTTTTTATTTGTTTTCTTTCAGTATTGAATAATCGTTTTTTAAGCCTGTTTCACACGGCATTTAAAAAAAAACCTAATGTAACTATCAATATTATTTTTACGTTAAAAATATGTTGAAATACTATATTATCTTTTTATCTCGTTTATTATTTTAAGGTGTAGCTTTAGCCACTACGGCTTTACGTCAGATCCGCGCCTTTCTATATATATTTGAAGACCATATGGGTAAAACCACAGATGTCACATTTTTCTCATTTTGAGGAAAATGAAATTTTATGTTTAGAGACATCAGATATCAGTTCATTAATAATCTATTCATTCCAATAGTATTTTTTTTATGACATTATAGTCTAAACACAATATATAAATGCAGTCTTTTTGCTAATAACAAATAATATTTGTTCACAGTGTCCATTCGAAGTCAAGACACTCAATTTGGACATCTGTGATTTTTCCGTTGTAAATTCAGCAGCTTGTAAACTAGATTAACTTTTAACTTTTTAGAGCACTTATTTTGTTAAAAGTAAATAGTAATAGATAATACAAATCAAATTTTTACAAACTTTATAAAAAGTACCCATGCAACAAATTGTTTCCAAAACCCCATTTATCTAACATATCGTCTGTAATCCATCACTTTGCATTAAAATTCTATAACCCAGACAAACACCCCGTTGTGAAAAAACCAGGGTTGGTACCCAAAAACCCAAACTCAAAAATCCACCCGAAAACCCAACTTAATGAGTTTTTGGTCCTAAATTTTTTATTATTTATTGTTTTTTATTCATAAATCAATTTCCATTAACACACAAGGTTTGATGCTGCTCAGCAATTGTTCTAACAAAAACAAAAAATGAAGTTTATCAAATCTTAATTGGAAATTTTATTTTACTTGAAGCAATAACATTCAAACTTAAACAATTAAAACAAAGTTATCTAACAACTTAGTCATCAGCAGTTGTGCATCTTGATCTTAAATGTCTGTAAATTCGTAAAAGCGTTTCAGCCTTTTCTCTTCCTAAACAATTTCTAGTTTTGCTTCAAATAATCCCAAATGATGATAATAATCTTTCAATGGATCCAGAACTAGCTGGACATGTGTGCAACTGCCGTAGAAATTTTGCAAAATTTGCAGTCAATTTGGAAGACTTAGATTCCTTCATTTCTATAATTCTCCACAAATTTGTTGCTGACGTTGTGCTTTTTACACTATCGTTGAATAAATATGTTGGTAAACAATTAGCATCTTTTATTTTAAATGCATAGTAGCCTGGCATGAATTCAGGATAGACTTTGTTTAACCATTCCTCGGCTTCTTCTTCTTGACTTCTATCCAATGTTCTTCCTAAGTAAATAAGTAAAGTTACATCTTTATATCTACAAAACTTTACATCTGTTTTTATTTAAAATTGATCAGATACAATATTTTAATTGTTTAGTTACCTTCATATTTTGGATCTGTTAAATTGGCAAGAAAATGACATGGAACAATTGTTTTCTTAAACCTCTTCGAAATTTAATATTTGTACAAAGCCAACTTTTCATTATGTATGAGGCTTTGCTAAATCTCAACTGCCTCAGACAAAGTTGTACCGTCTGCCTGCAACTACAGTAAACACAATAATTTTGTTAATAATTATGTAAATAAAGTTAATGATGGCATGGTGCCTGATATAAGTAGTTTTAATATACTTATTATAATTAAATTTAATACATCTAGAGAGCCTATATACTCAGAGAGCGGAAATACGAAAAACGGCGACCATGTTTTTGCCAAACTAGCGTATGACACATGAATTCAAGTAAAATCAATTGAAACTTAAAAACATAATAAAAAACAATTAAACACATAATTTTATTTTAAACAAAGGTTTTAAAAAATAAAACTTTTTTTCAAAACTATTTTTTGACAAAAATTTATTGGGCAAATACTTAAAAAAAACAGTAAAAAAATAGTTGTAATCTAGAAAGTAACTTGACAAAGGTTTTACAATTTTTTTTATAAATTAGTTCTTAAGTTGAACTTAAACTTTTAGTGCCAATGCATGCATTGCCATACTCTTGCTTGCCAAGTTCACAAGAACTTTTTTTATTTCTTTTTACATAATAAACACTTTTTTTTAAGGCTAAATATTTTAAGTCTAAATATTATAAACCTGTTTTGTAGCTTCAATTTAATTTGATGACAATTTGGATACAAAGTTAAACTTTTAATTTGTTTATCAGAATTAATTTTCTCTATAAGCATAGTATTACAATTCTTTTGGGAAACAAGGTATGGCTCAAATGATCTGAATATTAGCTCCATTGGTAAAAAAAATGCAAAAGTTGTTTCATTTGCAAAAAATAAATTTCCCACTTTGTGCTCTTTGTCTATAACAAACTTTGCATAATCAGCATTTACTCTATTTTTAGAACCTAGAGATTCAAAATAAATTGTGCAAATTTTTTTACTTTTTTAGCTCTAGAAATTATGTAGCCTGCAATATTAAACTAAAAATTTTTCTCAGCATCACTTAGGATTAAGCTGGAGGTTTTATCCCAATCTTTGGGTAACACAATGCACTCTTTCTGCTGTGGCTTAAGCACCTTACTATTGACTATATCAAGAAAACCTGATAAGAATTGACGGTCATCTATATCATAACTGCCCTTTGACAATTTTTTTAAAAGTTAGGCAACGCAATTAAGTTTCAAGTTATTTTTGAATTGAAAAGCAGTAGGAACTACTTGTTTTGCACGAACCAGTGAAAAAAAATTTTCTAAGCAGTCCTGGGTTAATCGTGATGTCATTAGAAAATTAAAAATTTTTTCTAGAAAAAACTTATTTTGCAAGTTATTAACTGATGTTGTTGATAATATAACACCAAATTGAATAGGTTTCCACATTATTTTTCCACTTTGGCTTAATACTTTTGAACCACAAGATATCTCTATGACCTCATTTAAAAACGTTATTGTGTCATTGTAAACTTTGTTATTTTTCATGCTAAGAGCCATACCAGGGTTTCGTGAAGTTATTAATGTAAACCATTTATCAATAATTCCTATAAACCAAGCAGTTGTGAGCTTAGAATCTTCTTTTATTTTATTTGCAATAAACTTTAATCCGCAACTTACATCATGATTTATAATAGATGTCGCTCTTGATACTTTCGATTTGTTGAAATGTTTCTTATCAAGATGATCTGATGTAAGTTTATAAGCAAACTTTAAATCCTTTCCTTCTCGATAGCCTACTAGCTTGTTAAGGTGTATTGAATCTATAATTGGTGATTGAAGTTTATATTTTTCTTGAATCTTAGCTCTTATATGAAATGTTTGTTACATAAAAGAGATGTTCTTATATTCTTTAATGAATGTGGCACATCTGCTAAAAAATCAATAGTACGAGTTGGGTCACATGGGTGTTTAATTGAACTAGAATTAATGCCACTTTTATTACAGCTAATATTAAAAGATTTCCACATTGCCTGGTTGATGGCACCCATATCACCAGTAACACTATTAGTTTTTAATCCTATTTCTTCAGTACAATTTATTATAGATAGGACAATGTTTTTTAAAACACCCCCATTAACAGAACTTCCAGTATAATAATATGCAACAGTTAGTTTCCACCTTGTAGATATTCCTCCAAGCATAAAAACTAAAGCATGGTTAGCTTGGCCATAATGCTCAGGTAATGTAACAAATCCATAATAAGAGCTTGTAGATGTGTCATACTTAACTTTTTCAGTTATAGACATTTCATCTAAAATTAAAACACATTCTTTTTAGTGAATTTTCATAATATCAACTTTAGTTTTCATAATGTCAAAGACTGCAATCAAAATTCCACTTTGAAATTTTAGACTTTCTAATCTTCGTGGTAGGGTATGTAATGATGGATATGGTAAATTTAAACGAAGTAAGTTTTCACAACCACTTTGACCACATGTAAATTTGAGTTCTAATGCTTCATTTATAGTATCATTTGACCATTTAATAAAATTCATATTTTTTCTACTAAGGGATAAAGTTTGATCTTCTTTAAATATTGTTTTGAGAACACTAAATTTATCTCTCTTTTGAAAATTATACTTTTGAATAGCATTTATTCTTGCCTTAGATTTTAGAATGTTTATCTTTTTCGTTTGAATAATGACTTTTTTACTAATTTCTCCAATTTTGCATTTAAATCTTGTATAAGTGAATTTTTATCAACGTTAGTAGCACAAAGTGATTCAGATACTTCATTGTTATTTACTTCTATCAAAATATTTTCCACGACTTCTTCACTTTTTATACAACTAATTTACATTTTTTTTGGTATTGGAAAGCGCTTGACCGGATTTTTTCGCTTATGTTTTGGACTAACGTGGTTAAAGATAGCAGGAATGGCATTAAGTATGAGTTTTCTTGATCCATCTTCTCTGGTCTTTTTCCATTGATCAGCATCAAAGTGTGCCTAAATAAAAAATTTGAACGAACATTATGCATTATCATTGATTCTACAATAAATTATTCTTATGATGAATTACATAATATTTGTTATGCTTACTTCACATTAAAAGCTTATGTTTTTCAGTATCCAGTTAAGTCGTTTAACTTTAGAAGTCCAAATACCCCTCTGTTTTTCATTTCTCGAGAAGCATTTCATTAAAAATCCTTTCTCGGGTCTGTTATGGCAGCCTACTGCAGCACAATCAGGAATACTTTTACCTTAGATTAAATATTAGAAAAAGTTTTGTCGTAGTTTTAACTCTCAGTTAGTATTTTTGGCAAAAACATAGCGTCTAAAATTAAAAAAATCAAACAACCAATCAAAAATGATCACACGTATGTCCGCTCTCTAAGTATATAGGCTCTCTAAATACATCCGGTTACTAACTAATTTTATTAACCTTACCAAACGCAACACCAACAATTTTTGGTTGTGCATATAAATTTATTGCTTCCCTCTGTATTGACAGATTGTCAATTAGGCTTCCTATCGAAGAATTAATGAACTCCATATGCTCACCTCTAATATCAACGTACAGAGAATGATTAGAAATGTATGTCTGTAAACAATCTAGTTGGGAGTTCCAGCAAGTCTCATTGGGTAGCTGTGGTATCAGTCCACCTTTTTCCAATAACCATCCCTATAATACATTTGTTCAAGAAAATTTAACAAAGAAATATTGAAAAGTAATTTCGTTAAAATAAAGCTAGGATCTCTTTTTTCATAATTATCATTAGGCTTATATCATTAACACAGCTTTTTTATTTCAAAGTTGTATTACAGAATTTGATCAATATTGTATTACAGAAAATGATCAATAAATAAATAACAATCTAGAATTCAATACATACGTGTAATTGATGATGATTACGAAAATATATATAAATTTCTATAATATGCTTTACTATAGACATCGGAGAGACATCCTTTTCAACCAAATTTAAATATTGAGCAAAGCAACCATATGTAATCAACTTAGGGGTTTCAGCCTATAAAAGGTTTCTCATTATAGACATTTTCTTTTCGTTGTCAGTGCATACAGCAAATACCTAAAAAAAAAGAAAATAATAAATTTTTGATTGGCTTCCAGTGTCAATTGCAGAAATGAGATAGGGTTTATTTCCATTATGAATGCTATGAGCATTTATAGGATCATTACTGAATGTACTCCAACCATCTTGAATTAGGGTAACTGCACAATCATCGGCAAGGTCATTTTTCATTAAATGGATTGCTTCTTCATTTATCTTTACTAAGAGTTCTGAAGATATCTGTTTTTTATTTGGTGGCTCATATCCAGGTCTAAGTTTTTTAAGCAGCTTGGTAAATTCAAGATTTTCAACTAAATTGAATGGTGGTATAGTTGCTGAAAGGAAAAACCTTGCAGCTTGTAAATCCAGTTCATCCTTCTGATTGCTTGTTGTTGTAGTAACAAATTTAGAAATGGATGTTTGCCGTTGCATTGTCATTGCAGTTGACTGAATAACTGACAAATAAGAAGAATCACTAATAAAGCTTAAGCAGTCTTGCTCATTATCATTGGACAGGCTAGACTTATTTGATGCTGCAGATGTAGATGGCCTTGACTCTAAAACTGATATATCACTTAATACTTCAGCAGAATTATTAGCGCTTCCTTTATTCTTTCTTCTGCATTTAGCCAAATGGATCTTAACTCTCTCTATTTTTTTAATTATGCTCACTATGCAATAATTACAAATTACTCTATTTGGTTGATCACTTACTATGGTCACTTCGTTCCACTCACTAGCCTTATTTCTTGCCCCTTAATGTCACTTTGGCATGTTGAAGAAGTATAATCTACTTATACTTTAAATTTAACTAAAAAGATAACTCTATTTAAAGATAGATTTTTACTATAAAAAAATGCAATCTGATTATTAATTAAGCTATTGTATAAGAAAATATACCTGTAAATAATGAAAAATATCTTTATTATAAACTATAAAAAAGTTGTTAAGGTATTTTTAAATTTGTTACTAAAGGTTTATACCAAACTTTACCAAAAACCCAACCAAAAAGCCAGTTGGGTTGGGTTTCTTCTCAAAAACCCGGGTTTTTGCCAACCCTGGAAAAAGCCTTAAATAAAAATTAATGTTACTTTTATTTTCAACAAAATATTTCTAAAAGTACATAGATATACGTTTTCTAAATAGTCATTATTTTTTACATTCTCTTATTCAAAGTCAGAGATTTGCTCTGTTTCTGATTCCTGGACAAGTAGGTTATCAACTAGCAACTGATCATAAAAAGACTTATTTTGTTCACTTACAAATTTTTTTAGCTTTAATAAGTCTTTGATCTTTTCACAAGAAAGTGGCAAAGGGGCTATGTATGCTTGTTTTGGCTTATCAGGCACTTCAAAGACATGTTTAGATCGGGTCAATATTCTCCCTCTCATTGAACCAGAACATGATCTATACCTATGGGATAAAATGCGCATAGAACAAAATATACCACTCCAGTTTTCCCTATACATAATTAAGTTAGAATTAGCCTTTGATTTTTCAACTTCTCTGAGTGAACGTGTCTTATATGGACAAACAACTAAAAAGCTTGGCTTTAAAAACTGTGTAAACTTCAGAAACTTTTCTTGTGTCATGTTTGTATAGTTGAATAGCTCTGGTTTTTTGCGAGATGCCTGGAAAACACTATTCCAATCTCCTGGTGTATCTGCTGGAAACTTTTGATTAATAATTGCCATATCTCTGTCACATTCCATGTAGGAATAACCTCTAATAGGATATGAAACTGTTATGCTGTTAAATCTTTCTATTTTATGAACTAGATGATAAAAGAAACGCAAGACTGTCCATTTTTTATTTTGTCCTGTACAGGAATTGCAAAACAAATTGATATGCTTTACATTTTTAGGCACATGACAATTAAAAAAATCATGAAACATAGCACATACATCATCCGAACCTTTGTTGCCTACGGTTTCATCAATAAAAATATACTTTTTGAGTAGAAAGTGTGAATGTTAAAAGAGTAAAAATGACAGTTGCCTGGAGAAGTATACATCTTAAGTTGAAATGTTTGGGCATTTCAGATTTTTTTGAAAATCAAGGCAAATTGCTGCACAGTCTAAAGTTTGCTGAGCTTGTAAACGTGCAGTTCTTTTTCTTTGGTAAAACATTTCACATTTTCTCTGATGAAGGTTAAGAGATCCATTCAAATCACTTTTTGTTTTTTAAAAAATTATTAGCAGCAAGAGAGTCAATAGGTACTTGACAATCTATTCCAACTATTTATTTCTTTGTTAAATTAAAATGAACATGTGTCCTTTCAAGGATATCCAAATGAAATGCTAAACTTTGAATTAAAAATTTTACGATAACTTTCATAGGAACACTTTTCTAAAGGATACTTTTCTATAAACAAGCAGTACATTTTAAGAATATTTAAGTCTTCTGGAAGGTAAAGTCTGCTAGATTTTGTTCTAGCATAATGAGAAGATTGTCCTCGAAATGACTTAACATGCAGCACTATCATATCAATGTTTTTAACAGATAAGGCATGCTTTTTGTTTTTATGAAGTCCTCTCATGTTTTTACAAGGTAGACCTAATGATTGAAAAGAAAATAATTGAAATAACATAACAACAGATAGTTCATGTCATTATAAAAAAATTATAAAAAAAAACATCTTATTATTTTAATGCTCCATTATATAAAAAGATGTTTACAATATATACATATATATATATATATATATATATATATATATATATATATATATATATATATATATATATATATATATATATATATATATATATATATATATGTATATATATATATATATATATATATATATATATATATATATATATATATATATATATATATATATATATATATATGTATATATATATATATATATATATATATATATATATATATATATATATATATATATATATATATATGTATATATATATATATATATATATATATATATATATATATATATATATATATATATATACATATATGTATATATATCTTAATTTGTATACACATATGTATATATATGTTATATGTATGCGGTAGTGGTGTAGTGGTAGAGCGCTCGCTTCATGAGTTCATGAGCGAGAGGTTCCGAGTTCGATTCCCGCCACGTCCCTGGTAGTACCGCGCTCAACTTGTTTCTCCGCGCAGCGGCCTTGTTCGTCAAGGTTCGTGTTTCGGAGTTAAAGAGTTGAGAGAGGGTTATAACCACAAGTAGCCTCTTCATCTGTAGTGGCCTTCTCGGCCTTGGGGAGGTGAATTATAAAAAAAAAAAAAAAAAAATGTATATCACATATGTATATATATACTTGTATACATATGTATATATATGTATATCACATATGTATATATATATATTTAATTTGTATACACATATGTATATATATCTTAATTTATTTTTACATACCCATGGCTGAGAAGACTTCTTTAATTCGCCTTACACGATTATCTGTCAAACCAAATATAGATATGAATGTTTTAATACACACACATATTTTTGTAGAACTCTTATCTCTAACAATGTTCAGGTGATACTTAAACGAATAACTATGAAATTTATATTGTTTAATTATTAAGTTTTTACTTCGTCGACGCTTAATGCTATGAACAGAACTAAGAGAAGAAATATACAAATCCTGCTTATCCTTCGTTTTCAAGTTGTTGAAATATGATATAAATTTCATTCTGTCATCTTCTGTTGTAACTTCAAAACACTTCAGACTAACACAGTTACGTGGTATTCCTCAAACATGGTTTTTTGATCTTAGATCTCAAGTAAACTCTCTTTTTCTTCCATTGACTGTCTTTTTTTGAGGTTTTTTTGTGACTGTAGGGTTGTTTAGATTAGCCGCCATATTTTTTTAATGACAAATGTTGGTCACGTGACTTATTATTATATTATTATTGGTTTAGTTATTAATAACTTGGACAGCTGCGTTTTTTACCAAGTAAACATTGGACAACAGTGGTTGTTTTAAAGTTGCCCTTTTATTAAAATGACCATGGAACCATATAACATAGTCTTTTTATTATGAATTTTCAAATTAAAATAGCTTAGTACTAGAATATAATAAAAATATCTCAAACACATAATTTTCAAAAAGTGAACATCTGTGTTTTTACCCGTGTGGTCTTCATATATATATTTATATATATGTATATACGAGATGAATAAAAACAACTGATTAGCAAAACTTAAAGTTTTATACCTTAAACCAATCATTAGCCGTGAATACAAACAAAAAACTTAAACCGCTACAGAAATTTTAAAATTTCGGTCAAATGAGTACTTAAAATTAAAATTATTAACTTAAATTAAGTACTTAAAATTAAAATACTTTATAATGAGACGTGATAAACAAGTATATCGTCGCATGAGAATTATAGGGTTCTATCTGCATTTTTTTATGTTGTGAGAACTTAACTTTTGATATTTAATTTTAAATTGTTTTAATGCTATTATTCTTTACAACTATAAATTACAAGTCGTTTATGTTATTATGGTTTGATTATTATAAATATATTATTACTCATAATATTTTTAAAGTTGTTTGTTTTTATTATTAATTATTAATTAAAATTTTAATTGTTAGATTCTTTTAACATAAAAAAATGGAGATAGAACCCTATAATTCTCATGCGACGATATGTCAAAAATAAAACAAAAAAAGCAGTTATAGTGTACTAGTCTCCTGTGTCAAATAAAGATACTAAAAAAATTTTTAAATGCCTACACTGAGGTGTAATTTCACTTTTTTTTGTTCAGTAGGTTTAACCATTAAGTGATAATATTACATATTTTTCATAGAGATAAAATGGCACATTTTTGGTATTAGGCTGTTGAGTTTGCAACTTTCGATAACTTTCCGATGCTGCAAACTCTACAATCTAACAACATAAAAGAGTATTTTTTCGCCACAAAAAATATGTAATTTACAACATAATTTCTCGGTAAAACTTACTGAACAAAATAACGAAATTGTATCTCATTGTCGGTATTTGAAAAAGTTTGTATTGCCTTGATTTGACTCAGGAGGCTATTAAACTATATCGGTTTTTTGTTTTTTGTTTTTTATTGTTTTTTATTTTTGTTTATCTTAGATTTGTTTATTCCATCTGACCTTCTTCTATTTTAATTTTTGTGCTTTTGTTACGATTTGATTACGCTTTTCACTTTTATTTATGACTGCCTTAGGGGATGTAGCTTTGAGCCCAACTTATCAGTTGTTTTTATTGATCTAAATAATATATATATATATATATATATATATATATATATATATATATATATATATATATATATATATATATATATATTTATATATATATATATATATATATATATATATATATATATATATACATATATATATATATATATATATATATATATATATATATATATATACTATATATATATATATATATACAAATATATATATATGTATGTTCATATATATATATATATATATATATATATATATATATATATATATATATATATATGAACACATATAAACATGTATACATATTTTTATATATATGCATATATTTACATGTATAGAGAGGTATATGAAGGGCTCAGTGGAAAAAGTACTTAAGTGTATTTTGAGAGTTTTGAGAAAAAGTAGATCAAAGTTTTTAAATTGAAGCTGAAATACCTTTTATTCATTTTACTCAACTGTAACTTTTTTTTTTATATCCAGCACACACTGCTACATATCTAAACCAAGTTTTATACTTGTTTTGTAAAAAAAATAATGATTTTGTGATAAATATGATGTTTTGCACTTAGGTACTTTTTGCCCTAAATTTTTATTTTCAACTTAATTTTTAAATTTACCAGCAATGTTTTGCACCAATAAATGTTTTTGTCAATCTATAATAGTCCCCTTCTCACACCCTGTTTATTTATAATTCAAGCAGCTGTTAGTATGATGTTTAATTAATAGGTAGATAACATTTCTGTTGCCAGTGTTAAGTTCATCAGTGATCATCTGCCTATTAGTGTAAGTTACATAAGATGGAACAATCTACTGATACTTGTTATAGTTGCTATTTGAATAATACCTACTGGAAAATCATTTTATTGAAAGACTGCCTTTAAGGTAAACATCTAATGGCAAATAGTTATATTCTTTAACAATAAACACACTTTTTTGACAAGATTCTGTTTATGATTATGTCAAAATGTTTATTTTACATTCAAATTTTAAACAAAAAAGTATAAACACAAAGTGAATTTACACTATTGGTTAACAAAAATAGTAAAACAAATGTGATGTGATAATTGTTTACGATCTTGATGGTTACACTATTTACCATAATAATTATCTATACAAATTTAAATTAAATTAATGCCCTATTCAAAATCATCAGCTTGCTCATCCTCTTCTGGAGACATTTCTATAGGTTTGAGTGAAGTGTAAAAAGTTACACTCTCTGGAAGATGGACATGCGACAAAAGTGACATAATATCATTAAATTTTGCTTTTTTTATTGAAAGAAAACCGTTGAATGCCAAAGGGCAATCTTTAATTGCCGATTTTAAGGTGCTCAGTGATTTTCCCTTTTTTAATAAATTTAAAGTGGAAGTGAGGGGGCCAGTCATTGAGCTTCTGCCTACAGGGTTCTTCAGCCTTTCAAACAAAATCCCTCTGAGACTGGCAATACCCTCTGGCGCTTTAATTACTTTATCTTTAACCCTTACAACAGGTCTACTGTCCATTTCCAAATTGTCAGTAAATGGATGTTCGACATACACAATTTTCCATGAACTATTAATGCTTGATTTGGCAATAAGATTTACCAGGTCAGAAGGCTTATGAAACTTATCTGTTTTTATTTCTTTTTTTTTTTTAATCCTGCCAAAGTCTCTGTCACATGGCATTCTGCTGTGACCAGGAATAGGGTACTTAATAACAACTTTACTGAGTTTAGTATTACATAAATTTTTCAAAAAAGCAACAATGTATCAGTTCTTGTTTTGTGAAAAACAATTATCTGTGAAAATGACCAGTTTCCTTATCGACTCTGGCAAACCGGAAAACATCAAATTAAAAAATGCACAATAACACTCAACCACCAAAAAATAAAACTAGACAATAAACTTACTCATCTAAGCTTTATATGGGACACAAAATATTCACCAATTGCCTCACTTAATCGTTTAAACATTGATAACCGAATATCCCATTTCCGGGCAGTAATACAGTCTTTAATTCAAGCTGGAATTCGTTTTGTTCACCCAAACTCTATTGTCCAGTTAGATAAAACTTTAGCTGTTCCAACACTAACGTATGGTCTTGAGCTTTGCGACCATAAAGAAATGTTATTGCAAAAGCTTGATATAGTAGGAAGAATTGCACTGAAGTCACTACTAAACGTTTCAAAACATAGTAAAAATTATATATATCCCCTATTTTGTATTGAAGATATATCTATAATTACGCAACAAAATAAGATAAACTTATTTAATCGCCTGTTGAAAAATAAAATGACATTTGATATTCTTAAGTTGCAGTTGAACAACGAATCAGGTCCACGACCTTTTGTAGATAGCGTCAAGGCTCTGTGCAATTGTCATTAATTAAATATAGAGAAACTAATGCAACACAAAGAAAAAATAAAAATTACTGGTTTAAAAAATATAATTCCTGAAACGGATCTTAAAATTTTAAAATGTGCAGTTGAGTACTGGAACTCAAAAGAACAAAGAACAATCTTCAAGGATGTTCTTGAAAATAAAATTCCTAGATCCAAGAGATTTTTTTTGAAACTTTTTATTTACCTTACTTGTAATATATAGTGGGTGTTTAACAAAAATATAAATTAAAAATTCATCTATATAGTGTTCCAGACATGAAAGAACCTCATTGGGTCCTTTGTGAGCAAAGAATTCGGCATAAATGTACATCGAAGCGTTTCCAGAGCAAACTTCATGAATGCCAAGATTATGCACAGCCAGCTGTCTTTTGTAGTATTCCTGACCAATCCCAGTAATAGGTAGAAGCAGGTTCTTTTGAAAATCCATAGCTATGACTTGAGTATCATCAGTAGAAAGAGCAAGATGCTTGTCCTCTCTTATCTGCTCGTAGAAGGCATCCCCTTTTCTTTTGTGAACATCATGATCAGTTCTCAGTTTTAACACCAAATCATTATTTATGTTGACAGTGGCAGATTTAATATCAGCATTAAATTTTTCACATGTGTCACACACATCTGTGCGTGGAAACCCAAAACTAATATTAAATTCATAGTTGAAAATATCTCTGTAGATCCATTCTTTGGCGATAGTTTTCATGTCTGGGTGTTGTTCCAAAAACAACTTAAACATCTCAGAAATGTTAAGGTCAGAGGTTAGGTAGATCCTTTTTCTATTGTCTGCTTGAGAATAGTGGCTTTCTCTTGCAGGAAATGAAGAAATATGTTGACGGATTGCTTGGCGAATCTCACCATTAAGTTTTTTGTGAAGGCCATGCTTTCCTCTTAAATCTTGTAGGGGTTCTTCAAAGTCAAGGACTTTTTTTTCAGGCGTGATTCCTTAATACCGTGCAGAGCACAAAAAGCATTTTTGCACACAGGTATTGGAGAGCCAGTTTCTTTTATTGTGTAGCTGTAGCTGCTACAGAATGTTTTGGGGACTGCCTGACTCTGTTTTCGCCTAATAGTGTTTTCTTCTTTTACAGAAATGCAACCCTTTAAATAAATGTTTTGTTTCTCATGTTCGGCAAGCTCATTAAATTCTTTTAAAATATTACTCTTTTCTCCATCGTTAAACTTCTCTAGGCATTTGCACCTGCAGTCCACATAGTGCTGGCTCCTTTCATTAACATCCTTTCCCACGTGGTTTTTGTGCACATCGCCTGCAAATATAAAGTTTACATTTTACATTAGGCTAAAACATAAAATGAGTGAGGTGAAGAGGGCGTAATACTAATAGTATAGATAGGCTAATACTAAATCTAGTAACTAGATCTATAAACTATAAATTAAAAAAAAATCAAATTAAGATAGGGCCTAATATTTAAAAATAGAACTGAGAACTGTTTAATTCAATAGAAATAAATAACTAAGGCTAATATACTTGTTTGTATTTGAAAAAAATATGTAATTTATATATATTACGTCAAATGTAAACAAAAACTTACGAAAAAAAAATGTACGTATAATTTAAAACAGACTAGATTTTACATAATATTAATAATAAAGTCCTCAAATCGCCGAAATTCTGCAGTGATAACAGTACTGTGTACAGTCTGTACAGCATGGAAGCCGAAATTATAGCATCATGTCTCATGGCATGATTTAAAGTAAAGTGATTTTTTTTTTAATATAAGTTAGTATACATAGCTATCTTTAATTTCATTATTTTGATTACTCAATAAACAACATACCTGAAGCTTTGGCACGCTTTATTGCAGTCTTTGACCATTTATTTGGTGTAGATTTTCTTTTTTTCCCAGTTTTGTTTTCACTTTTCTTAACTACGGTGTCAGCCATTGTTGTTGAAAGTAACAGGAAGGGTGTGACTCTTTGGTGCATTCTTATTGGCTGGCAGTAATTTTGTGATTAATTGGTAACAGTTAAGAACTTTTTTCCCTAAAGATCAGCACTTAAGAACTTTTTCTTCAAAATTTTACCAAAACAGCTGATGTATAGTATTCGATTTAATCTATTTCGGAACTTTTTCCATGGCCCAAATTTACAGGGATGGCTTAGGGGAGGTAATCAAATAATATACCGGTATTAACTCATTTTTGAAAAAATGTAACTTAAGTACTTTTTCCACTGAGTTCTTCATATCTTACACTGCTGGTTTAGGTGAGCGATGTGACGTCATAACTGACATAGCCTGCTGTCGAGGGCTTCAGTACATTTATTGACTGACAAATAGCCTGACTCGAAGCTGAGTGCTGCTACATTGATTGAGGGTCTGACATGGGGCAGCAATCTTTTCTTTCATTATTTTTAACTTTTTTGTTCTTTATCTGAAAATTCATTCTTAATTAAAGTAACAGAAGTATGGTAAAAATTTCTTACATAAATATGCCATAGTAGATATATGTATATATATATATATATATATATATATATATATATATATATATATATATATATATATATATATATATATATATATATATATATATATAAGTATATATATATATATATATATATATATATATATATATATATATATATATATATATATATATATATATATATATATATATATATATATATATATATATATATAACATTCATTTATATCACAACCGTAATGATTACTTTCAAGTATGTTTTGGAGTTTTTTGCATTTTGGCAAATTCGGTCCTGCCAAAATTAAAAACTATTTATCAGCCGAAATTATCTCCTAAGAGAAGTCCTTGATATAACTTGGTAACAATAAAATTATTACTCCCATGTTTTTCAGTACATATTTTTAAATAAAATAAAAATTTGTTTTTGTTAAAATTTAATGAGAAAACATCGTTTATTCTAGATTTTCATAAAGGTAAAAATATTAAAAAAAGCGAATAGCCACTAGTTTTATAAAAAAAAAATTATTATTTTCTTTATTTAAATTATTAAGCTAATTTAAATACTTATAACTTACACAAATTGTTTATTTTATAAAGATCTTATTCATTATGAAATGCTATGTAATTTTTGTCCTATTTCATGAATCTTATGTGAAAATTATACAATTTGTTATTTTGATAATATCTTAGCATTTTCACCTTAATTTTCTTTTTAATTATATTTAAATACAATAATTCAAAAGAGAGATAAATGTCGTATGGGTTCATTAAAATGAGGTGATGTATAATTGCATGAGTAAAATTTAACATTAAGGAACAAATTACAAAAGTCTATGCTTGAGCTAATGACATACAAAAAATAAGTTTACAACTAAAAAGCATGTAAAATTAACATTTTTAAACTGCATTATAACATGTTAGCAGTTATTACTCCAGTTAGTTCCTTTTTCATAAACATGACAAATCTTGTTGTGAATTCAATGGTGATAAAATTTTACGATATGCCCATAGGTCGGTAGGATGTTTACGTCGGTTTTACAACTATAATCATGATTCATTAAGTTGTGTTTTTTTGTATGTTTTGTATGTTACAACTATAAGCATGATTCATTAAGTTGTTTATTTTTTTATGTTTGCAATGTTTATTTTGTTAATGGGGTAATAAACCAAGCCGAAATATATTAGTATGACATTTTATGTATTGACGCCTGAACAAATTCAATACATGGTATCAATATTTATACTAGTTAATTGAAAATATTTTTAGTCAAAAAATTTAAATATATTTGGTCATTGTTAATTTTTATAAACTTTAATAAATTTTAACAGTTTATATTTAACAATAAATTTATTTTCATGATTTAAGCATTTTTTTTAAAAGTATTTTTATGAATAAAAATATTTTTCTCACGTTAGGTAAGATTTTGTTTGCTCTAAACCAATAATTTTAATAAAAAACTGCGCCCAAGAACAATTGAAAACTTCGCGCAGTAAAGTTTGTCAAAATAACATTTGCATAAAATATATATTTTGGCAAAAATATAAATTTTTGTAAGGTCGGTGTATTTGCTTAGTAAATGAAGCAATAAATCAAGCCAAAATATATTAACACGACACTCTACGTAATTACCTCGGAACAAATTCAAAACCTGATATCAATATATATACTAGTTTTAAAAAAATATTTTTCTTCAAAAAGTTTGAATACATTTGGTCATGATTAATTTTTAATAATTTTTTTATTAGTTTAAATTTTACGATAGTTTTGTTTTTATACTTTAGGTATTTTTATAAAGCGATTTTATGATTAAAATTTGTTTTCTCACGGTAAGTGAGATTTTGTTTGCTTTGAACCAATAATTTAAAACTGAACAATTGAAGACCATGCGTAGTAAAGTTATACAACATAAAACATATATTTTGGCATGAATGAAGCAATAAATCAAGCCGAAATATATTAACATGACACTCTACGTAATGACGTCTGAATAAATTCAAAGCACGATATAAATATATATATATATATATATATATATATATATATAAAATATATATATATATATATATATATATATATATATATATATATATATAATATATATATATATATATATATATATATATATATATATATATATATATATATATATATATATATATATATATATATATATATATATATATATATATATATATATATATATACTAATTTATTAAAAATATTTTTCGTCAAAAAGCTTGAATATATTTGGTCATCACTAATTTTTATAAAACTTTTACTTAGTTTCTATTTAACAATAGATTTGTTTTATAATTTTAGGCATTTTTGTTTTAAGCGTTTTTATGATTTAAAATTTTTTTTCTCGAGTTAAGTGAGATTTTGTTTCGTCTGAACCAATAATTTAACACTGCGTGCACCAACAATTGAATACCGCGCGCATTAATGTTTGTTAAAATATCATTTGTATAAAATATTTATTTTGGCAAAATACGTTTTCAAAACCAAAAATCAAGAAAGTCTTATTTTGTTAAATTACGCAAGAAAAAATTAACTGTATCTCTGCATCATACTATTTTGTAATAATGGTTGTTAAGACCAAAATGGTGAATGTTCGAACATTCAAGGGGACCTGTTTTCTGATATTCAACAGTAGTTAGTGGAAATGGACTTTTCGGAGTTTTTATTCTGTTCTGCATACTAAAAGAAAAATAGCTACAGATTTTTTTTTTTTAAAACGGTACACTGTTTTTTAGTTTTTAACTAATAGTGTACATAGTAGCTGAAAAAAAATCTCAATGTCATATTTTGACTTTAAGTTGTAGAGCATAGAAGTTGTGTATTCCGTTGGGATATTCTTGTATTCCGTCGGGACATCTGATTTTTAAGTTTATTTTTAATGCTACGTCAGAACATATTTGTCAATATCTAGCTTAAATTATATAATTAAATAACTTTTAACTTCAGATAAAACCAAAATCTTTGTTATAATTATATTATAAAGTGCTTGTTTATATAATATATCTAAAAGCACATATTTATTAATTTTTTTTTTCTAAAATTGCTTTTTTGTATCTTATTTCTGTTCTGTTTTATACTTTGGTGAAGGCGAGAAAAATGATAACTACAGTAGTTAAATTATTACTGTAATAAAAATGTTTGTTAACGTTTTTATCATTTGAACTCGTGAATTAAAACTCATTTCACTATTTAAGCATAGTGTGGGCAGGAATAGAAAATCTTAATGAAAAAGTTTCATTTTAAATCTCATTTTAAATCAAATGCTAACACTTTAAATTAAATCTTACAGCTTTGCGCAATATTGCGCAACATATTACATGAATAATTTGCGGAATATTGTAAAAATATATCAAAAATCAGGAGTTAGTGTTTTACTTCCAAGCATAGATCGCCATGAATAGTAAAATAAAAAAACCAAAATTGAATTCTAAAAAAATGTCATTGTCAAAATCGATGTTCTAAATGTTTAAAGAAAAACTCAAAATTTCGAAAGGTAGTTTAAAAGACTTTTCAGAAGAAGAAAAATAACTATGGTAATTATTAATAAAATAAATTATTTTGAGGTTTTATATATATATATATATATATATATATATATATATATATATATATATATATATATATATATATATATATATGTATATATATATATATATATATATATATATATATATATATATATATATATATATATATATATATATATATATATATATATATATATATATATATAAATATATATAAATATATATATATATATATATATATATATATATATATATATATATATATATATATATATATATATATATATATGAAAGTTATTGTTTTTAAATAAAAAGAATAAAGTTCATTTTTTGGGATTTTTATTTTTAATAATTTTTTCATACGTATTTATTGTAAAATGATAATTAGTTTAAAATATTTTATGTACTTTTTCTTTATTTGAGATCCAGGTTGACTGTTTTAGAATAAAATTTATTCAAGTTAGGTACCTATTAACAGGACCGTCACAAAGGAGGGGTGTAGGATGTGCCACACTCCCAAAGCTCTCATTTAGCATTTGAGTTGGCACATTGAGCAAGTTTTGAACTATATTTGGCAAATTGCAAATACTGAAGACCTTCTTTTTTCTATTTTTTGGAGTCTCTAGTTAGCAAAAAATACATTTAACACCCTCCCCCCCTCCCCCATGGAAGACCGGTTCGGGACGGCCCTGCCTGTTAAATGTTTATTGATATTGCTAAATCCCTGAAATATTAAAATACTTTTAAAATTTTATTTTAAATCAAGCACTTTATTATAACTAAAATTAAAATTTTAAAGAAGAAAATGATGCGTAACTTGTTAAAATTTTTACTCTAGTTAATTATCTTAGGAAGCATATTATAAAAATAAACATATATATTTATATACATACTCGCAGAAATTAATATGCATCAAATAAAAGTTACAAAATAAAACTTCCAAAATATTATGAGTTTTTTTTATATTACATTGTTTAGTTTTATTTTTTGCTTATTTAAAGGACTATTATATATTTTTTGAAACAAACTATGATATCGAATTATTTTAACTACTGTTAAAATAACTACTAATTATTTTTCTTTTTATCTGAAATTAATTTTCCCGGAGCATGAAAGCCTTCTTACTTTTTTATAATTGATAATGAAATATTGGAGATTGCCAACAATTTTCATTATTTCTGTTTAATAATTGACTGTATACTTTGACTTGACTGTTTTAATAAATTTATATACCTTTTGTTTTACAATAAGGGTTAGTTTGCTTCATCTCTCCTTTCATTTATATTTTTTCTTATTTACGCATGATTTATATTTGCCAAACTTTCTACAAACTTTGATTGAATATAAAGATAGTAATGGTTGAGTATTTAAAAACTGACTTTATTGTAACTTTTATTTGGTCCTAACAAAAGAATGACCGGAAAATAACAACTCCCTATTCCCTCACTACGGCACTTTTGCAATGCATTTTGGTATTTATATTCAGCAAAAAATAACACTGTCATAAAACAAATAATTTATTGACATTTCAAAAAAATTTTTGTTAAAACAACTTAAAAAAGAAAATAATATTTTGATAGTATCATCTCATTTTGTTTGCCTTTGCGTTAAGATAAATCTAAGAAAAATTTTGAGTTGTAGATTACTGTTATTCCAAAAGACATTAAACTGACAAAAAGTTAGCTCACACGTAATCAGTAGTAAAGACTTTATTCAATCAACTTTTTATTTTGCAAATTCTGCACACTATGAATAGGAAAAAATAAACTGACGTAAATAATTGTTCAACTATCAAGCCCACTGTTTAAGTGGGCTTGATAGTTGAATGGTTGAATAATTATTTTGTAAGTAAGAAAACAAAATATTTATTTATGTATATAAGAGAGCGAAATACATAAATTTTGGATATTTTGTTTACTTTTTGCTACAGCTTACTTCAGATATTAACATTGATGATTTTCAAGTACAAAGATTTTAAAGTATAAAATTATATTACTAGCAGTAAGCATCCCTTTTGGGTGTTATCAGAATCGAAAAACGAGTTTATTTATATAATATTAATAATATTAAATAAATAAATATATCTTGTATGTATATATATATTTAATTTTGTGTGCATATACTCAGCAAGATTGCTCGATGAATGATATCAGAGCTTTATAATTGATTTTTTGACGAGATTTAATAAAAATAACTGCATAATTTTTACTATTAAAAGTTTCATGCGTTTTGCAATCATCAGGTAAAAACCTTCTTTCACTTGATGATTTCAAAGCGCGTTTGAATTGACTTCGAATTACAATAACTGTCTTCTTTGTAAAAAAATTTAGTTACGTTGCGTTCTGTAACGTCATAAATTACCTTTAAATCGAGGTTTTGATAGTCCTAATTTCTTGTTACACTGATTTTGATTTAACCATAATTTAATGTAGCTTTTAAAGCGCTTGATAAAATCCAAATTTAGTCTAGAAAAAATCGACTTAAAACATGGAAGAAAAAAAATAATTGGAAACAAAATACATTGAAGAGGCAAACAAAAAAACAACTAATTTTTATTTTTATTTTTTTGTAGGTTATAGAAGATTAAAACCAGTTCAATGATTTAAATGTACAACAGTTGTGTGGTAGTTAAAAAGTTGGTGTCCAGCTACACATTTTTTTTCGTGCATCAATTTTTACATAACTGCAACTATATAAAGAATTATTTTTAGCAGTATATTGGGAAATAAAATGGAACAGTTGTATTTCTAGCCACTTTAATCTCTCTGGATGTTTGTCTTTCTGAAATTACTTTCACTAGTACATAACCTCATAAAACTTTCCATTATTTATCTTTGACATTGGCTTAAAATCATTAGTATTGAGCATATACAATAAGAAGACATTTAATGTTGCACTACCAAATAAAGAAAAAGCAACTTGTGTTGCCAACTTTATAGCTTTACGCTTGATGGAGGAAATTAGTGTGGCGGCTGCAAAAGTCAAAAAACTAACAAAACGGTTGCTAAAGTCAAAAAGCAGGACGGTTGTTAATTTGGCATATAGATGTCTGTAAAATGTAGAAAGCAAGTTTTGAAACCGAAAAGGATTGAAGGTAACATACTAGGGAATAATGCACAAAGATGGCTTATATCCCAGTACAGTTTAATGTTACCTTTTTGATAAGACCAATGTTGATTACAATTACAAGGAATGCTCTGAAAGAATGATCTCTCCCTGTTTTATCCATTGATGAGCTCTTGATGTTGAATGGGTCCTCAAATGCTGGTGATTATTTTGAATCCACGTACATATTTATTCATTTATTTTCAGTCAATTTCAACAATTCAATCATTATTCATAGTTATCATTCATTCAGTATCAGCATAATTATTAGTAAAAGTAACTATACTTTGTAAAAATTTAGGTAAATAACAATTCAGTATAGTCAATACTCTTAGAATCTGGTAAAATTTAGTGCTTGGGCCCTATTCACCAGCAAAGCGAACAACATCAGGATCATGTTTATTTCATAGAACAAAGACCAACTCATTAAAACATCACTACCAACATCATTAACATCAGCATTGCCATCAGAACCGAAGTCTATACAAAAATTAAAATTAAAAAACTCTAAATTATTTTACTAGGAGATATATTTGTTTGACGTAATATATATCTTGTAGCACCAATAATGCGCTCTTACTTAAATTTACTTTCCGTAACTATCGCCTCATCATTAATTTCTCTGAGAAATCTGAAGTTGGATGAACAACTTAGTAAATCAGCATAATGTAATAAAATTAAACTCATTGATGTATGTTTTTATGGGGGTTGTGGATATTTTCATTTTGATGGTATCAGAGGTTCGCTTTATTATCAAATAAACATAAGACATGACGACTCTCTGCACACAGTGTAAAAAACACCCATTAAATTTTAAAACATAACGCTAGGTTTATTGTATTATAACGGGTATTCGTATGAAAAAAATAAAACGTTAATTGCCGTTATGTTTTTTTAATACGAATTAAAGATTTTACATAACTTATAAAACACGAAATCTACCTTTATGTTACCTCTATGTTTTCTTTACGTTTGAAAACTAGATATAACTGATAAATACCTGTTATAATTATTAACTTTCATAACTCTTAAAGTTAAAAAATATTTTTTTTGTTATCCATTACAAACATGCATTTATATTATATTGATTTAAATAATTATGAATATATTTTATATAAATACGTATTACAAAAAAAAAAAAATTCTATTGTAACCTTTTACATTTTATCATTTGTTTATTACCAAGTATGTAAAAAAGTTTATACTATATATTCTTAAAATCTTATGTAAAAAGTACCCCTTATTGTTTGTCATGTATTTATATGTGAGTTTGTGCATTCACTTATTATCTTTTTGTTTTGTTATCTTTTTTTTTTTTTTCCTTATCTATTTTAACTATTCTCAATCTAACAAAAGAAATTTAAAAAAAAAAAAGAAATAGGAGGATAAAGTATAAAAAATTATAAATTTTTTTTTTTTGAATTTTTTTTTATTTGTTAATTTTATTCTTTCTTTCTTTCCTTATTCAAAATACAATTTTTAATAAAACTTAATTAATATTTAAAAGATTTTTTATTATCTTACACGGTTTTTAAAAGCTATGATACGTATGGTATATATTACGGGGCTTAGTGATAAGACAACTCTAGTCTTCTTTTTGCTCCTGTCTTGTAAATTTTTATTTGTTGATTTAGTTATTGTAATTATTGTGAAACGGCGAAATATATATATATATATATATATATATATATATATATACATATATATATATATATATATATATATATATATATATATATCAGTGATATAAGTTATATCAGTGTATTCTACAAATAAAGTGCACAGTGTTCTTAAAGCACAGAGCAATAATAAATTAGTAAAAGCACTTATCTATCTTTTATCTTCAACATAATGTTTCATCATCAGTAGGTTCATCAGGAAGAAGATACTAATTTATATATATATATATAAAAATATATCTATATATCTATACATACATATATATATATATTTATATATATATATATATATATATATATATATATATATATATATATATATATGTATATATATATATATATATATATATATATATATATATATATATATATATATATATATATATATATATGTATATATATATATATATATATATATATAGAGAGAGAGAGAGAGAGAGAGAGAGATTGATTTATATTTTGTGTTAAACAAAAATTATTCAGTGCATCTTAAAACCTGTTTTCGGTAATATTCAGTTCAGTTGTTTTTGTCACTCCGTTTGATTTTTGAAAAGTGAAACTCACCACATATACATAAACCTGATTATAAATTTTTTTCGAACAAATTAAACTATGTGACAAGTTTTAAATTATGTTCTGTTACATAAAAGTGTTTTTTCCTAACCCGTTAGGTCTAGAGCAGAAATGAAATCGCAGTTATTCCAGAAAAACTTTGCTTCTATGACCGGGACAATGAATATTTTAAAATCGCGTGGTTTCAAGAGAATTCTCAATGCCGAGTTTCCTCCTATAATATTCCTGATCTGCAAGAGTTGTCCAGATGTTTCTACAGTTTTCCTAAACACTCTAGAACGCACCGCATTTCAGATGCGAATATTGCACGAAAACATTTGAAGGTAAACTGAACAGTTGCTTCTCGCTTGGGTTTGTTTTAGTTTATTTTCATAAAATTTCAACGCTTTAGATCTAGTTCAATTCAAGAAGTTGTAATTTACAAAGTTTTGTCATAAATTGTGTACTATAGGCAAATAAGTTCCATCTTGAAATTATTTCATCCTTTCAAGATAAATTTCCTGTCACAGTTAATATAATTCTTATGTAATATTATGTTACAGGTTGATACAGGGAAGCAATTGCTACTATGGTAAACCCAAAAAAATCTCTCTCCGCAAAATGCCCTGTATATCTTTTTTCATCGCCCAGTACCACACGGCCCCAATCTGCCTGTTTCGACTCTTCCTAGGCGGCATCGGCCACTTTTAGGAGACAGCAGCAAGTCAGATGGCAAAGAGGATACTGTAGATACGGACTAAGATTTCGTTGATAAAGTTGGGGATAAAAAACCATACTTCCCTAACCAGAACAATTTAATTAGGGATCTTGGGCTTAAGAAATCGAATGCTGAACTTCTGATATCCAGGCTCAAACAGTGGAACTTGGTTGATGCTAGCGTACAATTTACAAATCAGAGAAAGCAGCATCAAATATTCTCCAAGGTTTCCAACTGTGTTTGTCTATTCCTTGTGAAATTTTTGTTTTTACCTGAACATAATGGCATAAATTAAAAAAATTGTTCTATTTTTACAAAAAAACGAGTTTTCTTTGAGCTGTTGTCGTGTAAGCAAAGTTTTTGAATGAAGTCATTTTTCCACTTACTTTAGACATAATAAATGAAGTATAACTCTTAGAAACCAGGAACAAAATTGTGTTACATAGTAACACAATGTTCAATTAATTTTATTACCCTAAATTTTATTTGAAAAAATTGCTTTGAACAAAAAGCTAACATTTTCCTTTGAAATAGACCATCTGATAGTCTTTTCAGCGAGAATCTTTAAAATACCAAATAAACAAAGAATTTATAAAGTAAATTTAAGAAACACACAGTAACCTTTTGAAATCTAATGTTGAGTAATATTTTACTATGTATCGTTTTTAACTAGATTTTTTTTTTTTTTCTTTTTGTTTTTTAACTCTTTTTTTTCTTTTTTTTTTTAATTTTAGTTGTCAATATTATATTTTATCTTTTACATTTTATAGATACCGAAAAAATAATTTTTGTTAAATATGAGATCTTTTAGTTTTTTTTTCAGGGCAATTAGATTTATCAAATTTAGTAAGTAAGGTATCATTTATTGTATAAGTAGGGGACACGGTGTTATTTAGTGACAATTATCGGTATTATTATATTGAGGCTTTTTTTTTTTGTATAAGTAAGGTCCACATTATACAATTGAAAACCTCGAGAATTTTTTTTTTTTATGGGCAATGTGAAGTTTTCTGTTCCTCATGTGATATATCTGTTAGCATTGATTTGAAAAAAAGTTTTTAGTAATATAAGTTAGAACAAGTACGAGCTAATATTTGACCATAAATAAAACAATTTTGCAGATCTTAACTTGGTATATATTTAATACATTTAAGTTTTTAAATGAAGACTTGGCATAAGTCATTTTATTTTTATTATAAATCAATATTGATGCATGATTCTGCTATATATAAACAGAATTTAGTTTAGATTTATTTTTACTTTCCCAGGCAATGTTAGCTAACTTTGTATAAACAAAAAGTAGAGAACTTTCAGATTCTTTTGGGAGGTATAGGTTTGACTTTGTAGAGTAAGCCGACACTTTTTAATATTTTTGTATTTATTTTTTTTATATGCGTTTTCCAAGAAATAATTTTGTCAATAAATGTCTCAAGAAATTTATTTGTTTCAGTTCTTTTGATGTTTATGTTATCAATTTTTTAGTAACGATAGCATGTCTGGTATATTATTTTTCTGCTACTTGGAATGAAGTAAAATGTACTTTGTTTTTTCTGTATGTAAAGATAATTTATTTACTTTAAATCTAATGTTTAGATTTTCAAGGTCATTGTTCGCAGATTCAAAGAGATCTTTAATTGACGCTGATGAATAAAACAAGTTTGTGTGATCAGCAAACGCTATTGCAAAAATACTTGTGCAAACTCGTGGGAGATTGTTTGTATAAACTAAAAATAAAAAAGAACCGAAAATGGAACCTTCACGAACTTTTCATTTTATTTTAGGTATATTTAAATATTTATTACCTTTTTAATCAACATATTATTTTCTGATCCACAGATAAGTTTTGAACCAATTTAGGGTAGTAATTATTATTCCGTACTTATCCATTTTTTAGGTTAGATATTATGATTAATTTTGTCAAATGCTTTGGAAAGGTCTATACACATTGCTTTTTATTGAAATCTAATACACATTGCTTTTTATTGAAAGAATCACTTATGTTATTAACTATATCTAAAATTACACATTCTGTTGAGTATTGTGATTGAATACCGAATTATGTTTTGCTTAAGAATTTGTTTTATATTAGATGTTCTTATAATCTATTGTAGATTATTTTGTATATGATTATTTTATATTAGATGTTCATATAATCTATTGAGATTGTTCTGTAATTATTTATTAGAAATGTTTCACCCGTTTTAAAAATTGGTATACTTTTAATTTATCTGGTCCAGTTTTAATTGATAATTTGAATAGTTCGAAAAAAGGTTTGCGTATCTCCGAAACAAAATTTAAAAAAATATTACACAAAACATTATTTATGAAGACTTAATTATTTTAAGTGAATTTATTACATTTTCAAGTTCATTGATTTTTACTTCTTCTAAAATTAGTTCGTTGTTAACATTAGTCAAGTTTCAAATAAGTTTTTGGAATTGTGAACAGTTAATTTTTGAAGCCAGATTTATGTTAACAAAAAAACAGTTCATTTATTTGAAATCGCATTATTGTTGTCTAACTCTTTTTTATCTTTGACAATTTAAGCGGGTAAAAAAAAAAAACAGTTAAAATTGCAGTTTTTGTTTCCAGTTATTTGATTCATCATATCCCATTTTAATTTAATATCACCATTTGGGTTTTTTATTTACTTCAGTAAAAGCTATTTTTTAATCTTATTTTATTTTTCAAACAAGTTTTTGTACTGTTTGTAAACAATTAAGTTTGACTCATTTCTATTTTTTATATATTTGTTATGTTTAGTGTGCCCAAGGTTGCATTCTTGGTATACCTTATCCCATTCTTCTGCCACAGTGAGTCTTTAAGTTGTTGAATAGCAAACTTATTAATTTTGCTTCTATGAAATTTTACAACTTTTAATAGATTTTGATTCTTGCGACAAGGAGAAGAAAACTGGAAACTAATCAGATATGTTAGTCTTCATTATCTCTGCGTTTAGAAAAAAATCAAAGACTGATTTAGTAGATATATTGTCTATTGCAGTTAGTGAAGTTGGAGTTTCTAGGGTTGGTTTGATAATTTTTTGGAAGATGTATTATTAAAGCATTTTGATAAAAAAATGTTTTGTAAAGACATGTTTGTCATATTGTAAACATGCTTAATTTATGTCTCCAACACAGAATTTTTTTCTCATCGTTGTTTTTATAAAAGTTTGTTTTTAATAGTTAAAATTAGTTGTTTATTAAAAAGTTTGAAATGAGTTGGAAAATTTTAATAACCTTTAGGTGGTAGGTAACATGTGGAGACTTGTTTTTTGATTGGTACCAGTTATTTCAATTGTTAAAACCTTGCTATTGGCAACTAAGATAGAAAAGTCAACTCTTTTTTTGGCAACTTGATTATTCCGAACATAAATTATAATTCCACCTTCACTTTTGTTAGTTTTTCTTTCGGATAATATTAATCTATCATTAGGAATTTCAAAATTTGAATTTGTTCTGCATTATTCATCATCAAATAGCAAAAAGCAACTCTTAATACGGGTTATGGTCGGTCTGTTACATAAACACATTAAAGTAGCTGTTTTCCAAAATTTAAAATTTCCAAACCTTAACTACTACCCTTTTAGAAAAACGCCTTCATTTTGGAATAACTAATCCATTTTTAAAATTAACGTAAAAAGTATGAACATAATGCCAAGTCACACTACTTTGAAAACACAATAGAAAAGTTATTTCTCTCATTAAGGTCATCAGGATCAATTTGATCAGCACTTAAATAAATTTTGACCTCACCCAGCGCACATTCAAGCACTTCTTCATTGATTAATGAATCAAGATTAGTTGGTGTTAAAATCACGCGTTTAGAATAATCATTTTGTTCAGCATCACCAAAAATCTTTTCAACAATCAATTCATTTTCTCTAATAATGCACTGATTTGGTATTTCAATGCATCCTTTAAAAGGTTCCTTCTCTTTTAGTAGCCATTGGAAAAACCTTCCCCATCTTGTACTCTCATATTTTAAGTTAATGCCATCTTATGCACCCATTGCCACGGTAAAGAACATTTTATACATGGTTCTACTACTTCAAGTGGTTGTCCTCTTTTCACAACAGGCAGAATTTGCCCTAAGTCACCACCAAAAAGAATGACTTTTCCTCCGAACCTAAAATTGTTGTTGCAAATATCTTTAATTAACCTATTAATTGCATTTAAGGCATGTTTAGGTATCATGGATGTTTCATCAAGCAAAAACAAAGTAACTTGTCATAAAAAATGCCAATGTATAGAGTTAGGAGTTACATTACATGTGCTATTATCCAATACTGGAACAGAAAGTTTGAATAAGCCATGCAATGTAGATCCATTTGTAAGAAGAGTTGCTGCTATGCCAGTCCAGGGAGCCGTAGCAGATATCAAACCCCTATTTATGGTTTCAGCAACCAAATAGTTATACGTAAAGGTTTTTCCACAACCAGCTGTGAAAAACAATCTAGAATGTTGATTTTCTACACTTGGTTGCTCATTAAGTGCAGCAAGGATAGCATTACATTTAGTTAATTAACATTAAGCAACAGACTCATTTGATTGACCACGTCAATAGATTGTTGAACATTTTCATAAAAATTTTCTAGATTTAAACCTATAAAGTCATCAATAACAGGCAGATTTTAATCAGCCAGCGTTTTACCACTTTGATTAATGATCTTTTCAATTTGACGAAGAGTAGCTTGTTTAGCTAATAGAAGTGGGAATGAGTGGTAAATGAAATCTTCCATCATAAAAGCTTTTTATTTATCCTAGAGATGTAAAGGATTTTCAGGTTCACAAAAGGTCAAAATTATTCAAAACAACTGTCTAATTTGCTTTGGCATATGCGGTAAAACTGCCTCAAAAAGAGTATTCTGCCATTCAGAGTCGTCTTGCAACAAACCTTTTAAAACACATCCTTCAAGAAACTTTTCAAGAACAATACCATTAACATTACGCACATCTTCCCAAGATGTTGCTCCTTTTGCTGCAAAAGTGACAGTCTTAAAAAAAACAATTCTCCAGGTGTGTATCACATTGAGTTGCACAATCTAAAGCCATTTGTTCTGCTCCTTTTCTAAAATACACAAATTGATTTTCAGGTAGATGAACTTTAAGGCGTATATAGTGTGTGACATATGACTTATTGGCGTATAATAGTGTGTGACATATGACTTATTGGATATTCGAAAATTTGCCACAATGCTTCAGGTGCACTAACATTACGACAATCTAAAAAAGTGTTTACTTTATCATGATTAACTTGTTCATTTAATAAAATATTGGCACAGTCTTGACCCTTGTATATGTATTTGTACAAATATTTAACAGCCTTAATAGACATGCAACCTTCAACATTAATGTCAGCTGATATTTCTTTGATAACCATGGATTGCAAGGTACCACCCAGCGGGTATTTACATAGTTACCTTTAATATTGATAACCAAACATTACCTCGACATCTATAGCATGGATAACCATTATTATTATCCATGCTATAGATGTCGAGATAGTGTTTGGTTATCAACATTATTAACCAAGTTTTAACAATGCCATAAAGATCACAATTATCAATTGAATCTGGAATTTCTGCAGATATTAAATTATTGATATCCTGTGCTGTTTCAAGTTTATCATTCACAAAGTGAAGTAAAATATGAACATGTGGCAAACCACGCTTTTGAAATTCAATAACCTGAATATGTGTTACAACTTTCCCTAATACACCGTACTTAAAAATGTCATTGAGAAGGTTATTTAATTTGAGTTTAAATACTTGAGTAACCGAGTCAGGTCCATCATTTGCTGTCTGACCTGGATATAAATTTTCAGTTGTCTTGCGCCATTTTGGGTTGCAAGTAAACGTAATAAAAGGATCTGGTTTACCATACTTTTTAATTATAGCCAGCATTTTCAAAGTTTTCTTTCAAAGCTCTAGGACTTCCTACATAAGTTGATGGCAAAATTACAACACGCCCTGGTCTTACATTATGATCATTTCCCAGTTTGTTTACATGTTCGTGTAAGACATCATACTGCTCGCTTCTCAGTTTGTTTTGGGTATTTCTGATGAAAGCAAAGCGCTGGCCTTCAATTTTAACACACGCATCAACAGCATATTGCTGAAACAGTTTTTTGTCAATAAACAGTGAAGAAAAAAAATGTCTTACTGAAAGTTTATAATTGTTATACTGAGATAATGTAACATGATTTCTAACCAGTGTAGCACGTTCAGGGTTGTGAACTGATTGATTATGCCAACCAGCATCACCCCTTGGAAAAAATACAGGATAAACCATAGGATCTAAGTTGGCAGACATACTTGATGTTGTTTTAAGAGGATGACCTCTTGGGTAAATAAGAAATTCCCTGGACGCAAGTGGTACACCATCTTCACCAACAAATACAACTGCAACTTCATTATGTGAATGGAGATTATAGCAACTTCTAATTATCCCTTCAAGTAAAAACATTTTGACAACTGACACTGAGTAACCTTCTAGAGCTGCTTGACGAATTTCTTCATTTTCCACTTCTGCCATGTTTTTAAATGCAAAAGCAAATGGGTTCTCTTCACTAATAATGTTTGCAATCGAAACATTAAATCATTTAGGCAAAGATCATTACCACGTTGTTGCATTCTAAAATTTATTGCTGCAAGTGGATCATAGATGAGTAGTTGAAAATATGTCGGCGGATCATCTTCATTTGGCCTAAGATTACCTACACAATGAAAAACTTGATCACATATTCTAAAACATGGCGCTCCGTGATTCATGGGTTAAACTACATTAGCTTTAAATGAAGCAAAAGAAAGACAGGCATTATAATTTCTAATGTATTTTGAAAAATTCAGATTGGCATTTCTGTTTGCATAGTTTTCTTTAAATAAATCTTCTAATTCTTGTGGAAATGATGAAGGTTGCTACAAAACTACCTTTCCATTATGGCAACATAAAAAATGTGTTTCATCAGGAAATTTCTTAGCACCACAATGCTGACAAATTAATTCATTTCTCCTAAATAATTATTATCTGGAATAGTATTACTTCTTACTTTACAATGCATTCTTTCGTATCTTGCAGCAGTTCTAGCATTTTGTCGATTATTAATTTCATCTCACCTATGCCTATCTCTTTCATTTCTGCAACGATTATTTTTGATTCGCCTAACCAAGCTCTCCTCATTTGGGTTTAAATTATTTGCTGCTTGCTGAGCAGCATTTCTAGCATTTTGTCGATTATTAATTTTATCTCGCCTAAGCCTATCTCTTTCATTTCTGCGACGATTAACTTGTCTATAAACATTTCCAATTTCTAACCTAATATCTGCTTCTAGCCTAATATCATCCATTTAAAACTTCACTTTTAATTGAAAGTAGTAATAAAAAATCTTAAACAAATCCTGAAGATTAGGATCTTTCTTATACAATTTTTTTTCTACTCTAAATAGCACACACAAATACTTTTATATATAACAGACTGTCATTTAAAATAAATTATACAATAATCTTATGACTTTAAAAATATATATATATCAGCTAGGAGATGTTTGAAAAAAGATTAGCTTAGCAAATAATAATTTAAAAAACTATTAAAAACATGCAATTCTAATGATAAACATACTGCTAAGAAAAAAAAAAAAAACGTTGTAAACCATTTACTGAAAACTTAAATATTATTTCTTAAAAAAAATTATTAGTAAACGCTTTTAAAAAAGTCACTAAAATTTACAATATTTTATTCTTCTATATCACATAAATACATCATCTGATAAATCTAAAATAAAAAATGTAACGAATAAGTAAATAAATAAGAAAATCATTACATACAAAAAATGAAAATCAATGTACCTTATGTAGAAAAGTTGTAAAATATTACTATTTCATGTTAGCTTTTACAAAATAATTTATGCTGGAATATCATGATTCCGAAAATTTTATTGCAAAATCATGTAGTAAACAGCGCTAAAGACAAAAAATCAAATTGAGATAAAACAAATTGTATATATGGCAAAATAATTTGTATTGGCTTTTAGTGAATGATTAAAAGCAATGATTTTTAATAAAACTACCTATTTACCATTTTTAACAATAGACACCAACATGAAGATAAGCCAAATGTCTATCAACTCAAAATATAACAAAAAAAATATCACAGCAACAACACCCAATAGCACACACCATAAGGTTATATAATATGTATACTACATAACTTAAGTAAGATAACATTCATCTATAACAGAACAAAAGTAACAACATTACGCAAAAAGTTTTTAAAATACATTAATTTGTATTTTTAGAATAATTAATAATAAAGGCTTGAAAACAGCTAGATCTAAAACACTAACAGTTTGACACTAAACACTATAGTGTAACCCTCTGTTATAAGTACATCACTTGGCTGGCAAAGTTGACAAATCTTGCTCTAAACGTATACCAAGTCACAGCACTTTGAAAACACGGAAACAACTTAATATAAGCATATTTACCAACTATAAACACAATAAATGTGTTTAAATATGTATATAAGGTTAAATATATACCTTATATACATATTTAAACACATTTTTAAAACAATTATATAACAAATATTAACACATACACAAACAATAAAAAAAAACTTTACATTATTATAAAAACACATTGATAAAACAACTATAAAGTACTTATTACCACATACACATACATATTGAAAAAGCATATACGCAAAACAATAAACGTGTGCAAACAAAAATTTTTAAAATGACGCGAGAAAATTTAAAAAGATTCAAAGTAAACATAATATATATTTATATACAATACTCTTTACCTTCTTTTTTTTTTTCATAAGAACTGTAATCCTCATAACAAAATTTAACCTTTACATACAATAACATGTGACATGTCATGTCAGTGTTGGCACAAAAATTTAATTTATTTTTCTAAATTTTCTAAAAAAGAACAAAAATAGTTAATAGCATCACAAAAATTTCCAAGAAGTAATAACCATTTTATGGAAATAGCATTAGTATAACTTTAAAGAACATTCATACCCCTATTTTCCTTCTAAAAAATAAAAATAAAACTGTTAAAAGAAAAACTAAAACAAACAAAATGTAAACGATATAAAAAATTAAAACCCTTTCTACTTTATCTAATAAAAATTTAAATCCTTTTTACTTTACCTAATAAAAATGTATATATAACTATTTTATATACTTACTTCAATTATAATATGATCTTAACGATGATTATTTATCTTAATATGATTCTTTATGAAATATATCTAAACTAATAATTAAATTCCAAAAGGAAAAAAGTTTTAACTGGCATAAGAGATCTTTCCCGAATGACCGCGTGCATTTTGAAAACGCGGTTATTCAAAGCCTAGTAACTAATGAAACGGGGTTAAACATTAAACGTCAACTAAATAACTAAAATACTAAATAATCAAAGAAAACGTTTTCTATAGCAATTATTACTTATTATTATATTATTATATTATTACTATAATCATTATTATTATTGTTATGCTATAATTTATACCATCATAGGTTTTTACTTGTCATCAGTTTATAATTGTTTGTAAATGTCCCGCACGATTGTGTATATATTTACGGTTATGAATAAATTGAAAATATATTGATTTGATTTAATTTTGATCGTAAGCAACTCAGATTTTATATAGCAGCATGATAAATTTTTGATATCATAATGATATCATGATATGAGTTCATAAAATGAAAATATACTATTTGCACGATAAAACAGAAAAAGTAAAATTTTTCTGTTTTATTGTGCAAATAGTATATTTTCATTTTATGAACTCATATCATAATATCATTATGATATCAAAAATTTATCATGCTTATAACCTATAATTTATGTATGTGTGTATGTATGTATATATATATATATATATATATATATATATATATATATATATATATATATATATATATATATATATATATATATATATATATATATACATATATATATATATATATATATATATATATATATATATACATATATATACATATATATACATATATATATATATATATATATATATATATATATATATATATATATATATATATATACATATATATATATATATATATATATATATATATATATATATATATATATATATATATATATATATATATATATATATATATATATATATATATATATATATATATAATTAAATTGATAATAAAAATAATAATAATAAAATAAGCAGGCCTGGTGCAAGGGCCATTGCGAATTATGCCGTTGCATAGGGCGCCAAAATTACTAAGGCACCGCACTGACGTAATTTTTTTTCTTGTTTTATTAAATCATAATTTTTATTTTAAAAAAAAATTAACTTGAATATAATTTTTAGCATCCATAATGTGTACAAGTATTAAATTGTTTATACATTAGGGGCGCCAAATTTTACATGCTAGACTATTGATTTTGTACATTTTTGCTCAGCACATCAATGGAAAAAAACAACCGAGGAGTAGTAGTTAATTAATTGTTGAAAGAACAAATTTGTGAGTTAATTGTTTATTTAAATCGTGCTTTTTGTATGCTAAATGTTTATTGTAATTGTAAATTTACATTTAGGGGAGCCATAGTTTACATTTTAAACTATTGATTTTGCATGTATTTGCTCTGCACTTCAAAGAAAATTTAAATACAGCAATTAGTAGTGAGTTAGATATTTAAAAGAAAACGTTTGTGAGTCATTATGGCGGCAAAAAGTAACTTTCTTTAGAAGGTTCCTTTTTTGCCACCATATTTTTTTCTCGATATCATATATTTGCGTTTTCTATAAAAGAAACCATGGTTTCTTTTATAGAAAACGTAACCATATGGTATTGAGAGAAAAGACAAAAAACAAGTAAAGACATTGATTATATCAATACAAACGATAATCAGCATAAACTGCAGATAAAATTGAATACATTTATTACTATCATGTTAGTTATTAAATATAAAATAATAATAATTTAGAGAGATAATTGATTGCTGTTATTTAAGTTGTTACTTGTTGTGTTTTATTTTATAATATTTTTTTCTTGATGTTGGGTGTTAGGTGTACTTTTAACCATTTTTATAAATTATAACAAACAAAAAATTAAAAAACTTGTACTCAAGGCGCAGAATACATCAGGAGAAAATTCATAGTCTCAAGGTTTAAAAGGCATTCCTGATAAAGCAGTTAAATCATTTTTTTTTAATGAGTACTTTAAATTATAATCAAGTATTAATACAAGTACGCCAAGTTCACCACTTTTATTTAAGGTTCAGCCTTTTCTTGAAAAAATAAATTAGACACAAATACAGTACAATGTCTTAACAAATACATATCTTTTAAAACATAGTTTTAAAACAAAACTTTACTTTTAACTCCTCGCTTTGTATTGATGCAATTCCTTGATACTCAAGGATGAGCCTATCGTGGAACAAGTTTAACTGTTTTCCAAGAAAAAAAAGTTGAGTAAGTTGTAAAGATCAAATGATACTTGTAGTTTGACTTGTCAATGCAGTTATGGGAAACAAAGTAAACATGAAAGAACAATTTTTTGGATTTGTTTATGTCTTACCCAGCAAAACATTCTATAGCGAAATTTTAGTGGATCTATACAGGCATTTTAAGCAGACAGCTATAGTTTTATTCATCGGTTACTCAGTAGACTATCGTTAGCAACCGCCAAAAGTGGTTAGCCGTTGACTAGCCACTATTATCATGTCGAAAAAAAATCGGCTTGCCATTTAAAGTGGGTGTCACTAATGGTCAACTTAGTAAGCAATGAGCAATACTCCAATAAACCGCTAAAAAATGCCTATTTAGGTCCACTGAAAATTCACTAAAACAATGTTTGTTAGATAAATACATATAGGCACGGGTTAACAACTTGCTTGTGAGGCTCTCGTTTTTACAAAAATGCACGGGTAAAGGTTATGATAATAGATCAGTTATAAAGGAAAGGAAGATAGACATACAAATAAAGTAATCTTAATCCGCAAGGAAAATGTAACTCACATAATAAAGGTAAACGAGGTAAACCTTAATCCACAAGCATTTTTTACTCCAGGTGGAAACTATTCACTAAACTTTTTTTTTAATAATGCAGCACTTTCCTGCACTGTAGCTGTTAACTTTTTCTGCCGTATTCAGGAGATTTATAACTTTTTTTCTGGATCAACCCATTACAGATGTATGACATAGCAGGATAAATGCCCTTGAACATTTGTGGTACCACATTGACGAAGTTTATGACGCTGTCTATTATTCCTTGTTAGATTTCAAGATTGATGCTTTTGGAAAATGTACCACTGTAAAAATAGCCAGGAAAACTACAGATTTCAAATTTCTCTGCTGTTTGGTCACTTGGTATAATGCCTTGTACTGTTAATTTGCAGAGCGCTTATGAAATTAATTGAAAGTGTTGATACTTTTTTGGAGAACATAAAAATTATAATTGGCTTCATAGTGTCATTACAATTGCAATGGAACTGGTCAAAATACTGGCCATCGATTCAAAGTTCTCTGATGAAGTTTTGGTCAGGCCAAATAAGATTTTCTTTTTAATTTCTTTATAACATGAAAAAGACAGAAAAATCTGAAACAGATGCATTTAAAGAAAAGTGAAAAACCTGCAATATGTTTTGACAGCTGTTGCGATACGATAGCTGCCTTGATGTTGCAATGCGAACGATAGCTGCCCCAAAACAACGCTGTCTTATTAAAAAAAAACCGTTTGATTGAAATCATTCTTAATGTGTATGTAGCATTGAAAATTTTGCTTAAGAAAAACTTGATGTTAAAAACTAATCTTAAAGTTAGTGAACGGAAACTTTCGGCTTCGGCCGAAACCGAAACTTCTGCTTCAATAATTTTTTTACTTTTCCTGTTTCGGCCGAAACTTCGGTTCAACCCGCAACCGAAATGAGCCGAAACTTTTATAAGATTATTTTTTTAAGTTTTAATTTAGAGTGGGATCATGACGGTTTCCTAATTGTAATCGTTTGTTAGTAAATCAATTTTTAATTATAACAATTGTAGAAATTTTAATTGAAATCACGTTACATAATAGTTTTAAATTACTATTCTCAAAATCATTCTTAAAATGAATTAACATTTTAGTAAAGCAACCCAAACCAATAGTTTCATCAAAAGTTTCTCATTGCTAAATTTTACAATGGAAAATAATCGATAAAAATCTGGTTTATGGAATCATTTTACCGTGACAGGTAGTGATTTCAAACACGGAACTTGCAATATCTGCAATTTGAAAGTATCTCGTGGATCGCACAATCCAAAACTTCAATCACTTAACGGACTTTCATCACATTTAAGAAGTCATTTACTCTAAAAAATCTCCCAACTGAAAAAGCAAAACTCACAACTACCGGCAGTCCTGAAAATACCAATACCCTTATTTGACACCAGAGAACAATACCCTTATTTGACACCAGAGCAAAACAACAGAGGGCTGAAATGTTGCAATTTGCAATGCCTGGTTGGGTTGACAAAATCTCAAAAATTGATTTAAACTCCGAAGAAGGTCTGAAGTTTCATAGATTTATATAAGAAAACAACATTAAAAGCAAAGTTTGGTTTGGCAAAAGTAGCAAAGAGATTCCTACGACCTCGACCAACATCTACCGAAGTAAAAAGGTTGTTTTTAACTGCTGGAGACATTTTTTCAAATAAAAGAAACAGACTTTTGCCAGAAAACATGAAAAAAAAATGTATTCCGCAGAGAAAATACTTCAATTATTACCTTTATTTATTGAAATTATAGTTTTCATCAAACTATGTTTCATGGTGATTGCTTAGATATATGTAAAAT
Organism: Hydra vulgaris; assembly: GCF_038396675.1. Classification (NCBI taxonomy): domain Eukaryota; kingdom Metazoa; phylum Cnidaria; class Hydrozoa; order Anthoathecata; family Hydridae; genus Hydra; species Hydra vulgaris. The sequence goes on along the minus strand of NC_088932.1, from coordinate 15,491,340 downwards.
AGTTTTTTTTGCTTTAATTCGGTGATCATAAAAGGTTCAGAGATTTTAAACATTCTTTTTCAAATTTCGGCCGAAATTTCGGTTTCGGTTTCGGCTACGGCTTCACTCAACCGAAATTTCGGTACTTTCGGTTTCGGCTCAATATTCGGTTTCGGTCGATCACTACTTAAAGTAGCTTTGTTACTTGATGATGACGTTTTGATGACGTTTTATTTTTTGTAAATATAAACTGTAGGGTATGTATTTGTTAATTTTCTTTGATCAAAAATGTATTTCATAGCGCTTACAGCTCTGTATAGAGTTTTATGAAAAGTAAGATAAATATTTAATAGGATATTATGTTTTTATTGTATTTTAAGGGTTTAAATAAATATTTACCAAAACACATTATATGATGAGTTTATAATAAATACACATATATTTTTTTATGATAGGGGGCGCCAAACCTTGATCTCGCATATATCAAAAAAATCCTTGAACCGGCCCTGGTTAAAAGTATTCATTATGCAGTCACGATGCTGAGGTGTAGTCTTACTCTTTTGAAAAAATATAGTACTTGATAAATTAACTCCCGTTGCGTAAAAAATTACCCGGAGAGTTAATCTATTTCGAAATAAATTACCTCCCCTTGAAATAAATTAACTGTCGGCGAAACAAATCATCTCCCCATAAAATTTTAACTCACTTGGAACAACTTATACGAATTACAAAAAAGTGCTTTAACCTGATGTTTTCCAAATGTGTTGTTTTTAAATCTTATTTAATTATATTTCTACTATTATTATATCATATATTAATAGTGGCAACATATATATATATATATATATATATATATATATATATATATATATATATATATATATATATATATATATATATATATATATATATATGTATATATATATGTATATATATATCTATATATATATATATATATATATATATATATATATATATATATATATATATATATATATATATATATATATATATATATATATATATATATATAGGGAAGTGGGGTCATAACAGCCCCCGTAAGGTTTAGAATAATAAAACATGAAAATAAAAACGACCTGTGTTTTTTTATCAGTGTATTTCAACAACCAACAACAACAAAAAAAAGCTTTTAATTTTAGCAATGTAGAAAAAAATGCAACAGTTTTTGAAAATGTTATTAAACAAAAATCGCTGGGGTATACTTTTCGTGGTACAACTTCTGCAGGTGTATCATTTTTTTTTTTTACAGTCTTGTCAACTGTTTGAGCGCTTTTTCTTTTTTTTTAGTTTTTATAACCATCTTTTTTGCCTGTTCCGCTTTATATGGTGAACTGGTGAGTATAGCTGTTTTGCCCTTTTGGCATCGTTTGCGAGTTTGCTGAGTTTTCTCATTCGAAATACAATTTCTGCAGGTGAAGCAGTTGTGAAAGTAGCCATAGATGTCGAAGACAAAGTTTCTGATTCAGAGCAAGATGTCAGGGATAATTCTTGCAGTGAAATAGTTTGTGTTTGAGGTTTGGTAGTTAGATTTGGTGTTGCTAAATCCATCTCAGGAAACGACCTGTTGGTTGTTTCTGAAGGCTCAAACATCCAATCATCAAAAACTTCAGGATTAAGTGGACTTATTCCAGTCTTTCTAAAACAATTTACAGCTGTCAACATGTTTGCAAATTTCATATAAGCTATTCTAAATAGCTTTGGAATCTGATATTCCTTCACAACTCTAGAATAATTTGTACGCAGCCAAATACGAACTTCTTTCGAATAGTTGCTACTAAATGGTGCCATGAAGGAGACATCTAGTGGCTGCAGATGGTGTGAAAAATGTGGTGGAAAGCAAATAACAGTAATACAATTTTCACGTGCTTTCATTATGAACTCCATATTTTTGTATGTGATGCATGACCATCTAATAATAGCAGTACAGGTCTTTTTTTGGATGGCAATACAAAGGACAGAAAATGGTCAAACCACTTCAAAAATATATCTGTTTGCATCCAACCACTAGGGTGATATGATGCAATAGTACCCGGAGAAGCTTTTTTAGAAACATTAACTTTCTTGGCAGCTCTAACACGGCGGAAAATAATCAAGGAGGGCACGTATATATTAGAGGCACTCATACACATTTTGATTGTTATGATTTTTCCTTGTTCAGCTGATTTTAGAGTTCCAACTTGTTTTTTACCCCTCTTAGCAATTACTTTTCACACTTTTTTTGGTACTGAGAAATTCCTGTTTTTTCAACATTATTTATATATATATATATATATATATATGTATTATTTGGAGTTATGCTATTTATATCTATGCTTTTAGTCAATAGTTCAAAAAATTATTTCACAGCAGTTCGGTTAAGTCCCATTGCTTTAGCTCCAGAAGTTCCCTCTAACATATGCAAAGAAATAACAGGATTGCGTTTTAAAAAGCTTTCTGCCCACTGGTAGCCTGCCATTCCTGTTTTTTTTTTAAAGCTATGTGGCATCTTGTTCTTTTCACCTAGCTGAAATGCCAATTCTCTCAAACTTTTTATTGAAACAAGCGACTCTCAAGAAAAATTAGGTGTTTAGCTAACTCTTGCTCTTGTTCAAGGTTAAAAACTGATTTAAAATTCCCAATTTTTTTTACTGCACAACTACTTAGTTCTAAACTCCCTTGCTGAAGTCTTTTTATTCTATCTTGCAGTGTTGTTGTTGGGATACAAAACATTAACGATGCCTTCTTATACCCCATCTCCTTCTTCATTACTGATTCAATAGCTGCTTTCATTGAATTTTCTTCCCACGATTGTCGATTAGTTAGACGTTTGTATTTTCTAACCATATTAGGTAACTGTATGCACAAAAATAATAACTTTTTCTCTATCAAAGAAAAAATATAATAACAATATATAAATATACAATATGTATCTATATATCTATATCTATATCTATATACATATATGTATATATATATATATATATATATATATATATATATATATATATATATATATATATATATATATATATATATATATATATATATATATATATATATATATATACAATATGTATATATATTTTAGATACAAGAGAGAGAGAGAGAGAGAGAAAGAGAGAGAGAGTATAGTATAGGTTTAGTATAGATATAAACTCTCTAACCTTAGACATTATTATTAGCAAAAGAGAATGGTTCTGAAGTATTAATATCAGCTATTTTTTTTTATATGTATATATATCTCCTTAATTTTCGATTTTTTTTCTATATTTCCTTAATTTTGAATTCCGGCCGGAATTCCAGCCGTATATCCGGTACATCCCTTATCATGACACATACGCAACAAATTCGCCCCCATTTTTTAATGCGTTTAGAACTTTCACCGTTTTTAAAAACCTTTTTGCTTTCTAAAGTGTATAATATCGTTACATATGTTTGTTTATAATCTCTATAAAACTTTAAAAGTATTTTGTTTTTTTAAATGATCGAAAAAAATAAAAAAAAAAGGTCATCAATGATAAGAACCGAACTACGGCTTTTTTTGTTCAGTGCTAACCACTCGGCCACGCTGACGAAAATTTTAAACATATGAAATAATTTTTTTTTTAACGGAAATAAATACAAAAGATCAAAATTAAGGAAATAAAATAAGCAGATTAAGGAGATGTTGTCACAATGCAATTTTTAAGTGAAATAACTGTAAAACTTGATAAATGTTGTAGTATGTTTTACTATTACATAATTTAAAGTTTACATACGTTAGATATTTGCATACGCTTTCGTTCACGTTTTCTTAAAAGTGAACGTTTTGCGGACTTACAGCTTTGCTGTCAGTCCGTAAAATATAGAATACAATATTAAACATGGTGCGAATTGTCATTTTTATATCGCTAAAATAAATAAGAAAATTTTCCTTAAATAACTTTTCCAGCATTAATAAAAACGGAGTGTCTATTCGCACGTTTCGTGCAAAAAACATTTTGTCTATTCGCACGTTTTTCTCTAGCGAGTAGACTATATCTAATTATAGTGTATTCGCACGTTTTAAAAAAAAGATAAAATTTTCAACTATTTTTATTAAAAATTAAAAAAGCTGAAAAAAAATTTTTATTAAGTTTTGAAGTCAAAAATATTCCAAGAATAATTATCAGAATATAAAAATATTTTTTATATTTAACGTGCAAATAGACAATATAAAGATATAGTCTATTCGCACATTTTATATTAACATGTGTTTTGCATAGGAAAAAATAACGCGTGCGAATAGATTATATTATAAATAGTCTATTTGCACGTCGCAAACGCAAAAAATTACTTGATTGGTTTTTGTTTATCAAGACAATTTTTATCTTAATAAAATTTGTTAAACAAGACCTTTGTTATCTTAATAAAAGACGTAATTAGATACATTCAAAAATGTTGGTTTCTAAATTAAATAAGTATGACAAATTTGTTGTAGATACTTCTCGTTGTGGTCTAGATTTCAATTTCGGAAAGCTGGAAATATTTTTGCTGTTATACATTTATTATAGTGATCCCGCATTTTCCCCTGATCATATTTAGTCGCTACTGGATCGCCACCTGTAAACAGTGTACAGTGTAAAAAGATTAGCTGCACAAAGACACTACAATTTGAACTATCATCCTGTGTTTGAATAGTACGTCATTCTATTACAATATTTGCTAAAACTTTCGATTATTCATCGATGCAACTTAAATTTTCTTTCAACTTGTCCAAATATGCGTCCAACATTAAACTATCATAAAAATACCAAGTGTTTGGCGCACATTTGTAATTAGTGAGAAGTACCCAATGGTTCTGAACGTGTAAAATAAAAAACGTATTATCTTGAATTAGTGACTTGCCATTTTTGTCGCAAAGAGCCGCTATAGTTATATCATGATGCCGAATGCAAGGAACTAGAATTGGTATGTTAAAATTCCAAAAGTTTTTCTGAATTAGATGTATACCATATTGAATATATTGTGAGCCAAGCCAAATATCAGAAGATAGATCAAGTATGAGTTTTTCGTTGAGTTTTATTGGTTTATCAAAATGAACTGTGTTCGAATATTCTATTGATTAACTCTCATTTATTGATGTACTCCGACTCGATTTTTGGTTGTTTTGATTTCATACAAGAATCATCTGAATTTGTAGTGATCAAATTTTTTTTTATTAGTCTTCCTAACGGTACTTACTGATGAACTGATCAGTTTTGCCACACTTATATTAGCATCTTTCTTTTTATTTTTAAATTGGAATTTGCTGACAGATCTCCTCTTTCTCGAGGACGACCTTTTGGATTATTCAAGCGTGTAACCTGACCAAAATAAGAAACCTTTTAGACGCCTTCTGATAATTTTTTGGCATCAATTGGTTATTTGGCATGAATTAGCTCCTTAGCATCAATTAGTTCGTTCGTATAAAGTTGCACGTTGGTATTAGGTGGGTTTTTGGCAGATTGAGGCAGTAGGAAATCGGCGTCTCGAGTTTTTATGTCTACCCTGAGCCCTTTTAGTTTCGTCAAATAAAATTTAAAATATGGAAAAGACATTGCCTGAATTCAGCCTCTATATTATTAAATACAGGCTTATACCTTTTGAATTTTTCTTCATGGAATAATGGAGCAATACAGATGACACTCAGTTTTTTTAATAATACAGACGTTTTAATATTTTTGACGTCTATATTTTGTAAGTTTTTGTCTATGGACAATCTCTCGATACATTTATTAGCTTCTTTTTTCCAACGAGAATTAATTCCTGCAACAAATTTTCAGCTAGTCGTTTTTCGTAACAATCGTAATTAGCATCAAACACAGCAAGAATGTGACGACAAAACAAACTATAGCAATAAAACTCGTCGCAGACGCACGTGACATGGTTTTCGTGGACTTGTACTAGCGTAGAAAAACGTCGTTTATAACTAAAAAGATAACAATAATAAAAAACCTATGCCTTGCGAAAGAAAATCAACCAAAAGTTCCATGCAATTATTCCAATTGTCGAGAAAAGATTTTTGAAAAGATTTTTGCGCGCTCAGAAGCAACTGTTGTAATTTTTAAACATACGCGTACTCGTTATCAGCGTAAACTAGATTGCTGCATATTGACTGAAGCTCTTATTTTTTCTCAGCTGATATATTTGTTTTGTAAATAATTCTGAACCACTTTATCACATGAAATGTGCAAAGTTAAATTTTGGTTGCTTTGAAGTGAGAGCCTATCAGCTCAATGCTTTGAAAATCCCTTGTCTGCTAAAATACATTGGATTTTTTGTAAAGACCGCTGAATTAAATAATTCATAAACAAAATCAACATTTTCAATTGATTCATTTCTAAGCAGCGCAAAAAATATTGGCAAGCCTTGCATAGAATCATTTTAAGCGACCATCGAAAAAAGGACGTAGTCTTCACCATTACAACCATACGCACCATTGAGGCGCGTAATTTCTGAATACTTATTATACCAATCTTTCTGCGTTTTGAGCATAATGAGCTTCACACACGACCTTCTCGTTGATCCTGCTTTTTATTGTATTCATTGGATCACTTGCCAGTTTTTTTATCAACTCTTCGAACATTTTGTATGATGTTTTGTTGCTGTTGTTGAGTTGTAAATGTCTTTTGGTTTGGTTGCGAAAGACAGTTGAAATTCGCATAGACAGTTGATTTTCATTGAAAATGTCTTACGCTTGCCACTATTCTTATTTAATTTTTTTTTCTCGGAAAACCGTAGTGAATACACCCAAACTTAATTCTCCGATACATGAAACGAGCAAACAAATGAACTTGATCACGATGTGCGATCTTTATTCTATGAGATTTGATGACTTTCAGAACTTGGATATTGTCATAGCAATATTGCTGTAAAGTTTGTTTGAATTCTTCATACAAATTGAATTCTTTGTTCAATTGAATTGTTTTATTTTTATTTTGTTGTTCCGTGTTTAAACAAATTTTAATATGTAAAAATTTGACATCAATTTGTTAAATATTATTTGAATACTCAATTATTAATTACGTTTCAAAAACTAAATTTTTAGAAGCACTCTAACTTAAATAGCGATTCGCTTCATAAACTTTTAATTGTTTGAAGAAATGCGGAATGCAAAACGTGCAAATACAATATAATGATATATAGTCTTATTGCAAGTGTGTATCTTTTTATACTGACGCGCAAATAGACAAAGATAGATATTAATGAATACGCTTGTCTATTCGCATGTTAGCTTTTTTTAAAAATTAAAAAAAAAAATTCATTCCATTAAATTGAAATTCTTAATTCAAAATTTAAATTATCATTATAGAATTTTTATCAATAAAAAAATTTATGTTTAAGTTTTCTTTTCTAACGTGCGAATAGACCATAATTAGATATAGGTTATTCGCACGTAAAAAACGTGCGAATAGACAAAAAAAAATTCGTAAGTACGAGCGAATAGACTCACAATAATAAAAAAAACAAATTTAATTCTATAAAGCATATACCTTAGTCCATTTAAATGTTTGTTAACATCAAATAATTTAATGGCAATTATTTAAAGAAAAATAAGTAAAGTTTCCTATTTTAATATTTTTTTTTGATAAAAGACTTTACTGACAATATTTTAATAAAAATAAAACATAAGTAAAAACAACCATTAAACCAATCGTTTGACGTATTCTTTATTTATACCCTTTTAAATCTCATTAGATTTAATTCATAGTTAAATTATTAGCTTTTTATTTACAGGATCAACATAATTATTTACTACTGGATTACTATGGAACTATTTTTGAAATCATACAGAAAATAAAGACAGTAGTTTTATTTATTGATTATGGTAATAAAAAAGAGCCCATGAAATTTTGACAATCACAAATCAATGGCACAAATCAAGTAATTTGTAAAAAAATTAAAAAAACAATAATGTATGTATCATTTTATTTTATAACTTTTATAAATTAAAGAAATTAAGAAATCTCAAATTTTTATGTTACTTATGTATAAATTTACAAAAAGATAGGATTAACTTACAAAGTTATAGGATTAATTTACAAGAAAAAGAGATTTGATTAGTTTCAACATTTTTTTTTGTACAACAAAGTTCTTCATCAGTTTTATACTTTTTTAACAAACTAAGCTTTTGAAATGTAAACCATTTACATTTACTTTCACATGTAAACCATTTAAAGTTTTTATTTTCTACATTTTCTTCCACAATTTTTAAGCATTTTTTGCATTTTTTTGTTGTCCAGAATTGTTTACTTTATGCTTCTTTAATGGTTGACTTAAATTGACTTACCAACTTTATTATCAATAATAAAGTCAAGTTTGCACTTTTTAAGTTTTTGTTTTAATTCTTCAGCTTGTCGTAGCCTTGCTAGAACTTCAGCTTCATTTAGGTATTTACATTCCACTCTTTTTATGTCAACATTGTATTTTTTTGTATTGACGTTGAGTTTGTGGTGGTTCACATTTTTTAGCAATTTGCAACTTAACAATTTTGTTTATATCAAGTGAAAAATAAACTAGTATTTTAAAGTCCTCCAATTACTTGAATTCGTGCAAATACTTCACCATTGTTAAAAAGTTTGGCTTGAAGCTGAAAAAAACTTTCTTTTGATAAATTGCTGCATAATGCGCCTGCATAATGCTACTGTAATATCTTTCGCCAAACCTTTATGATAAGAAGTATACTCCCACATCTAGTGGTTGAAGTAAATTAGAAGAGTGAGCTGGTAAACCTATTAATTGAAATTATTCTTAATTCATTTTAGTGCAACTTACTTTGTTACATGTGTGATATGATATCCCCTACTAACACATGTGTACCTGAATTTTTTTTTATTGTTGGTGTAAATAGTTTATTCAGTAATTGCATAAATAGTTTATCATCCATTCATCCTGATGGTGAAGATGTATATTCAACGATTGAAGGACAACTTAAACACCAACTGCTTTATGGACGCTGTTTTGACTTAAATATTATAAATGGTGGAAATGCGGTTCCAGCTGCATTGATGCAATTACCAACTGTAAAATTTATTTTTCATTATTAATAGCCAATTTTAATGGGTGTTTAGCACCACGTCTGTAAATTATTGATTGCCTGCCTTGATCAACAGAAAACCTAATCTCGTAGAAATTCTATAAATCGCAACTATTTTTATTATTATTAGCTTCAAGAAATTGCTTCTCGCATGTTGGGAAATATTTTGATACAATTTCTTTAGTGCAAGATGCTGCTTATATCTCGCTGCTTATATGTTGCTTGCAGCTCTAATGCTTATTTTGGGTCTCTATCTGTTAATAAAATGATAACACTTTCGTTATCTAAAACTTATATCTTTCTCAAAATAAATCAACTCCACAGCAATATTAAGGGATGTATTAGTCACTTTTTTTATAATGAAAACATTATTTTATATTTTATTGTTAAACGTAATACCTTATCTTTTTTTTTGTAAATTTACATAGTTTCAAGTTTTGGACGTTACTCTTACTTAGTACCACTATGATTATACAGCAAGACATCTGACTCTTTATAATTTTTTTAAAACCGGTATTTAACTGGTAATAAAGTACAAAATACTATTTTTAAAATAAGTTTAATATTTAGCCATCAGCATGTTGCTTTTAAGTATTTTTATAATATGTCTTGACATGCTTTCAGGAAACTTTTGAAAGTAATGCAGTGACATATCCTATATCCAAACTATTCTTGTTTTGGTATCAGTTCTGAAATTAAAAAGAAGTATGATCGATGAGCCTTTAACTTCATTTCCTTATAAAGGTTTTTAAAAATGCAGAGTAAAAAATTTATTCTTTCTATTATCATAACTATTATAATTAATAAATAGGGATGATTATGAAGATTTTTGTAATTATGAAGGTATGATTATGACAATTTTTATAACTATTTTAATTTATTATAATTTATTAAATAATCAAATGTTGAAAAAATTTAAGAAAAAAAAGATACTACAAAAATGTATTATACAAAATATAAAAAAACTTTTTTTTATCTTAACTTTCCAATTTTCATCTTAACCTTCCAATTTTCATCCTAATTTTTCAATTTTCATCTTCAAATTTAGAAACATTTTTAAAATGTTCCTAAATTTCTTTCTTGTTATTGTTTGGATTTTCTTAAGCAAATACTGTTCTTGTGGTTTTTTAAAAATTCAATTTTAAAAACAAAGATTTAAATTTTAAATATTTTTCTTGTTTTGCACTTTGATAGGCAATATTTAGTTTAAAAAAGTTGAAACTTGATAATCAGTATATAATTTAAAATAAAATAAAAATACTTTTACGTAAACTTAAAAATTACATTGTTTTAACCTATGCTTAACACTTTTTTTAAAAGTTCTTTATTTTCTTCTTTGTAAATGTAGGAATACGCTATTGCAAACAATTTTTAGTGTTTTTTTTTAAATAAAAAAAATAATATTTTATACGTCTTTGTCGATTTAAAACATTAATATAATTTTCGTATAAAATTAGTATTAGTATTAGTATTTGTATTAAGAGTTGCTGTAACTGGTGCGAGCCAGTGAATGTGGTATTAACACACTATGACAGCCGATTTGCTTGATTGCTGCTCATCCAGTAATCAAGACCTGCTTTAAAACTGTTAACTGATTGTGTTTTAACCAACTCACTTGGCAAGCTTTTCCACAAATTAACCGATCGATTAAATAAAAAGTTTTCACTACAGGCTTGCTTAGTGATTTCTTTGACATATTTAAAGCTGTGACCTCTCGTTTGAGTTTGTTGAATACAAATTTTTTTGATTGTTTCCAAATCGTTAAAACCATTGAAGAATTTAAAAAGTTGAATCATATCTCCTCGTTGCCTCCTTTTTGTCAAGGTAGTCAAGTCAAGAGCTTTTAGACGATACTCATAGTTGATTATTTTAAGTGATGGTATTAATCGAGTTGCACGATGTTGGACTCTTTCTAATAACTCAATTTCTCCCTTTCGAATAGGTGACCAAAATTGTACTGCAAACTCTAACAGTGGCCGCACAAAAGAAACATAAAGTATTTTCAGCAGTCTAATATCTAAGCAAACGAAGCATTTTCTAAACCAACCCAACATTTGGTTGGCTTTGCCTACGCATTTTATAACATGATTTTTCCATTTCAGATTGCTTGAGAAGATTACTCCAAGATCACTTTCAGATTCTGTTATGTTTAACTTTTGTTCATTGATATAAAGGGGTGATTTTTTGTTATTCCAGCCAAAGTGCATGACCATACATTTTGAAATATTAAATTTCACAACCCAGTCTTAAGTCCACTTAAAAGCTAAATCAAGATCTGATTGCAAAGAAAGAGTTGATTTACTGGAAAGCATTTCATTTAAAATTTGTGTGTCATCTGCATACAGCTTGGTTAGATTTTTTGGAGTTTCAGGCAAATCGTTTATAAATAGTACAAACAAGAGTGGTCCAATTACTGACCCTTGTGGCACACCACTGTTAATTTCTGCCCAAGAGGATACATTTTCGCCTATCACAACTCTTTGTTTTCTTTCTTTTAAAAATGCTTCAATCCATTGTATTGTCAGACCAGATATTCCATAAGCTATATGTTTAAGCAACAATCTTTTATGCGGCACTGTGTCAAATCCCCTCGCAAAATCCAAAAAGATAACATCAACAGGTTTACCATTCCCTAAGGCGGTTGAAATAAAATCAAGTGTTTCAAGTAGATTCGTTAAGCATGATTTATTTTTAACAAAACCGTGCTGTTGCTTGACTATTAGTTTGAACTTATATAGAAAAGTTTCAAGTTTACATCTGATTATACCTTCCATTATTTTACATGCACTTGAGGTGAGTGATACCGGTCGGTAGTTTCCTGCTAAGGTTTTTTTGCCTTTTTTGTACAGAGGATTGATATTTGCTGGTCTAAATTGCACTGGCAGTTTGCTGGTTTTAAACGATTTTTTAAAAATATACGTAAGTGGAATAGCAAAGACTGATGCACAATTCTTTAAAATAGATGAATGTAAATTATCAACACCACTTGATTTGTTATCTTTTAAGTTTTTAAATCTTAGATAGACATCTTCATATGTAAAATCTTCATTTATCATAATGAATGTTTCAGTAGTTCTTAAATCAAAAAAAGGCAGTGGAACCTCATTTTCTTTCACAAATGCAGCTTGAAAATTTTTGTTCAAGATATCAGCAACATCTTTTGAATTTTGAGTGGTTATACCATTTTCTCCCTTTAATGCTTTTATAGTATCTTTGACTGCCATTATATTACAAAGGTTTTCTTTTAAATTGTATGTATGTATGTGTTAAATTAAATTTTCTTTTGTATGTATGTATGTATGTATGTATGTATGTGTGTATGTATGTGTGTATGTATGTGTGTATGTGTGTTTGTATGTATGTATTTATGTATGTATGTATGTATGTATGTATGTATGTATGTATGTATGTATGTATGTATGTATGTATGTATGTATGTATGTATGTATGTATGTATGTATGTATGTATGTATGTATGTATGTATGTATGTATGTATGTATGCGTGTGAATGCATGCATGCATGTATGTATGTATGTACGCATGTATGTGTGTTTGTATGTATGTATGTATGTATGTATGTATGTATGTATGTATGTATGTATGTATGTATGTATGTATGTGTGTGAATGCATGCATGCATGTATGTATGTATGTATGTGTTAAATTAAATTTTCTTTTGTATGTATGTATGTATGTATGTATGTATGAATGTATGTATGTATGTATGTATGTATGTACGTATGTATGTATGTGTGTATGTATGTGTGTATGTATGTTTGTATGTATGTGTGTATGCATGTATGTGTGTTTGTTTGTATATGTGTATGTATGTATGTATGTATGTATGTATGTATGTATGTATGTATGTATGTATGTATGTATGTATGTATGTATGTATGTATGTATGTATGTATGTATGTATGTATGTATGTATGTATGTATGTAGGTGAATGCATGCATGTATGTATGTATGTATGTATGTATGTATGTATGTATGTATGTATGTATGTATGTATGTATGTATGTATGTATGTATGTATGTATGTATGTATGTATGTATGTATGTATGTATGTGTGTATGTATGTATGTATGTATGTATTTATGTATGTATGTATGCATTTGTGTATGTATTTATGTATGTATGTATACATATTACTTAAAAGTTTTTATAATTATTATCCTTTATTAAAATTTATTTAAAAATTTAGAAAAATAACTACCAAAAAAAATATCATACAAAACTTAAAATAACTTAAAATAGATAGTCTTTTATTTATTATCATTTTGATTGAGTTCTCAAATTTTTTTCTTTATTATTGTTAGAATTTTCTTTAGAAAATACTTTTCTTGCGGTTCTTTTAAAAATTGAAAACAATCTTTTGTATATCTTTTAACTGCGCCAGAAACTTTTTGATAAAGTTCTTTATTTTCTTATTAGTAAGCGTTGGCACATTCTTAAGCATATTTTTAGTGATAATTTCATATCAAGAATAATATTTTATTCTTCTTTGTCGATTCAAAATATTTACATAAATTTCTTTTAAAAGTATTTACATATTTAATTTTAAGGATTGTTTTTATTTAGCGGGTTTATAATTATAAGAAATGTAGATAACAATAAAATAACATATAAATTATTAAACTATATACAATAATTACAGGCCCGGAGCAGCGGGGTAATGAGGGGAAGGATTTTTAATTCTTTTACAAACTAAGTAATTCTCATAGTTTCATCTTGAAATTATTACAAATTGTTTTAGTTTTAAAATTATAATAAAGGTAAATATTGAAAGTTATTAGTGATCCTCAAATTCCCGGGAATTTCAATTTTGGGAATATCGGGAATAAAAAAGCTCATTCCCGGGAATTACCGTTACCGGGAATGAGCTTTGAAAAAAAAATTTCTTTCTAAATCCTGAAAATTTTTAATCAAAAAGTACAACAAACAATACAAAGAACTCAAAATTAATGTTTAAAACTACTCTATTAATTTATTTCGGAAATAACATTTAAGAAAAGAAATAGCATCGATATTCTCATCACAAAGAATCACAAGCTGACAAGAATATTTGCTTCCGGAAAAAGACGTTCTGCAGCTACTAATGTTGCTTGTATTGTCTTCAGTCCCTCGAAAAGTCTATCCAGAGTTGGTGAGCGAAATTTTTTCTTCGCATACACCTGCATCTCCTTTTTGCAGTCAATAACTTTGCCCGCCTGCTTGTTGGTGACCTCTCTTGATGCTTTCAATGCAAGTGTCAGCTGCTCAGCTAAACTTCTTTGAACCTGCTTTGATGTTGATGCTGATGATCCTTCTTGCTGTTCAGGTTGGTCCACACAATCATCATTTTCAGTACTAAAGAGTCTTTCCATGAGTTTCACTGCAAGTTTGCTCATAGCTGCAACAGTCGATGTAGCAAAGTGATTCGGGCCATTCATGTTGTTGATGTCGTGCAAGTAAAGGATGAGTGATTGAAAAACGTCATGTCTGCGTTTGTTGATTTTCTCTTTGATAGCTAAGAAGATGTCCTGCGAGAGCTGATGATCATGCATTTCTAATTTGTCCAAAAGAAACTTGATAGTTGTGTTGCAATCGATGAGATTTACTGATTTCTTTGACAAGAATTGAATTGCCAACTTCGCTGGACTCAGAACTTCTACCAGCTCCACCAATCTTTTTAAGTCGATATCTACCCATAAGTAGATTTTGATTGATGGAAGAGACCGATGATTGATGGAAGAGGCTCACAATTTTTCTCAATTTGGTGATCGTTGATTGATAAGCGAAAACCATTTGAAGTGAATCGGCCTCATCTTACATCGGAATCGGTACATCTTTATCAGGTTCTTCTTCATTTCCACACTCAACGAAAAAGACATCATTGTCGTCGTCATCTACTGGAGCATCTGCTGACTGTTTCTTTAGATGAAGAACTTTAGTAACACCCAGATAAATTCCATGATCGCTGCACTGGACGTATTCTGATGCGATCATAGAACCAAATGATACCATAGTGCTCGCACCATCACCAGAAGTGCCAACAATGTGTAACTCTGGATCCAAGCCAAATTCCATCAATCTTGCTTCGAACTGTTAATAGAAAAATAAAAAAATAAAATGATTAGAAACCTAAAAAAAGAAAAAGATTATAATATCAACTTACTAATTTTTTGATGTTAAGAGCAGTTGCATTTCCATAAATTGGAACCATGCCCAAATTGATTTCTTTATCAATACCATTTTCAAAATAATGAATATTATTGTTCAAGAAACGTCGCTCTGCAGTAGAAGTCCATTCATCAAGGGTTGTTGAAAAGAAATGTCCTTCAGCTAGATGAGTTTGAATCCACGATTTCATTTTAGCCTTGATGTCTTCATGAAAACCTCGAACAATCTTTGCAACACCAGATCCATTCTTTGAGAAGTTTTTCGTTGGAAACTTCTCTTTCACATGCTCTGCTATTATATCTGAGTTGAAGATCTGTTCGAAGTTCAATCCATTTAAAGAAACTTCTTTAGAAATAGTTTCCTCAAACGATACTCTAGTAAAATCTGTAATCAGCTTTTGCCTCTTTACTGGAGGACTTTCAGTGATGCTTGTGCTTGGTTGAGCTTGGTTGCCAGTTGTCAGTCCAGATTTCAATGGATCAAGTATCTGAAAAAGAAATGAAGAAATAAGAAAAGAAATAAAAAAAAAAGAAAAACATTTAGAAAATGAAATAACATAAAATGTACTATATTTACCTTTGATAATTTGTCGAAAATAACTTTTTCACTTTCTTTTAAAAAAACTTGCACAATGCACTTTACACTTTAAAAAGTATTGAATAACTAATTACTAACTAATTTTACGCGTTTTTATATTGCAATAATTGCACCACCAACTACAGGTAGACTTTAGAGTAAAATTTATGAAGATTCATTTTGATACAAAGAATTGCAGGTATATTTAAAGATTAAAACTTTTTTAACACCTGTAAAGTGTATTTCCAGGTATAAAAAAAGTTTTAAACTTTAATTATACCTGCAATTACAACTATAAACTTTAAATATACCTTTAAAAAAATGATAATCTACATATTTGTATTTAAAAAAATTCCCAGGAATTTCTCCAAAAAAAAACGAGAACGGGAATTGACTAACGAGATTCCCGGGAATTATCGTTCCCGGAATTCCCTTGAGGATCACTAAAAGTTATAAACAAAACGTTAAAAACTCATTTAACAAACTACTAGGCGAGAATTATCTTTTTCTATCTCCACTTTATTAAAAATTTGAGTTTTTGTTTGTGTCATGTATCTTAAAATATATTATAATTAGGGTGGCCATCGATTTTTTTCAAAAAACGGGAAAATTTGCAAAAAATACGGAATTTTTTGCTAAAAATATGGGATATTTGCTAAAAAAATTTTTTGTAAATATATTGAAGCAAAAAATATTTTTAAATTTATTTTTCGAAATGTTTTAAATTTGATTGTTATTTTTTTTTGCTCAACATTTTCAGATATAAATTATTTCTTAATGAATAAAAAAAGTGCATTTAAGTAAAAAAATTGAGATTGAATAACCTTATTGTACTGCAAACAAATTTTTTTTTTGTTTATTTTAAGTTTAAAATTTAATTTAATGGCTGAGAAATTCAGTAATAACTGTGAGATATTTTTTTTTTTAAATCAAGTTTTAATAATAAATTTACTTTTATTTTGAATATTTTTCTTTTGAAATAACATTATTAAGAAAAGAAACATTATCCTTAATTAGACTATTAAAATGTAAGCATTTTAGTTAGAATTGAATTTAATCGTTGTCAATGAATTAATTGTCTCAATATCAAGTCGATTTTTGTTATCACCCAAGATCTAATTAATTATCAAAAACAATCTCTCAACTTCTGCTGATGAGCCAGCCAAACAAAATGCAAACTCTGCTAATTTTTCTGAATTAGTTAAAGGTGTTGAATTTTCTCTTAAATTTATGAAAATTTTTACCCAAATGCTTTCTGGTGGAAGTTTTAAGTTTGACCAGTTTGATAAATTTTGTAAAACATAATCACGCATTAATCCATATTCATCAAATAGTAAATCAACATTAATAATATTATTAAACTTCTCTCCATATCTTTTCTTAACATATTGAGTTGATAATTCGACATCATTTCAATCAGGATATTTATTCATTATCATCCATATAAAAACTTGCGAACCGTCTATTGAACTTTCCCATAACTGAATAAAGTTGATTATAGTTTCATAAAAATCATTCACTTTGATCATTGCATGATTTTTGTAGATTTACTTAGATTTTGAAATTCAGGTTTGGAATCAGTAGGTAGAAATCTAAATGCTTTTCAATTTATTATTTTTCCTTTCAATATTTTCATTTGATTTGATTCTTCAAAACTTGTTGTAGATGATGATCCAATAAGTTTTATTGAATCATTGAAATTTTAAAGCTGATGTGCAATAAATAACATCCAAAATTTATTTTCACTGTTTGTCAAAAAAAGATTTGATAACTGGTGGACACTTTGTTAACGATGCAAAGTAATCCTTCAAAGGATTGTAAAACTCAATTAAACAAAAAATTGCAGTTTGAAGTGTTAAAAAGTGTGTGCTTGAAATGTTTAACAAAGGTTTATCATATGAATCAACTTCATCACAAAACTGTTTGAATTTTTCTGTTCTCACAGTGTAAATATTAAAATGTTTATAAAATTTAACAACAATTGCTAAAATATTAACATCAAGCGTATCACATCCTGCATTTGAAGCATTATGTGCTATATCAGCTTTACATCCATTTCCAACAACTTCTCATTTTAAATCGTTTTGAAGCTTACACCAAACATTATTGACACCATCACGATTGACTCCATCAAAATTCAAATTTGCATTGACTACATTTTCCTTTAAATTTTATTTTCCAATTATTTCTAAAATTAAATTAGAAATTGTTGTTGACTGTTCATTAGGAATTGTTTGGAGTAAAATTTTTTTGTTAAGAATACCAATAACTGGATTAAAGAATCTTGCAATTTCAGGCAACATTTTGATGCTCCTATAATTGGAAGTATCTGTTGCGAGAGCTATAAAATTAGCCTTTTCTAGATCACTTTTTGTTGTCACTTCAATAAACGGTGCAATTACATGTGTTATGACAGCAACTGTTTTAGTTTCTCCAAGAGTAAACTTTTTTTCAAAAAAATTTCGTACTAATTCTGAAGTACAATTATTAGAACAAAATGACAAATAATGCTCAGTAGTATGATTCGCAAATGTTGCTTCCTTAGCAGCAATATCAAAATCATTATTTGATGCATCTATTTTTTGAAGAATTCATTTACTTTCCTGTTTGATGATCTAGCAGCAATTGACGACTTATCCTTTTTAGTATAAATATGTTGAACAATATCACTTCGACCTCCAAATTCAACTGAAAAATCTGCTGAACATAAATTGCAACACGCTTTACTGTCATTTCCGACCACTTTTTAATA
The DNA here is from genome assembly GCF_038396675.1 of Hydra vulgaris. Lineage (NCBI taxonomy): Eukaryota > Metazoa > Cnidaria > Hydrozoa > Anthoathecata > Hydridae > Hydra > Hydra vulgaris. The sequence continues at coordinate 15,472,828 of NC_088932.1, read as the reverse complement.
AATTCAAATTCAGTTGCATATTTGTCACTTTATTGAGTTTTTCGTTTCTTTTTCTCAAACATGATGCTATAAGAAAGTTAAATTACTAATTAAAACAATATTAATTGTATATTTTTTACTTACTATCTTATTTAATATAAGTAGTTTAATATATTTATCTAATTTAGGAATCACAAATATAAATTATATTTATAAGTATATAGGTTATAGGTACAGAGGTGTGAAAATTATTAGACTTAACTTTTTTTTTTCAGTAAAAATAGTTTTTATATTCTAAAAGGAAATTTATTGAACAGTTTAAAATTACATTAATACTTTGTATGCATGCCTTTAGCTTTAAGTAACATTTCTATACGCTTTGGCATGCTTTCTACAAGAACTGGACATTTATTTTTTATTTCTTCATTATGGTGTCATATTTTGATAAGTTGTTTAATCAATTGAACTTTTGTTGTAATGCTGGTTTTCTTTAGCCTTTTCTTAACAACCGCCCATAAATTCTCTATGGGGTTCATATCTGGGCTGTTTCCTGGCCATGGCAATGTTTGTACATGGTTTTCTGTCAAAAACTTTGTCACTGACTTGGCTTTATGGCATGGTGTACCATCATGCATGTAAAGTCTCCATCAGGAAACCAGTCTCTCAATTGGGACAGCAATCTTGTTTCCAAAACTTTCTTATACTGGTGCTGATTCATTGTGCCTTCAACAATATATAAACGCCCTGTGCCTTTGGCTGAGATGATACTCCACACCATAACTGTGGTAGGATGCTTCACAGTCAGAGCAACACAAGTCTCAGAAAACTCTTCGTTTGAAGATCTCCTCACATATTGACTGCTTTCATCACGTATTGAAAACATGGATTCATCAGAGAAGCAGATCTATAATCAGATAATATAACAGACTGCAATAATACAGCTGATTATTGACCGGAATTGGCAGATGAGTAATGAAAAGATCTTGAAAATTGACGGTTAAGTGTGAAAGAAAAAGGAACATGGGTTGGCTGGTGTTAGGTTGAAAATTTTTGTTTAAAAAAGCATGTGTAAGAAAAACTATTGAAATGTTTAAGTTACTCACCTTACTCCAATCACTTCCAAAGCGAGATTTAACCTTATGGGCCCAGCTAACCCTTTTTTTAGCCATTGCCTATTTTGGCTTTCTTTCTTGCCCTATGTGCTGGAAGACCTGCATTTATAAGCCTTCTCCTAATCGTAGAACTGCAAATACCAACACCATACTTCTCCAAGGACTTTTTTAAGTCTTCACTAGTGGCTCTTCTATTCACTTTAGCCATATGGATAAGTTTGCGTTGGGTTCCTAGGCTCACCTTGGACTTGCGTCCACAATTTCCTAGTCGTGCAGAATTGTAATCTTGCCCATTTTTAATTGCCTGGCTGATACGGCTTACAGATTTCTGTGAAATTTGTAGTCTATTATTTCTCGTTGTGAATACGTTTTTTCTTCAAGCTATGTTTTAGTAACAGCAACTTTTCTAGGCGAAAGATCTTTGGTTCTCCCCATAACCCCAAAATCTGTAGAAAAAAGCAAAAAAATTTGTAATCAGACTATTTATACATTTTAAAAAGGAAGTTATAGAAAATAAACATTAATATGTTAATGGTTAACCATAATGATTTAATTAATCTCACCTTCAGCTTTTATTTTGATGAATGTACATTGATGAATGTATTTACAGTAAAAATTCTCCTTACAACAGCTGATTGACCACCTTTATGTTTATAGCAGTGTTGACAACCCACCAAGCTTATGCGTGGTTACCAAGTTACTAAAGGCTAAAGGCATGCATACAAATTATTAATGTAACTTTAAATTATTCAATAAATTTTAGAATATAAAAACTATTTTTACCGAAAAAAACCTAGTTGAGTCTAATAATTTTCACACCTCTGTATCTGTAACCTATATACTTATATACCTATAACCTATATACCTATAGATACCTATACCTATATACCTATACCTATAACCTATATATTCTATATGTAAAATCGCATAAGTTCGGTCACCGCGTAACTTCAGTCATTTAAGAAAAAATATAAAAAAAGCTTGCAAAACTCAAATTTTACAAACTTTTTTTTCTCAAATAGTATTTGTAATTAGTAATTATATCTACAAAAAAAAATTATTATTTTTTTAAAATTAACTATTTTTTTTATAAAAATTAGTGAAATTTTGAAATACTCTAACTTTGGTCATCACAGTAAACAACGAAGGAGACAATTAGCAGTTATATTGTGAAATTTTGATAAGTGTTGCGAATGTAAAACTTACCGGTACCCTTACCTGTAAATTTACCAGTAAATTTTTAAATATTTATAATTAATACACACCATGGTATTCTATTAGAATTAAAAAATTTGTTCATAATTTTAAAAATAATGGATGGTTTTTTGGAAAAATATCAAACTTGTGACATTTTTTTTGAAGATTTTAGCTCAACGACAATATGGATACATTGCGAATCAACAAAAATTAAAAATACTACTACTTATATTTAAAGAGGCCTTTTTTATATGCTCCTTCTTGTTTTCTTTGGTGCCCCAAAAGACTTTTGTTTTTGAGCCCGGGGTGAGGCCCTCCTTAGTTACTGGTATTACCTGAACTTATATCATAATTTTACAATAAAACAACATTTAAAAATTAGTTTTCATTATTTGTGACGTTAAGTTAGTGATACGTTATTAGTATTTATATAGCGGCCGAACTTATGAGATGGTATTGAACGTTCGGTCAAAGTAAATGTTTTCAATTTAAATTAAATATTGAATACTAGTTTTTATTTTTTATTATTTTATTTTTACAATATCAATTATCAACATAATTTTCTGTATGTTTTAGGAAAAAAAATTGAAATTTTTTTATTTATGAGTGATAAATAAATGTTCAAAGCTTAAGTAACCGAACTTAGACGATTTTACATTATAAGAAAAATAAAAAATCCGAAAAATATTTTTATGCAAAATTAAAAATAATTTCGCATTCTTTCTTTGCCTGAAAATCGAGAAAATCATCTACTTTTTTGTTGTTATTGTTTGGATTTTCTGCAGAGAACATATTACTAGTCATTTTTTCAAAATTAAAAATAGTTTATTACACTTTTATATGATATTAAATCACTTTTATAATTCTCTATTTAAGTTAATGAAATACTTAGCAATTTAAAATGTTGGCGATTCTTTATTTAAATTAAGTTTAAAAAAATTATAAAAACAAACATTATTTTTTAAACATAGTTTTAAGGCTCATCTGTAATTTTAGGTTTTAATGATTTAAGTAGTTTTAATACAAAGCTGTAATAATGGAGACTTTTGTAAAATTTGCGTAATTAATTAAATACAAATAAAAATTTTAAAAATCGATTTGAATAAAAAAAAAAAAAAAAAGGTCGAAAACCTTTTAAGGAATCGTCCTTAAATTACGCAACGCAAAAATATGTTTTAAAAACGTAAGTAAGAGATATTAGGCTCTTTTGCGCGGCGATTTTCATTACCCTTAATCGACTTTTTTGATTTTTTATTTAGATTAAGACTCTGCGAGGGAAAACTTTTAAAATTTTTTTGTTTTGTTTATTGTGAAATTTTGCGTTACGTAATTTATGGACGATCCCTAAAGCAAAAATTTTATACTATTTTATTATCGAATTTAATGCTGTTGCTCCTGCTGCTGCCGTTATTGATTGGTGCGTATTTGCACAAAGCTTACACACCCAAGTTAATGGCAAGAAAGAGTCGCAGCACTTTTTGTATGAGAAAATGTGTAAGAAAGTGTATGCAAATATCTTACTTATGTAAGCGTCAAATTATGTTATGTTAAAACATAGATTAAGTTTTACAGTTTTACTTTTACTTTAAAATGCAAACATCTTTTAATTTTGCTTTGTAGTGTACTTGCCGATTTATAAAGTCTTTTGTTTATTAAATAGTGTTAAAACATTCCTTGAACAATACGCTTTAGTGGCCGAGGTGGTAGGCTCGCTGTGTTCTGAAGAGAAATGTCGTGGTTCAAGTTCTTGCGCTTCTACATTTTTTTTCAATCTTTTTCAATTTTTTTAAATACAAAACTGTTTTGAAATTTTATCTATAAAATTTCAAAACAGAAATTTTATAGATAAAATTTCAAAACAGAAATTTTATAGATAAAATTTCAAAACAGAAATTTTATAGATAAAATTTCAAAAATTTTGGAATTTTATAAATAATTTTACTTTTATTTAAAAGTTGCATTGCGGCAAAACTTACCTTAATTTTGATTTACATTATTTATATGCCGTTTTACAAAGTTATTTCGTCTTGTTTATTAAATAGTGTTGAAAATTGGCAGATTAGCGTGCCTTAAATGGCCGCGATGGTTAGCTAGCTGCATTTTCGAAGAACAACACGAGGGTTTAAATCCCGTTGCTTGTTCATTAGTTTTTTTTAAAGCTAAACGTTTTTAATGTTCTATTGATGTTATATTCATAACATATATAAGATATTATGTACTATAATAAACAAAAGTGAGTAACTTTTTAAAAAAGCTAAAAATATCAATAAACATCAAAACAGTGCTAGGATTTTTTTGCGCATATGTCACAAATAGGAATACTTAAGCTATTAATGTGCTTAGGGATCGTCCATAAATTACGTAACTCGAAATTAAACTTACAGACAAAAGACAAAGGGTAACAAGTTTTCCCTCGCAGAGTCATTAATTAAACCAAGTATACAAACAAACTTTAAAGTCCAGCGAAAACCCCCGCGATATAGAACAAAATGATCTCCTACTTACATTTTTTAAAATAAGTTTAGCGTTGCGTAATTTACGGACGATACCTTTTGTAATCAGTTAAGTTTAGGAGTTCAAAACACATTAAAGAGACAACTTTTTTCTAATTGGAAAAAAGAATTGACATTCAAACTTTTATTTTATTTAAAATTATCTTGGCGAGGATTCTTTTAACCAACAGATGTTTCTGGGGAAATATTTAACAAAAATTTAATAGAAACTTAATAAATAAAACAGTTTATAAGTCTATACCCATTTTTTTTATATAGAAGTTTACAATTTTACCATTAAAAATTATTATAAAAAGTTTATAAAAAGTTACTACAAAAAGAACACTAATCGTTAACTCAAAAAATAAAGATTTGGTAGATTTTTATTTTCAACCACTGGCTGAAAATTAATGAAATAAAACGACTATATAAAGAATAAGTTCAGAAATGTTAGGTGTAGGTGTAAAATGTTAGGTGTAGAGTAGACTTAATAAGACCCGTATTATATGGGTCATGGTTCATTGTTCCGCATATTTTTACTTCTAATTCCAAATTTTTTTTAACTTTTTATGCCGATTGCAATTAATCAACACATATCAAGCGGGTTTTCTAAATGGCATTTAGAAAATACTTGCTTTAAGTACTCATATCCGAACCGCCGACAAATAACAGTTGGCGTAACGAAAACTTAAGCGTTTAAAAGATTTTAAAGCTAATTATGTCATAATTTATTTTTTTATTCCTAACTTTAAAAGGTTGACAATATGTTTTTCTAAAACATTTTGATGTAAGGAATAAGTATAGAAATGGTCGGTGCAGACCAAGACCCGTATATTACCCGTCGGGACAACTAGTATAAATAATTTTGCTTTTATATTTCTTGACTTTTTCCAATTTTTTTTTAACTTGATTTTTAGTTTTATTATAATTATATATATTCATCGTTATTTATTATTTAAATTTATTTTATAAAACTCTGAAAGTCAAATAGTAGTTCGGGTAATGGTCTTATGTTTTACCTATATAATTATAGAACTTATTTAAAAATAACTTTGCTTTCTATTTTGCAAGAAAACAATTGAAAAACCTCTTTATTTCTTTTTTTATTAATGTCGGAAATTGTTATATGAACTTATTTCTGTTCATTTATTTAATTTTTCAATCAAATATTTTTATGGCTTTTATTTGAAATCAAAAAGTCGTTTTATATTTCAAGTAGTTTCAAAAATATTTTCACTTTAATAACCCCCTTTTACTTACATATATACATACATACACACATGCATACATACGTACGTACTCGCACACATACATACATACATACATACATACATACATACATACATACATACATACATACATACATACATACATACATACATACATACATACATACATACATACATACATACATACATACATACATACATACATACATACATACATACATACATACATACATACATACATACATACATACATACATACATACATACATACATACATACATACATATTCGTTTTTTCAATTTAAAAATTTTTTATACTTTTTTGTTAATTCAAAATAGATTTTTAGTTTTTTGTTGATATCTTTAAATACGTCGAAATTTCAAATCTTTGTCTTGTTTCGCACTTTTTTTGTTATAGGAATTTTTAAAATTTGTATAAAAAATGTATACTTATTAATGAATATTAGAAGTTTTCATATCATCATAATATCATCTTTATTTATTAGTGCTTTATTTTCCTTTCTTTCTTTTTTTTTTATTTTTTATTTTTATTTTTTTCTTATTTATAATTCTTTCTGCGTTTTATTTGTTTTTTGTTTTTTTTCAGGTGTCACTCCATTGACTAGTTTTTAACTATATGAGTGACACCTAACTTTATTTATGTGAGTTTATAAATATTATTGTAAATTTTCATATTTTTATGGTTAAATAAATGGATTATATATTTCAAAAATCTATTTAAAGTGTTAAAAAGAATTCTCCAAAATATGCAGAATTAAAAATAACTTTGTTTTTACTTTACTGTATCCTTATTGAAAACGTTTTTTTAGTCTTTATTGCTAATGTTCTTAATGTCGGGATTTTCTGCAGCAAACTTTTTTATATTTTAATATCGAAAAATCAAAACAAAATGTTATATTTTATATTCGCAATCATTTTTTTTTTTTTTGAAATCAAATAAATTGTTTTAAACTTCAAACGTTGCAAATTTATCAATGCTATAATTATAGTTATTATAATAATTATAGTTGCATTGGAAGTTATAAAAACAATAACTAATATATTAAAAACTGAACAAAAGTTTTAAAATCAAAGTTTAAGAAAACAAATAATACCTAAAAAAAAAGTTCTTCTTGCAAATTGAAATTTATTTAGATTTAAATTGATGAAATTTGTTTTATGAAAATATTTGTTTTATTTACAACTTCTGATTATTGTAGGCGAAGAAAGTGATTTGTAATTATTAAATTTTACAAATGTATGAATGAAAATAATGAAAATAAATAAACGAACAATTAATAAATAATGATGAACTTAATAAACTTTGGATGGCTATTTATGATATTTATGATTTATTTTCTATAACTCAAAACGAATTTAAAAATGTCAGATATACAATAACTCCAAAAAAGAATAAGACTTAAATGTCAGAAACAAAAACATATAATTTAACAATTTTTTTATTATATATAATATAGTATTAAGCAATTTATTAATGCTCAAATATAACTTTTTTTATGAGAAAATTTGAACAAAAGTGAATGCAAATGTCTAACTTATGTAAACTTTAAATTATATAATGTTAAAAACAAGTTTAGCTTTTAGTTGAAACTGGCATTGCAAAAATATATTTTTTAATTTGAATTAAAGCATTTATTTACCGTTTCCTAAAGTTATACAATATATTGTCTATAACATATTGTTAAAAATTATTAGATTAGGGTACCTTAGTGGCTGAAGTAGTTAGCTCGCTGCTCCTCCGAAGTGCATCGTAGGGATTCAAACTATTTAGCTACCACCTTTATTCTATTTATTTTTTTTAATCTTTTTCAATTTTCTTAAATACAAAATAAAACATTTTTAAAGTCTATAGATGTTATAAACGTAACATTTATAAAGGTACTATATACTATAACAAACGAAAGGAAGGGAACTTTCATACAAGCTTTAAGTTTCTATAAATTTTAAAACAGCCGGTGAAATTTATTTGTAAATGTTTCAACTTAGAGTTGTGTTGTTAATGTGCTTAGGTAATTAGCTAAGTCTGCCATGACCCGTATTATAAGGGTAATTTTATTATTCCACATGTTTTTAAGTTCATGTCAACATGCTTGTTAAACTTTTTATACCAACTTTAATAATTCAACACATTTCAAGCAGGTATTTTGAATATTATTTAAAAAGGAACTAATATCCAAACCGCTGATAAATGGTGGTTATTAATATGGATATATTAGTATTCTTTTTCAAAACTTTTAAAGGTATTATGTATAATTTATTTATATTGTCTAAATGCATATATATATATATATATATATATATATATATATATATATATATATATATATATATATATATATATATATATATATATATATATATATATATATATATATATATTGTCTCATGTATACAACTAATGCATATTACTTCAAAATATTTATGTAAGGGATAAGTATAGTGTGGTTTAGATTGTGTGGATTAGAGCCCGTATTTTACGCGTCCGGACAGCTTGTTTATATCATTTTTGTTAATTTTTCCTATAATAAGCTTAAACTCCATATGACAGTTGTAAAGTTACGTAAATGACACGGTTGTAAGTTTCACGTTGCTTGTGCATAATGGTACATTAGATTTAAAAGTGACTTATTTATTTTAAAAATTTATCTCAATAAATTGCTGATTATCTTAAAAAATCTACAGCTGCGAAAAGGAATACAAATGTTTTTAGCTTTTAACGCTTGATTTAAAAATTACTCGAAATTTAAGGGGGTCCCCTCTGATTTTAAATCTAAGCATTTTTACAAAAAATGATTATTGGTAACATGCTTATATTAAATTAAGAATAATAAACTAACTTTTTTTTTTAATTCATATTGTTGCCATGGTAACCACAAAATACCCCTAAAATGACCAAAAAATGACTTTACGCCGGCCAAAATACAAAGAAATTGAGTCATTTCCACCTTTCCATACTGAACCATAGTGTTGTTATAAGGCAGGTCTATGATATGAGAGGAACAGATTTTTCATAACTTTTTCTCATCACCACAACAGGACGACCGAAGTTTAAGGTCAAATTTTTTATCATTTTATTGACCCAAAACTTTTTTTTTTAAATTTAAATAAAATCCATTCCATTCATATCATAGAGTATAATATGGACAACACATCATGAAAATTTCATTAAAAAATATCATACCGTTCTCCAAATATATTGGCCGGCGTCCACAAATTGCTATTCTGAGAAAAACTCGATTAAAGTAAAAACATTAAATACAGTAATATTTTATTCATAAAATAGGTAAAAAATAATAATCCAAGTTATAAAAATCCATCAGGAACATACAAGTCACCATCTTTTTCAATTATTTTGTCATTTTTTTCAACTTTTTGGCACGTAAAAATTGCCGTCTTGACTTATTATCAGGGTTTATTCGATATTCAGCATTTCTTTTTCTTTCATTATTTAATACTTTGCATCCTGCAATCATATGAAAGCCTGGTTCCATGTTCAGTTCTTTAAAAATATCAAATGATGCTTTTGCTCCAATATTAAAGTAAGCAACAGCATCATATACACCAATTTCTAATTGGGTAAGCAAGACAAATGTTTGTTTTGGTATACGATCCCAAATCATTCTATTAAACGATTCATTAGCATTTTGTGTTTTGCTGTGCAAACATTTTTGTAACTCACTGTCTTTACTTAACTCTTCAAATATATATCTCACTTTCATAATAACGTCCATTGGTAAACCCGGTCCTGGTTGTTGTTTTATTTATTTTATCAGCATTGTATTTGCACCAGCTGTCTGAACCAGTAGGGCAGTGTGGAAAATGTAAACTATTATTTTTCGATGAAGCCACATGAAATAGCGATGCTAACACTCCTGCCTTCATTTCCTTTAGGTTACCTACATTTTGTCTGATTGCAACTCCAACAAAATTTTGTAAGCGATCGATTATCGCATCTGTAAGACGCCCTTTACCACCAAGGCCTTTTTCTCTTTTCTTTAAATTCCGCAGCCGTGTTCCAACTCTCTTTTGATAATGTCCAACGCATTCCAGCTTTTCAACTTCTATATCAGGGTATGTATTTTTAACATTCATGTAACTTTTACTGTCTCCATCACCTAAATATTGAATATATCTTAACTGGCGATTATCAATAGAACGCTGAAAAACACGTTTTGCTCCTTCTGGCTCCATACCACCAGCAGAACCTTGGTAATTATACTTACAAACATGGGAATTTCTCCATTGTGCAGAAGCATTTGGATTAGACTTTTGAAGGTCTTGATTAATACTACAACCTTTACAATATCTAGACATGACTTCAACATCTAACACTTTGCCACTAACAGTAGAGATAACAGAAAAGACTCCATTCAGCGATGAATATCCTCGTTTGTGTCATGTACCATCGCAAGATACACAAATATCAGTTGGTGCCAAAGATATTTTTGGCAATTTATTTGCAGCATTTATCATTGTTTGTTCTGCTACAGTTTTAACAGCTGTTGCAATTATTTTCAGTAGTTTTTGAAAGTTGTTTTTGGTCATAGGCTAAGGTAAATTCATAAAAGTGCAAAACTTTTTTATGCCTGCATACCCATGGCCCAATAGTCGCATGCAATAAATTATTCGCTTATTAATATCAAATCCTTTTTTATTATTATCATTGATAGAGGTGTAGAACTGATGAAGATAGTTGCAATCTTTTTTTTGACACTTAAGATATAACAAGGAAGATAAACCATGCCGTTTATTATATCTCTCGCCTAATGAGAGTGTGGGACTACCACATTCTGGACACAGAAAAGAACTAAAAATAGAAACCAAAACAGCAACATCAATGATACGATAACCAGATATACAAGGTTTCAAAACAAGTGTATCTTCAACTTTTCGAGACGAAGCTGACAAATTAAGTGAGTTTTCATTATTTTGTTCCAAAACACAAGTGCTGTTAGCAGCATTTAAATTAATTGTTGGCAACTCAATACTAACATTATCAGAAACGCTATCAATGTTAACAGATTTATTAAGATTTCCAATAAATCCTTTCCTTTTACGATGGGTTTGTGTACGTTGCTTCACTCGACAATCTTTTCTCATTTTCACTAATAAAAATAAGCTGATAAAATAACACTTTAACTGATTTAAATTGTCGTACTTGATGTAGCAACCTTTACAAAAATTCTAGAAAAATTCATAAAGAAGTTGTTCAAGCTGGTACATAACAGTTATAACACACATTAGGGTTGAATAAAGGTAAAATGTAAAATAGATTTAATGTTATTTGTTATAACTATGATGTTGTTCTATTTCGACTCACAGATTTGTCATCATTGTCATCATTTCCTTTATTTAGCGAAACATTGTTTTTTGCAGAATATATCGTTCAGCATCTGAAAAACAAATCTTTTTAGCATGGAAATAAAACAAAAAGGAAAAAACTCTAAAAAGATTTCATAACTTAAACGGTATAAAAATATTTTTTTTTTTACAAAGCATTAGTATAACTCTTCTGTAATACATTTGTCATGAGATTTCTTAAAGTCAACTAATCTAATTAAAATTTTATTAAATCTACGTTACTAAACTACTATAAAAAAATTAAAAAAATACTCTTAGGTCTTATTACTGCACAGTTCTAATGAGATCTTTATATAATTTTTAATATTTTTTGGTACATACGTATATTTACATGGTTCATACAATAGACAAAAAACTGGAGAGTTCTTATTAAATCGTAAATTAATTTTAAATACTTTTATTCGACATGCACCGTATAATATCAAGATACAATAAGCAAAAAAATGTTCATTCAATATAAATCATTTTAAAATAAAAATTTTATAATAATTGACACTTAAAGCACTTAGTGCACACTATCAATACAAAACCAATACTCCTCCCGCGTGTCTTGGGGAGAGCAGTACCACAAAGAGCCATGCGATACCATGCTTCGCAGAGATCACAAAAAATTCAGTTTTTTTGGCCTGATCTTTAACAATTATTACATGGAGTTTTGTTATCTTTAGAGAAAACTGGTGACGAGGGGATCCTTGTTCTGCTTCTTGCCAAGGTCCCGCCTAGTCCTCGATCGCGGTCTCTAAAACTTGTTTTGTTTGAAGTTAATTCTTGCATTCTTGCAAGACATTCTTCACAGGTGAAGCTCTCACCCTTCCAAAATTGTTGCAGTCTTGATGAAAGACCGCCTCTACCAGTATTGCTCAGCCGTGGTGTTAGGCGTTGAAGGAAAATTTATCTCATCGGAAGAAATGTGGTAATTGGCCATATCATCTCAGTATTTCAGAGTTGGAGGCATTATCCATTAGCTCAGACTTGGCATAATTTTTCCTACCACCCACTTCCTTTTTTCTGTAATGTCTCGCCATCTAAAATAGAATATTAGGAGCATAATACATATGGATATCTTAACCTATTTAATGACACATTTTCATATTTCATGTAAAGTATAAGCTTTCTTTTTTTTACGAACTGTTTATTTCAATTTCTAGAATAGAAAAATAAAATTTACAGCAGAAAATATCTTTAATGGGGCATTAGGCTCCACTCATTTTTAAAGTTTTATTACCTGTCGAGTCAAACTCTAATTTTTTTGCATAAATCCCATGTTTACCAACCATTTTTATTAAGAAAAATTAGTTCAACAGAAACTTAACATGTCATTTGTAAACTTATTATAGTAGAGTTTTGTTTCTTCTCAGCCTAAAAAAGACAGCACTATAGCATCTGTCTTTAAACAATAAAACCATTATGTCTGTCTTTAAACAACAAAACTATTACATCTGACTTTAAACAATAAAACTTAACCAAAGTACTTCAAAGAAAATTAAAAAAACAATTTAGTTTATTTTAGCATGTTTTTAGTGTACTTAGGGCCTATTGCCTTATGGGGTTAAATATCCCGCTCCTCCCTACTAATATAATTTGCCTTTTGTATTTAAGCTTTCTAAATTATTGAAAAAAAAATACAAAATATATTTAAAAAAACTAATGAATAATAACAATGCTTATTGTTTTATATGACTTGTACTCATAAATTTATTTATTTTACTTAACAGCCTAATCTTTTTTTTCTTTTAAATTTATAACTTTTATAAAAGGTATTATATAATGCTAATGTATTAATTAAATTAGAAATATCTATTATTGGATATTAATAGCACAACTGAAAATATAAACTTCAAAAGTTATAAAGTCCAAGAACAAGTTTTTTCTATATTTTTTTTTTGTACAAGAATTCATTATACATTTAATAATTACTATCTTCTAATACAATTAGTAATGATGCATAAATGTATATGTTAATTATATATGTATATATATATATATATATATATATATATATATATATATATATATATATATACATATATATATATGTGTGTGTGTGTGTGTGCATATATATATACATATATATATATATATATATATATATATATATATATATATATAATATATATATATATATATATATATATATATACATATATATATATATGTGTGTGTGTGTGTGCATATATATATACATATATATATATATATATATATATATATATATATATATATATATATAAAGGGAGAAAGAGAGAGAGAGTAAGAGATGAATATATAAGTATGAATGTATTTACATATGAATGAAGCATTTTCTTGAGTTCACTCATTTTTTTCCAAACTTTTCCTAAGTTTCGTTGGTTTTCAAGATGTTAATAATAACACCTTTGAATATTAAATAGTAATAATATTAAAATATAATTTTGCTCCGCTGCATATTTGTTGGTTGTGTGTATAGTTTTTTATAACATACAGTAGTGTCCGAAAAACTAAGAGAAAGTCAAGAGAAAGAGAGAGAGAGTAAGAGATGAATATATAAATATGAATGTATTTACATATGAATGTAGCATTTTCTTGAGTTCACTCATTTTTTTCCAAACTTTTCCTAAGTTTCGTTGGTTTTCAAGATGTTAATAATAACACCTTTAAATATTAAATAATAATAATATTAAAATATAATTTTGCTTCGCTCCATATTTGTTGGTTGTGTGTATAGTTTTTTATAACATACAGTAGTGTCCGAAAAACTAAGAGAAAGTCAAGAGAAAGAGAGAGAGAGTAAGAGATGAATATATAAATATGAATGTATTTACATATGAATGTAGCATTTTCTTGAGTTCACTCATTTTTTTCCAAACTTTTCCTAAGTTTCGTTGGTTTTCAAGATGTTAATAATAACACCTTTAAATATTAAATAATAATAATAATATTAAAATATAATTTTGCTTCGCTCCATATTTGTTGGTTGTGTGTATAGTCTTTTATAACATACAGTAGTGTCTGAAAAACTAAGAGAAAGTCAAAAAAATTAACTTAAATTTTGCAGTGTAAATTGCTTATAAAAAAAATGCAATGAAAATGTGAAATAAACGATAAACAATTGTTAAAAATTATTTGTAGTTGTTAAATCTCAATATAATAATAGTTAAAACACCAAATTATAGCATAAATACATTTTAAATGACTCGAATAATATATTTTATTACTTGGTCAGATGTCACGTAATATCAAGCAATTCTTGTATTCTCTTTGATGTTTTACAAATTTCTAGTGTAATTTTTAGAACTTTTTGGAGATGTTCTTCTGATTTTGACTGATCTGCTGCAACTTTCTTCTTCATATTATTTAGTAGTTCTCAATACCATTAGGATTGGGTGAAACTGAGGGCCAATTGGATAATAATTTAATACTATTAACATTAACCCCCTTCTTAACTATTTTAGCAGTGTGACATAATACTAAATCTTGCTGAAATAAATTGGTTTCGGTAATTATCATATGTAGTCTCACTTCATCTTTCAACACGCATAAATACTTTTCTGCATTGACTTTTTTTTTTTTTTTAAACGTGCCACATTGACCTTGTGCTTTGATTACTCCCAAAACCATTACTGGACAAAGAAGTTTGACTGTTTTAATGGTATACTTTTGGATTCAGAAGCTCTGCCACAGGTCTTCTATTTGCATTATCATCATGCAAATCAAAGTCAAAACACAATTTTTTTCTAATTTTTCTAATTTAAAAACTCTAATTGTAAAAACCCTTTCTATAACAAGTTGTGTCTTACAGATGATGGGGCTCACTATTTATCTACACACATATTTTTTACCACAATTTTCGTGATTTCTTTGATCTTGCATAAGTAAGGTATTTCATATTACATATCTTGATATTTTTTATTGTTTTGAAATACTGCTTTATGAATAATCCTTTAATAAGTGCACTTATTTTTTAACACTTAAGTTTAACAATGTTATTTTTATCACGCTTTCTATGCATAATATAACCCCTATGGCAACCTGACGGTGTAAAACATAGCAAAAAATCTTCAAAAATTAAAATAGAATTAAAAAAGTTATTTGCATTTAAGTTATGAGTGCAAGAAATCAACAAGTTAAAAGTTTTTAAAAAAAACGAAGCGTACATCATTTTTTTAGTAAATAGCTACTTAATCTGAATAATTTTTGTTGATTTTCTTGAATTCATTTATTTCCAAACTTTTTCTACGTTTTGTTGGTTTTTAAGATGTTTCGAATAACAGCTTTAAATATTAGATAGTAATAACTTAATAAGCAACATGAGTGCATCATCTTGTTCCCGCTTTATATTTGTTAGTTGTGTGCGTAGTTATTTATAACATATATGTTTAATGAACTTGAATAACTTTTGTTAATTTTGACTTCTATTAAATATTTTTTGTCTTAAATTTCAATAAAACAACCATCTACTTACTTGTTATCATTTATATAATCAAATGCTTACATAATTGTTTAGAGCAACCGCAACGCAGTGGTTAGAGTTCTAGCTCAGAACCAAGAAGTCTGATGTTTAATACTGGCTCTCAGAGGCAATTCTAGGAATAAAATAAGGGGGTGGTGAACCCTGAAAAAGTACCAACTGGTATAAAATAAAAATAAAAAGTCTCCAAAACTAAAATTCCAACTAAATGGTGTAAAATACCTTACTACCCAACTATAAAGAGAGAGAGAGTAAGAAATGAATATATAAATATGAATGTATTTACATATGAATGTAGCATTTTCTTGAGTTCACTCATTTTTTTCCAAACTTTTCCTAAGTTTCGTTGGTTTTCAAGATGTTAATAATCAAGATGTTAATAAGTCGTTATTAAGATGTTAATAAGTCGATGTTTTCAAGATGCTAATAAGTCGTCAAAAACCGACTATATCTTGAAAATCACCTTCTTTGGAAGGGTGGAATACTCCCTAAAGAAGGTCATTTTCAATATAAAATTGCCTCTGCTGGCTCTAGCTAGAGATGCAAAATTGGTATATAAGGAGGCGTGAAATTTCTAATAAAATGTTTTTCTACCGTGTTCTGTACTAAGTGGTCGTCCACATATTGCGTGATGCGATTTATGGAAGTAAGTTCCATTTTTTAATTTTTACTAATTTCTAGGTTGCTTATTATGGAACTTTTAGTAGCGTAATTTTCTCACAAACATAACTTTATTTTTTTTTTATTTTTTTTTTGTTAGTTTTAATTATTTCCATAATTTCGCTTTAAATTCAATTTAATTATGTGTTTTATGCTTTTAAGATTTGTTTTTTTATTTATTATTTTTATTGCCTTTACAATTAAGTCTATTATTGGAAATAAAGATGCTATCTTAATGATGCTTCAATAGAATTAAAAAGTTATTTACTTTTTTACTAAAAGCTAGTTATAATATCAAAAAACTTTCGATTATTAAGTTTTGAAGCTTTCAAAATCCAACTTTCGAAAGACTAATTTAGATCTTCAACAAATTTAGATCCTTCAGAAATTTAGTAACTTTAAATAAACTATTTAAATTTTTAGAAATTTAGTAACTTTAAATAAACAGTTAGTATAATATAAACATATATTTTAAATTCTATTTATAATTATTCTTTGTGCGTGCGGTTTGTTTTTTTTTGTGTTTTTTTTTTTTTGTATAATACGTTTTTTAAGCAAATACAACATTCTTTGCGTAATTATTAAATGTTTGTACTTTTTTTAAAAGGTATTATTTGTGTTAATGCAAGAAAAAATGCCGGAACAAGAACGAATCCAATTTTGGATATAATTTAGTTTTGACAAAGAAAGAAGATTTATTCTTTATGTTTTAAATTTAACTGTCTGAGTTTATTTGGCACGTGTAGATCAAATACATAGTAGCTTTTTTCACTTTGTCAAGACATCAAACGATAGTTGTTTATTTATATTTTTGCAATAATTTCTATGAATTTAAGTTAGTAATTAAACTATCATAACTTCATTCATGTATAAGGACCGAAGAATATTTGTTAAATCTCTGATTGTTTACTGAAAGGCGAAGTTGACTTTGGCTTTGATTTCGGTGCCGAATTTGAAATAAAAATTCGTTCACGATTTCGCATATGTTTTCAAGATTTCCTTGGGTAAATTCGGTAACATTTCATTTCATTAGCATAACATTTCATTGCAAAATTTCATTTAACTCTCAGTAAAATTTGAAAGTTGCTGACTTTTATCAAATAAAAGAAAAAAACAATTTTAAATTATATGATAAATTATAAATAAAGGTCTCTTACAGAATCATAAACAAAAAAGTATTTGTTAAGTACGAAATCTTATTTATTTATCGCCTAATAAACTTTATTTATCACTTAATAAATCTTGTATGTTGCTCTCAAGAAATCTTAAATGTAAAAACAGGTAAATGTTTAGCATAGTTTTTTGATTAATAATATTGTAAACATAATACATATAATATAAACATTAGTTTATGCTAAGTTAATTAGAATGATTATATTATGGCATATATTATCAATCAAAATGTGTGATAAGACATTTAAATTCGATTTGAAAGTCTGACTTTAACTTTCAGTTGAATGCAGTTTTAAAGTCCAAAATCTGTTTTCAGTTGAATGCGGTTTAACAGTCTATGTTGAGATTTCGGATAAATTCGGTTTAAAAGTCCAAATTCGTCTTTCAGTTAAATTCGAGTCGTCAAAAGGCAATATTGCCAGCCCTTATTCATGTAAACTATATAAATGGTATACTGCTAGGTTAGAATTATTTTGTTTTATCTCCACTTTTTGAAAAAATTTAGTTATTGGTTGTGTCGTGTACCTCAAAATAAAACTTTTTTTACTATACTAAAGCTCATAAAAGTTGCAGAGAAAACATAAGCAATAAAAACCTTTTCATATGTCTCCTAGAGGTTGTTCTTTTTTAATAGTTTTATCTTTAAGCTCAAAAATGTGGAGATAAAACAAGATAATTCAAACCTTGCGATTTATAAAGAACGTTTTTTTTTTTTTGATTTATTGATGGAAAACTCAGCAAATAATCTTTTGATTATTAACGCGTTATATTTATTTATTAAGCTAATGATTATTAATACACTACTCTAAATATAAGTTTTTCATTTATATACTATTTATAATAAAAAAAATTTTAAATTTATTTTATTATTAAACAGAATGTCTAATTTTTTTATTGAACACAGAATCTATAAAGTTTGTAATCTTCAAATTTTTGATAAATTTTATCTCATTTATTTTGTTTTAAACTCTTTTTTTAAAAAAATGTCTTCAATTAAAAAAATTTATTACATTAAATTTAAATCAGTAAACAAGTTATTAAAATAGAAAAACATTAAAAATTAAAAGTTTTAACTTATCCGCTTTCCGAAATAGTACTGTTTTCTAATATAGGCTAATCCGAAAGTTTCAACAACGAAAAAGCTTGAAAGTTTTTTAAATTAGCTTTAAAACAGTATTAGTGGAAAAAAAGTTCCAAAAAATAAGTGTTTGGATTAAATATTAAAACTAGGTAACTTGCGTATACTAAAGTCATTTAATAAGAACTTTGATCAAGTAATTAAAATGATAGACTAAATATAAAAAGATTTCTTTTCATTTAGAATCCTGTATCTTACACCAACTACACTTTTTGTTTGAACAAAAAAAGCAACAAGCTTTTTGAACAAAAAAAGCGACAAATATTTTGAAGGTAAAGATAGTGTTAATAGAAGAGTATGGCGTAAAATGCTTTCTTCATTGAAAAAAAGATTCCCATATTTAGATCTAGTTGCAAGGTTGTAGAAGATTTGCATAGAGCTAATATAGTTTTTAGTGAATTTACCTCTGCCTTATATTTGTATTTTAAGTATTTTTTTATAAATTTGTGTTTCGAACCGTTATTGAACATGTTCAATATATTCCAGTTTTAGAGATGATATACCAAAATGCACTTTATAGGGGTTTGCTACATTGAATCTCATTTAAACATAATGTATCTCCACCTTCAAGATATTCTTGATATTTTAATTGATTTTTTCGAAAGATCTGTTAAGTATAGCAACAGGTAATACAGATTTCATACAAAAATAAGATGAACCCTTATTAATCTTCTCACTCCTGATTGCTAACCAACACTGGTAAACACCGTAAAAAGTAGCGACTGCTTTCTGAAGAAAAAAATGATCCCTAAAACTAAAATTTACCCGACTCAAATGTGTCAAATACCAAACTAGCCAACTATATTCCTCAAAATACCGACTATAACTTGAAAATTGCTTACTTTAGGGAAGGTATGACAACCCCTCTCTCGCAGAATCGCCTCTGGTGTTTTTTCTTTGTTTGTTTCTACTCTGTTCAAGATTTTCTTTTCTTTTTCTATTTTGTTTTTGTAAACTAGGACTTCTAAAAATATTTCAACGTTTTTTTCAACATTGATGTGTTTGCTGTGGTCTTGCTGTTATCTTTTTCAAAAATCATTGTCGTGCATTTTTTCTAAGGTTTATTTTTTTTTGTTGCTGGTACTGCGTAGGTTTTAATCATTTAAGGAGATAAAACTGGTAGAGATAACAGAGTTTTATTTCCGGAAGTTTATCAGTTTTGCTTTTGTTTAAAGTGATTCATTGTTTGGCATGATAGCATTAAAAACAGTTTTTACGAAAGAATGATCATCAGTATATAAAAATCCATTTAGCTAAGTTCATAACTGTTTTTAAAAGAGATGTACATTACTATATTGGAAAGTGATCTGATTAAAGGTATTTCTGAAGACTCGTAATCATTCATGAATTTTTATTGTTCTTAATTCTTTTTTTGATTTGTTGATTTCTTGAATGGAATTGATTTCTTGAATGGAAAAACCAGCACAATTTTTGAACTACGCAAAAACTTTGAGTAAATGAGCCAAAATATGAGTAAATTTTGAGTAAATGAGCCATAATATGCAAAAATCAAAAATAAAAGCTTAATGATAAATTGTTTTTGTTTTTCTGGAGTGATCTAGCAGCCATTCGTTTTTAATACAGAAATTTACTGTTTAAAAGAACTCAAAACGCAATCATCGAGATGTTAAAACCTACATGCAAAACATTTTTGGTGGGATTATATATAAAACAATTATTAACTACTATTAAATACACTTGAAGCTTCTCTAAGTTTCATTGTTTAGTCAGAAACTTTTTTAAATTTTTATTTTTAAATATTTTTTATTTCATATTTCTTTAATAAAGATTTTTTTGTTTTTTAATTTTTGTTAATCACAGAAAACACTCTTTTAATAAATATTTTAACAAACAGTACCTTGAGACAGTAATTTTCTTCGCAAATGCTTACGTTTAAAAAATGGTGAAACGTTTGCAAATATTTACCAAAAAGATTATGTGGCGTTTACAAGTGAAAGTATTTCCGATCGAATTAACTTGATTAATGAGTTTGTAATTTTTTTAAATTTTTGAATCAGTCAACAATCCCTGTTCTAAACTCAATTCTTTTCTCATATTTCGAAAATCTGTTTATTAAGTATGATATAAAGCACAGTGTTTTTTTTAAACTATGTACCTTTTTTATCCCCAAACCCTTCCCCCCTCCCCTCATTCCTCCCTACAAAAACACAAATATACACACATATTTACTTTAAACTGTTTTTAACCTAAACTATGCACTTTTTACTTTACTTTTTAATTTACTTTACTTTTTACTATATTTTTTAATGTAGACTTACACTGATTACGTAAGTTTATTTTTTTATATTATATATTTCTTTTAACAAAACTTTCAACGCAAGAAAAACATAAAAAAATATTTTTGTATGTATTTCTAAAAGTATTATGATATTACAAATATATGTATGTATGTAAGCAGAATATTAAAATTATAAAAATAGAAAATAAAATAAAAATAATTGAAAAAATAAAAACGTTAAAAAAAGAAGTTATAAAAGAAATAATGTAAAAAAAAAAAAAAAAAAAAAAAAAAAAAAAAATTCTTATATATTACACGGCATACATATAAAAAGCAAAAGTCAATAATGTGAGGATAGTTTTCGCAAATTTGAATTTAATTCAAGAGTATTAAAACAGATTGTATCACGACAAGAAGTTAGTATAACAAAGCCATACTTTTGTAGTACAACAAGCAGATCTTAAAACAGTATTGTCACAGATTGTATCACGACAAGAAATGGTTAATACTGAGACGAAACAGACTAACAACATCAAGACGTATTAAACCATATCAATACAAGTAATCGTCATAAGCTTGACATAAAAAAACTTTGGGATTTAATAGTAAGTTTTTAATAACACGTGTTAATAATTATTATTAGGCAATAAGTAATTATAACTTACTTTTGAAAGCTTCAGTTTTTAAATGTTTTGCATAATTATTTTTACTAAAGTTTTGCATAATTATTTCTACCAAACTATACTGTACCGTTTTAAGAAAAACTGAATAATATTAAATATATATATATATATATATATATATATTTATATATATATATATATATATATATATATATATATATATATATATATATATATATATATATATATATATATATATATATATATATATATATATATATATATATATATATTGTTACTGGAATATATACTGGAATAATATTAAATACATATATATATATATATATATATATATATATATATATATATATATATATATATATATATATATATATATATTGCTACATTGTAGATAACAAAAATGTTCTTTTTTTGAACAGTTTGTACTACAAACAGTCATACATGGTATTTACATTTGTATTTCGTTTATATATTTTATTTGTAACTTATAGATGATTAAAAAACTATCTTCTCTGAAACAATACTCTCTATGAGCCGACTTATAAACATTACCGTTAAATCCTGCATCAACTTCAATCATTGTCTTTGACGCATCCGTCCAAAGAAGCCGCAAGCACAAACGCTTTTAAAATGCTTAACTTGCGGATTGACTATTATTACGGTTGTTTTAAGGGAAAAAGTTCTTAAAAAACTTCAACAAAATCAAAATAACTTATCCTGAATGGTTTGAAAAAGAGAAATGCTCTTTTTGGTCTGAAATCAAAAAAATAGCTGAAATCTTTTCATTGGTTACCAGTCTATCAAAGAATAACCTATACGATATCTATTATAGCATACAAAAGTTTATCAAACAAATTTTTGCATATCTTTTTTAAACACTAGAAATACAAAATCAAAGACAAAGCATTGCCAGATGGTTGCCAACTAGAATTGTGCAGTCGTGGTACAGTGGTTAGTGTGCTGGCTCATAATCAAAAGGTCCGAAGTTCAATACCGGCTCTAGCCCAGTAAATAATATTGGTAAGGAAGGAGGCGTTAGCTTCCTAGTTTAACACTCTTCCACGGTGCTCTGTGATTAGAAGACCGTAAGGACTTCTGAGAGCACCTTAATAACCATAAAAATAAAAAGTAAAAAAAACTAATACATTGTCGACGAAGAATTTTCTTGTAATCAAAATCTTTCTGTATGATACTGTACCTCAGATTTGGAATAACTTGTCTGTGATTAATAACTCAAACTCTTTAAAAACATAAAAAAAACAGAATTAGTAATGCTTTAGAAAGTAAATGCTTTTTTGAACAGAAACCCAACTGTTTTAGTGCTTCTGAATTACTTTATCACTACTGTGATTGTTGATTTAATCTCTAACTTTTATTATTTTTTAATTATTTTATTATTATTTTATTGTTATTCATTTATATAATCAAATGATTACATAATGTTAGTGCAGCCGTGGAGCAGTGGTTAGAGTTCTAGATCAAATCCAAGAAGACTCAATGCTGGCTCTGGCTAGAGTAGCAAAATTTGCGAAGTAGAAGGAAAACGAAATTTCTGGTTAAATGCGCTTCTGCAGTTTTCCGTGATAAAAACGATAGATTTAAGTGAAAATGATCAAGATCATAATAAAAAACAATTGATAAAAGTGGTGATGGTGTTGCAATAGCAACAGACCAGTCAATCATCTTTATAAATGACGAAGCTTCCGGAACAAGCTTGATGCTTGATTTATCAAAGACAAGTTTCTCACTACTTTGTAATGTAGCTCATGCGTCAATTATTTCGGCATACGAAAACTGACGAATTGCTACATTTTCATCTCTAACTCCTCCAAGAAAGATTTTCTCAGGCTGAACAAATTAACAGTTATTTTGCAACATTGGTTCAATAATTTTCCAGACTTCCTTTCCTAATTTATAGCACTGCTTCCTAGATATTTTTTTGCTCCGTCAAGGTAGGTAGAATGACGCATTTAGTTGAATCACGATAGCGCATAAATATTTACATTCTTGTAATTCTATGCAATGGTTTTGAACGATTCTCCTTAGACATGTCAAAACTTAAAATACGATTAACCTTTGCTACCCACCTTGCGTGATGGAGATTTTCTGGCATAGCAGTCTGTGGGAACAATATTTGATCCCAAGCAGCGTATTCCTACTCTAAGCTAAGCAACCTTTGAGAAGTCATATCAGATTAGAGCTCAAGTCTTTCTTAACATCAACACTTACATCCTCAACTTTACCAGGTATACGTTTAAAATTTACAATAACTAATTCTTTTGGATCAAAATCTAGCTCAATTTCTATTTTACCTGTTGATGTAGCTAGGCCTGTTGAACGTCCACCATCCAGAACGGAGAAACATTTTCTAAATGGAAGTTCATTAGCATGTAACAAGCAGACCAAACATTATGCACATTATGCTCTTTATGCAAATAACTAAGGTGAAATTAATGGTAGAAATTCTTGCTTGTTGGAATTGTTGCTCTTTTAGAAATACTTGCGCAATTGTCATTTTTCTAATAAATAGTCATATGCTTTAAAAACATCAGCAGAAGTTTGCATTGTATTTGAGTGTTAAATTCGCAATGATAATTCCGTAAAAACTTAACATTTTTTCCAGATCGTGAGAACAAAAGTTTTTGTTTAATTCAAATTATTTCACGTTTAAAATATTATATTGCCCAGCAATGCAAACACAAATACACCTTTAAAAACTGTATTAGGGAAAAGATAATTTGAACTTAAGTAAAGAGTTTCAAGGGTGAATAAATTAAAAAAAAATTAAAATTAAAATTAAATTCAAACAACGAATTAATGTTTTAACTGTTTCTACTATCATTATTAATTTTACATTTTAGGAACTTTTTGAAAAGACAAAAAAGAAGGAATCAGTTTTAAAGATATTTCGAATTTAGAAGAAAAACAATTTAACCAATTACAACGATTTTTTAAACTTAATAAAAGCTATACCAAAAGAAGCTAAAGCTTGATTTGTTTATGTTTTGATGAAGACATTATTTCGTTTAAAACTTTTACTTTAGTAAAAAGGTTAGGAATTGTTTTTAAATGCAGTCTAGAAAATTTGTAATTCACTTTTGATGGACGTTGATCAACTCGTTTATCCGATGAGTATCATTTGTATAAATTTTTTTTTAGTTTGGCAAATCAAAATTGTTATATAAACTTAGATCTTTACCGATGTATACTGTCACAGATGTAACTTAATAGACTGAATAAAGAAGGAAATTGAATAATACATTCTGTTCGTTGTAAACAATAAACAATAAACAATAAACAAAGAAGTACTCCTTAAAGCTAGTTATTATAAACGTCAAAAAAATTGCTTCGTCATCAATATTAATAGTATAAAAACGTGTGAAATAATTAAATTTTGAAATTGGTTATTAATAGTAAAGCTAGAAATATAAAACTCTCTGGAAGTTTAAAAAACTGTCAATTATCAATTACCCAGATATCAAACAATATTGATTTTATTTTTTCTTTCACTTGTATATAAACCAGCCTCGGCATATAACGATTATATGGATTCTAAGACTTTAACACTTACAAGAAGTCAGGCATTTCATGGTTTTAAGAATGCTATTAAATCAGCCAAAGAATTTAATTTTGTTTGATCTTGAGTTGAAAAAAACTCAGATAATCTCAACAACATTTAGTAAAACTTTAGTGTTTAACAAATAGGATAACTTGTTTGGTATGTTGATCTTCAAGACCAAGATTTATCCACCATCAAAAGTGTAAAGGGTATAGCCACATACTCTCTAGTATATTATGTACTTAAAATTGCATTTAAATTTTTATCTTAATTGTGTAACAGCACTGCAAATAATACCAACATTTTTATAACCTGCTTCTATGTTGCAACTTTGAAAATTATAAGTAGTTTTAGATGACCATATCGATTAGTTTCAGATGTCCATATCTCACCTAATCAATTATTTTATAAAATGCATAGTGGATTAGACAAATGACTTATTTTTTAATGTAGTATCAATTTATCTCTACCTATTTTTTGCGGATGCTTTACATCGAATAATAACATATAGAAATTGTATGTATCATTTTGATGATGGTATGTGTACCAGGAATGTAATTAGAGTTTTATTAGTAACTATTTATTTTGTTTGGTACCATATAGATTTTTTGGAAAGAGATTAGTCTCAGAAGTTGAAATGATGATTTAGCCTAACACTTTACATTTGCAACGTTTTGTTTTACTAGTTACCAGGAGTGTTGAGTCGTAAAAAAAAATGTACCAACTCCGACTCCAATTGTTGAAATTTTCAGAGTGCGACTCCGACTCCAACTCCAGCTCCGACTCCATCGCAAAATTTTTGAAAAATTCTTTGAATTCTTTAAAAAATATTCCACGATGATTTAAAAAAAATTGTTTATGCTAAATAAATAAAAAATTCTTTGAAGGCTAAATATTTTTTACATGCACGTGCAATACCGAGAAGTTTTACTATTAGTGTCGGTGTCGCGATTTTGTTTAGCAACTCTGACTCCGCTAAAAATGTCGCTTTTCCGACTCCACGACTCCGACTCCAACTCCACGGCCCTGCTAGTTACAGTAAATATAAATATAAAAGAAAGTCACAAGCAAAAACATTGAGTTTTGTGGAAATTTTTTAATAATGATCCCTAAAAAATTTTTTAATAAAGGTGCATTTTACAATAAAGTATGTTGTTTTATTATATAAATTTTTGTTCTAGGTACTAATATTGAACCAAAAAAATTTACATGAAGTTAAAAGTTTTGTATTTTATTTAGAAAGTTTTGTATTTTATTTAGAAAGTATAAAGTAATTTATATAGAAAGTTTGTACTTTATTTAGAAAGTGTAAAATATTTAATTTAGAAATTGTAAAGTGTTTTATTTAGAAACATTTTTACTTGACTTTGATTAATTTTTTAGGTTTTATGCGGGAGTTAAATTTTAGAAATATATTTTTATTTTGTTTGTAATTTATTTTGCATGTAATTAATAAATTTTATATAGCGTATTTTTTTTTAGCTAATAATTTTTTATATTTGATTCTAACTGATAAAAATACTAACAAATCTTATTCTAATATTGAATAAAAAAAACAATACTATATTTAGTTTTTACAGGTTGCACGCGCGTTGATTCATTGTCTACCAAATGAACGTGACTAAGAAGTCACGTTAAACTCTAGGTCACAGCAATGCTATGGACGCCGAATCCCAAAGGATTCCTGTCTTATATCTTTATTTTTTCATGGTCTTTGGTGCCCTGAAGCTCTAAATATATTGGTTGATTTATGATCTGCAATAAGTCTCGAAGTCCTTAGGTACAATGGCGGCATGGACTCCGAGAGTCCATGCCGCCATTGTACCTAAGGACTCCGAGTTCAAAAATTTATTGTTCTTTAACCTAAAAGTTTTTATTTTTTCCCCATTAATATTCCATAAGCTTTTTTATATTTTTAAATCTACTGGATACCAAAAACTAAGAGGAAGCAATTGTTTTGTTATTTTCAAATCAAAGTCCTTTTTGGGACATCGCATCCCATGCTATGATAGTAATAGTAATAGTAATATATTTAAATAAGCCCTCGTAAATAAAATGACAAATAATTAAAAACCAAACAAAAAAAACCTCCAAATTATACCAAAATTTATGGTTTGTGAAATATAAACTTTAAGCAAAAAAAAAAAAAAAAAGCAATTGTTATTCATAGCAAGTAAGTTGATATCAAAATTGGGAAAAGGGAAAAAAGATTGCTTTCATTTAACTAAAGTTTACATCTATGACAAATAGTATCTAAAAAGCCAATATTTGTAGCTGCTAAAGCAGGAATTAATTAATAAACTTGCAGCTCATCTTCAGTAAAAGATGTACTGTTTGCAGCTGGAAATATAGCATCAGCATAATATGCTGGAAATACCATCAGCATAATATGTTGTTGCTATGAACCCTGAGTTCAATGCTGCAATGAGTTATTTAGTAGACTTTTAAATAATATAAAACTTAGTTTCAGATAATCTGGAAACGAAATGTAGAACTTAATCCACAGTAAATAATTAATTTTTTATTGTAAGGAACATTAAAGAAACCTTGCAAGGAGTGGGGCATTAGTTTTGTGTATCTCTATGTTGTCGCCCCTACCGGAGAAAACCTAAAAGTGAGTATATTGAGGATTTACAATATAGTCCTTTTCCAATTACTGAACCCCAATAATGTAATACATCTCAGTGGGCACGCATTATCTGGAAAACGTCCTTCAGACTTCTCACGGACGTCCAGACATCAATAAGACATCCGACGGACGTCTTCTGGACGACGCATGCCTACTGGGATAATTAGGAATCCGTATAACGGTTTTAAATAATTCTTTACATATTCGGAGCTAAGAAATTAGATATTTGACCTAAATGCCTAATTTAAAACTACAATTTTAGACTTGCCCTTTTCTAGATAACTGAGGGGTTTTCAAAACATGCCTAAATCACAAAAAAAAAGTTTAAGAAAATATATTTTGATCACTATTCTCTAACTTATTTTTAAAGAGTTTATTTAGTTATATCGACTGTATAGAGCACAAACGTAGTATGTCCAAAAACCAAAATATGGAGAAAAACGGATTTCAATTTTCAAAACTATTTGTAAAATATAGCAAAGTATTATGTGTTTTGTGTATCTAATGATGGATATCACTTGTGGACATATTACAAATGTCGTCTACAATCTTATGTTACTACCAATAAGAATATAGTAAAACACTGATTTCATAAAAATGTGGACATACTACGTTTGTGCTCTATACAGTCGATATGTTAAATAATAAATAAGTTATAAAATACATGCTTTGATAAAATCTGCTTCGAACAGACCCAATACTTTTTAATTCAAGGGCTTGAGATAACTGATCAAAGTATATATTCTGAACCATTTTTATTTGTGTGTGACTTAGGCATTTTTTTAAATAGATCCTTCAATTTCTGATTGTTAAAATTACGTCATCTTCTTCTTAGATCATTAAAAATGATAGTTGCGGCTTTTTCGTAAATGGTTGAAGTCAAAAACTTTGCGTATATGACGTCACTTTGAAGCAACAAGGGAGAAAAAAAATTTATTTAAATTTTTTTGAAAAGTTTTATTAAAATTATATAATATATATATATATATATATATATATATATATATATATATATATATATATATATATATATATATATATATATATATAATATGTTTTTATGGAATATAATCTAATAAGAACAAATATATAAATTTTTACGTTATTTCTTTAAAACTATTTATTACTAATGTAATAAATACAAACTCTTATTTGTGAAATGATATATCTGTACGGATTGTGGTACGAATATGTCATTTCACAGACATATCACGAAAAGATATAACCGCTTTCTAGGGTTATATATTTTGTGCAATTGTATGCACTATAAGTTAAATTAATCAAAAAAAGATAAATGCAAAACCAAACTTGATGATTAAAAGTATTTTTTGCCACAGATTAGCGTATTATAGCTATGGCCGCGTCTTTAGTTTTTTAATGATCTAGGATCTTCTTAGTTAGAGGTCATTCATAAACTGCGTCACGCAATTTTCGACCATTTTTTACATCTCTCTATCCCCTTGTCACAACGTTTAACTCTTTAGTAACACCGTACGAGTTGTCACTTTTTTCAATGAGAGACAAACCTGTTACAAATAAAAAGTAACCTGTTGAAACAATGATTAGAGCTTTTGAGTACTTTGCAATGTCACGTGCTACATATCATTGTCTTTAAGAAGACTTTGAACTTCCTAGCATTGCAACATTAACAAAACTAACATCAAAAGTAAAATCTATTCATGAGAATATTTATCGACAAAAGATTTTTTCAAACTTAACAGACGTTAGACATAAAAACTGCATTCTTCTATTAGATGAATTTTATGTAAAGACTATGTTGCAGTACCATGGTAGAACAGTTTTTGGAAAAGCAGTTAATAATCTAAAGGTTCTTGCACATACTGTTTTAAGTTTTATGGTTATTACTTTGTTTGGTGGACCCAAATTTTTATGAAAAATGCTTTCTGCGCGTGACATTAAGTCAAATTTTCTTTTTGAACAAACTATTTTTCTTTTATCTGCGATAAAAGCAGCTGGTCGTCATGTTATTTCTATAGTTTGTGATGGTAACTGGGTAAATCAAGCCTTTTTCAAGAAATTTGAGACAGATGGCGTACCTTGAAGAACAAAAGATAATATATATCTTCTGTATGATTTTGTGCACCTTTTAAAAAACATTCGCAATAATTGGATCCCTGAAAAGTCACAGGAACTTAAATTTTTTGTTAATAAAGAAAAAAAGTCAAATGGTCTCATAAGTCTCATAAGTTTAGACATTTTAATCATTTGATTTGATTCATTTGAATTGAATCGTTTGATTCTAATTTATGCAATGTAGCATTGCTTAAATTAGAACCAAATCAAATGATTAAAATGTCTAAACTTAAAGATGTTGCTGTGTTCCCAAAACCAATTGAAAGGAAAAAGTTTAAACTTGTCCGAAAGTATTTTGCGAGTTGTTTGTGCTATAAAATGTCACCCGGAGTTAAAAGATGATGATAATACTATTTCTTTTCTTTCAATAATAACTGAATTTTGGAGAATTGTTAATGTTCATAGCCTTTATGCAGATGTGTATATGCGTGATCTTAATTGGGCTGCTATTTTCTCTTCTGATGATTTTAATCTTCAAAAGCTGTTAGAATTTGGAAACATGGCTAACCAAATGTGCTCCTATCAATCAGTTCGTTTTAAAAGCTTCACTAAAGATACTTCTAAATGTATCTATCATACTTGTAATGGTCTTGTGGAGTTATCAAAGTTCCTCTTGTCTACAAGTCTTAAGTATGTTTTACTTGGAACATTTACAACTGATCCTTTAGAAAAGCAGTTGGAAAACTGAGACATGGATCAGGAGGTACATATTTTATCACTGTTTAACAAATACTAGAGAAAGTGTGTATCATAAAAATGTGTAACATTTGATATTTGATAATATGCCAGATTTAGAAAGTATATTATCTAACGATGTCAAAATGACTCTAATTTACACAGCTGGCTATATTGTTGAAATGACAAAGATTCAGATGATTCATATTTTTATTATGAGAAATTTAGAGATTTTACTAAGGAAATTAATTGTGGAGGATTAACTATACCTGATGATTTAGTTTGTCTATGGATAATATATTACTATAATATGTTTTAAGAATTGCTGATAATGATAAATATGAACAGAAACCATGGTGATACACTTTCAAATATTTTCTTTAAGAACTATTGTAGTTTATATTCTCCAAGGTCTGAAAAAGAACCAAAACAAAAACTTTTAAAACTTAGCGTTAAATAACAAAGGTCAACAGCAACTGTTTTTTTGTTAAATTGAACTGTTAAATTTAAATATCTATTCTGTAAATAACTGTATTAGAATAAAACAAAAAAGTAGTATTATTTTTTAATGCATTTTTAATGTATTTTGTTGTTTTCTTTTATTACTTCCTTAAAAGTTAATTTTTATGTTCAGTTCAGTTTATTTTTTTGCATTTTTTGGTAAAAAAAACTCGCCTCCAGTTTTGAAGTCATCCGCACGATGAATAGGTTGGTTATAAAGTATGCCATGGGACAACCCTTTATGCCATTTGTATAGCGCTTCGTACAAACGTCTGTAAAACTGTAAGATTTTATTTTGGCGATTAGAAATCTTTTTAGCTATATTATTATTTTTTTGCTATAAATTAGGATTGTAAAACTTTCAAAATTAATTACGTTAAGGGGAGGTCTTAAACCTCCCAAAACGACACTAATGACAGCGCACTGAACCACCAAAACCAAAACCCTCAGTCAATGTAAAGCCACTCCTTGCATGTTCTTCCCATTAATCATTCAATGTATGTAAACTCTTTGCATGCTCAATGTACTGTATTCTCCATGCTTTAAAAATAATATGGATGTAAATATATGTATATTATAAACAGTAGGTGGGTCAAACACCCCTTATTTTCGAAAATTGAAAGACGCTGTTTTTCGTGTTCTGTGGGTGACTCTGTGATCAATTAAAAATATAATTTAACTCATTTATACAATATTTAGACCCTGCTCAATGGGCTCAAAGATCAAATTTTTATCTCAAAAAACATATTATAACCGGTTAAAAGTAGATACCTTTGAGGCACTGTTTTTTATTCGTATTTGTAGGTCTATATGATCATTTTGAGCCTAACCTTATGGTAATTAAATAAATTTTAGATTGTGCTCAAGCGTTTTTCACCCTGAGTTTTGAACCGGTTTCTTAAAAATTTGACCAGTTTATACTTTACCTTCAACTTGCCGGTCTGTTTATTTTATTAAGATCGCGTACATTTATGATGCTTTAAGCTTTATTAAAGTAGAAAAATTGATTTTTTTGCAGAGAAAAATCAAAAATAATTTTAACTTTTATTATTTTCCTGTTTTATGTTTTATTTTAGAGGAAAAAATAATATATCTACATTAACAGTAGAAACAAATATAACTTCATATTTAAAATAAAATGGGAAAAGATACAAGATCGAAACACAAAGTTTTTTGGATCAATGGTACCGTTGAGATACTACCATCATCTCAATTGCCTACTGGAGAGCAAGTTCTGCAATATTTACATGGCAAACTAATTAGAGCAAGAACAAAAAAAATTACAATATAAACTTAGTGATATAGTTTCTTGCAAATTTCCCCATAGGAGTTATGAAATTGGTTGCAATAACCCTGGGCAATGTAATTTTCTTAAAAGCACTTGTGTTGTTTCGTCACTGAAGAAAATCTGGAACAAAATTTTATTTCCAATAGTAGCTGACCAAGATATTAGGTAAATGATACAGTATATATTTATGTGAATTTAATTTCTTAAAACAAATATATACACATATACATATATATATATACATATATATATATATATATATATATATATATATATATATATATATATATATATATATATATATATATATATATATATATATATATATATATATATATATACATATATATATACATATATATATATATATATATATATATATATATATATATATATATTTATATATATATATACATATTTATATATATATATATATATTTATATATATATATATAAATATTTATATATATACATATATTTATATATATATATATAAATATATAAGAATCTTATTACGGTATTCTATGAGTCTTACCATAACACTACAACATTGTTTTCTTTATATAGAAGTAAGATCTTGTGCTTGGATAATCGTAGAAAGAAGCTATCAAAAAACAGATCACTTCGAAAAGTAAAATATTAGCTTCTGAATATAAAAGCAATTTAGGTGTAAATCAGGTTAGCAGTGAAGAATCACAATACAAAGAGGATAAACAAAATTTTGAATATCAAAAGAAAAGAAAACCAAGATCTTATAAAAGAAAACCAGATTTCTTTTTAGTTATGCTACCTAGGAAAATCTTAAAGTCTACTCCTGTTACAGCAAAGAGATATGGTATTTAGAGTTCAGCGCATATAGTTACTTTGGCTAATTTCATTAACTCAGCTGGTGGAAACCTAAAGGACTTTGGTATTTCTCTTAAGTCAGCAAAGGTCCATTAAAATGATGCAATTAGTGATAATGGTTTAAAAATAAATAATGATTTTATTAAAATAGCTCAGGGAAAAAAAGAACAACAAAGCTCAGGGCTTTGTTGTTCATTTTGATACAAAATTAGTAAAAGAGTATTTTTATGGTAAAAATAGAAATGTTGAGCGCTTATCGCTAGTGATTTAAAGTCCTAGTATTGATAAAGAAC
Source organism: Hydra vulgaris (assembly GCF_038396675.1). Lineage (NCBI taxonomy): Eukaryota > Metazoa > Cnidaria > Hydrozoa > Anthoathecata > Hydridae > Hydra > Hydra vulgaris. Next base: position 15,439,252 of record NC_088932.1, on the reverse strand, counting down.
AACTTATTGGGGTTCTTTTTATAACAGATAGTCGTGAAATAACACAAGCCAAAGCTATTAAGGAAGTATTGGAATCTTGGAATCTCTGGGATTTAATACATACTGTATGTTTTGACACTACATCTTCAAAAACAGGTGAGAAAAATTTGTGCACCTAATAGTATAATAGATGATACTTTTGTAATTTGTTGTTTTTATAATTTTCATTATACTTTTTAATTTTTTTCTTAAAATAAATGAATCAAATTAAGGCTGGATGCAAGGTGCATGTGTAATGCTAAAAAAGTGGATGTGCAGACCGTTAATATGGTTTGCTTGCAGACATCACATATATGAGCACTATATTAAGGTTAGAACCATACTATTTATTGTTTATTTATAAAATACTTTTGTTCTAGTTCTGTTCAAATGGCTTTTTTATTTTCTTATTTGTCATTATCTAGCATGCAGCACTTGCAGTTTCTGGGATAGTTTCAAACGGACCAGTTGATTATCTTTTCAAAAAAATTCAAAATTTCTGGAAACTATAAAGCTGCACATAAATGTGAACAATCTTAACAGGTTTGAATGGAGCAAGCGAAAAGGAACATTTTTAGAAGAAAAGGTAGAGATTTGTATATTTCTTTTTTCTAAATTAAAAAAAAAAATCATATTAACAAATTTAAATTACATTTTTTTAAATTTTTTGAAACCTAAATTTATCTTGAATGTTCCTTGTTGACAGACAATTTTCCACGTGGTGACTACAAGCATTTGGCAGACCTTGCTCGTGTATGGCTAGGCAGTGATAAACTATCAAATTTTAAGTTTAGTAAACCTATAGCTTTTCATCATGCAAGATTTTTATCAAAAGCTATCTACTAGATGACAATAGAACTGCTTACATTTAATTTGCAACAATTTGATATAACTAGTGCATAATAAATAGCAACAGTTCATCAAGTTGCTGAGTTTACTGGGCTATTTCATACAAGATGGTTTATGAAAGCACCATTGGCAGCCTCTTCACCTTGCTTAGATTTATGTGCAATCAAGGACATGATCAAGTATGGATCATTTAATAAAACAATTTCAACTGCGGTAATTAAAAGTTTAAAAAATCATTTATAGTTTCTTACAGAACGAAATGTTGTACTTGCTATATGCGATGAAACGCTAGACATTACCACAAGAGAAAAAATTGCCAAAAAATTATTTTTGTACCCTAAACCTTCAAAATTAACATTGGGAAAACCACCTTTTCCAAACATTAACATAACGAAAACTCCAGAGTTATGGGAACTGGTTGGACCTCAAGTTGGAGTCTAATTCAACAGCTAAATCTAGCTGCAATAGAAACAGAATGGATGCAACTTAGCTCAAAGTAAGTTTTTTTCTTAATTGACTTAATTTTATTAAACTTTTTAGCATATCGAATATTTAAAAATGCCTGTATATATTTTATTTTAGAGATTGGAATATATTTTCAGGATATCGAGTCCTAAAAAAATTCATAGAAAAGTTAACTGTAATATATGATTGTGCTGAGAGAGAGTTCTAAAATCTGGTTTTAAAAATATTTATTTTTAAAACCAGATTTTAAAATAAAAAATTTTTAAAAATTGTAATTTTTATTTATAAATATGCTAAAAAAAAGCTTTCTTAACCCACATAACCCCTGGTGACAAAAATTTGGCACAAAATAAACGCAGACTGTAATAGTACAACTAAAAGTTTAATGATCAAAAATTATTGTACAGAATATTAAACAGTATATTAGTTTTTTATTTTCGGGACTGCAATAATGATTTCTCGCCATTACGACGTACGGCATCAACATTTTTGTATACATGTTCACACATGCCTTGTACAAGATTTTTATCAATTTTTTTTAAACAAGAATGGATTTTTTTTGCAGCTGATCTTCACTTTCAGCTTCCCAATTGTTTTCATACACGTAGCTTTTAAGGATTGACACGAAATCTTCAATTGGTTGTAATTCTGGGACACGTGCTGGATTATCAAATTTTGTTACATAACGGATATTTTTCTCATCGAGGTAATTGGTCACACTTCTAACATAATGTGAAAAGGCCAAGTCAAGCCAGAATACATAATTACCATCACTGTGATATTTGTTATTAAAAGGATTCAATCGTTTGATGATGCAATCATTTTTGTACACTGTTTGGTTAATTGCCAGTCTCGCAGGAACAATAAATGGTTTCGAGATTCCACGAGGGGATATGGTAATCCACACAAGAATTTTTTTTTCAAATTTGCGTTTGCGCTTATATTTTACATTTTTTGGTGAATTTATTGCGTCATCTGAGTAAAATCCAACATTTGAATTTTTATTTGTATGTTTAAATGTTAAATAAGACTCATCGTCAATGACAAAGTCGCGGTTTCTGAATTTGCGACAAAATCTTCCACACTTCAGTTGCAACTGCTTTAACTGTTTCTCAGTGCAATCAGGGATTTTTTTTTTCTTAAAATAACAAATGTTTGTTTTGTTTTTTATTGTTTTTACAATGTAGGAATGATCACACTTGAATTTATTTGCAATTTTTCTTGTTGAAGTTCCAGATCGGTTGTTCAAAAGACCTTTCAGGCGATTGATGTTCCCAGCAGTCATAATTTTTGGTTTTCTGCCTGATCCAGGCTCACGAAACTTTGGCTCATTGTTCTTCCACTTTGCCATATAACGTTTAATGGTTCTTTCGGGGTGATTAGAGGCAACAAAATACTCTACGGTGCTCTTCGTTTTAGCGTTAGGATGCAAATTACAATAGTTGTACACTTGTTTAAATTAATGTAGTCGACTTCATTTTTGGATAACTTTTTTATTAATTAATCTAAGTAAACAAAACTTTCAGTAAAAGATAAGCAACACTTTATAAACAAAATAAATAAAAAATTAATACTGGATAACTAAAAATTCAATAAGTTTTATCTTATCAAAGATTGTGCTAAATTTTTGTCACCAGTGGTTATGTGCATAACTATGAATAACACAGTAAAAAAACTATGCCTAGTTGTATATTTCTTCTGTTGTCGATAGCTCGTTATTAAGTCTTATATTAAGTAAAAACCTGGGTTTTTTTGAGAAACCAGGTCAAAGTTTTAACATAAAAAACTTACAAAACAACACTTAAAGTTGTCTTAATTGTCTCTATTTTGCTGAATTATTGTTTTAACTGATCACACTAATGTTCATGTTCACTTAAACAAAACAAAAAAATTAATTAAGGGGGTTTAACTAATATATATGTACTATATATTACTAATATATAAATAACATGTATACTAATATGTAAATTAAATAATATATTACTCATAATATGACTTTTTAGTGCAAAAATTTAACTTTCGAGCCCGTTGAGCTGGGTCTAAAATTTGAGCAAATAGGTTAAATTTTGTTTTTTATTGATCCTAGAGTACGCCCACAGCACATGGAAAACAGTGGCTTTTGGTTTTTAAAAATAAGGGGCATTTGACCCACCCTAATAAACAGCTTTTATATTGATATATCGTTTGTTTTATGCACAGTAAATAAAAGAGATAATTTTGACGCAATTTATTGCATTATTAAATTTAATAAACACTTGATTGTATTTATAAATAATCTGTGAAAAAAATAACTTCACAAATATATATAAGAGCGCGTATTTTTTAATAAGATAGTAAATACTTTCCTCCTTTGCCGTAAATAATTTTAGAGGAAAGGGAGGGTGATGCCTTTGCATTTTTTTGCTATTCTTTATTTAGCAACTGATATTTACACTACCGATAAGATTAATTTATTATAAATACAGTATGAAAACAAACAATAGGGTTTTTTGGCACCCAGGATTTTTCAAATACGCAGTTTATAAACAAAAACCAAAACAGCCCTTACAATCTCATAAATAAATTTTTATTCGATGTAAGTTTTATTTTTCACTTATGCCTAATATTATGAAATTGAAACGAAGCTGTTTTAATATATTCTTAAATATCAAAACTTACTAAATTTTAGAAAAACACTGTCTAAAAGTTTTATTATTTAACAATGCTGTAAAATGAACTAAAATGTATTATTTAACAGAAAAATAACTTAGTAATAAACAATTAAAAATTAAATAATTGAAAATAGTACTGTTAAAAAAAAAATATGAAAAACGATTTTAAAACATTTTTTAAAAACGGTTTCCAAACTGTGCAGTCTTGACTTTAACATAAAGATATTAAATTTTACAAAGTTTTAGAAAAACTAAAAATACATTTTTCTAACAAAGCTTTAAAATGTATTAAAGTTTTATTGTTGAACCGAAAAATAAATTTGTAATAAACAATTAAAAATCAAATAATTGAAAATGGTACTGTTAAGAAAAACATAAAACACAATTTTAAAAATAGTTTTTAAAACCGATTTTCAAACACCCTTCACGTACATTAAGCACTTTACTAATAATTATATAACTTAATTATTGACTTTTATTTACAACTTTTTTAAATGCAAAAATTTAAAATAATATATTATGAAAAACGTCTCTTTAATTGTTTATTTTTTTAGCTTCGTACTCCAATAAGAATATTCTTCCATGAAACAAAAAATAACCTAACTGTTCTTCTACTTTTTCTACGCAGCCATCCATGCATCTGGCGACGAAAATCGGGAAACATTCCACTGTAAATAAAAATATTAATTACACATCCAAACACAACCAAAAGCGAAAGCCAGTTATTTGCAATCATTAATTTAGATCTGTGATTTTTAATATCGTCTTCCGTAAAAAAAGATGAGTACAAAAGTATTACTACTAAATAAAAAATATTATACGGAAGCGATGATAAAAAAAAGGCAATGACTGTCAGTGAAAACACGTTTATAATAGCTCGATCACCTGCTTCTTTAATTCTTATTCTCGACAGTTCCTTTAATGAAGCTCGTTTGCGACTTATTGTCGCTACTAATGTATTTATACTGTGATTCTGACACCGTAACTGATTCTTACTTGATAAAGGTCTACATATGTTCAAATCTTCTATGTTTTCTGTGCAATAACCTGCTTGTGCAATACGTGCAGCGCGTTGCAAACTTGGATCAAAGCAAATTGCATTTCGTCTTTTTTCACAAAATGACACAGCTCTTGACAATCTAAATTGGTTACTTTGTTGATCATTAATTTTTACAAGAGGATCGTTTTCTGAATTTTTTACACCTCTGTAAAAATTTTTTCTTTGTGCAAGAAAAATTGAATTCATGTTAATACTTGGAACATTACTTCTGAGGTCGTCTAAATATCTTGCACGCAACCGCAACGTCACATTTACTCGTAACAAGAAGTAAATCAATAAAACCATCGGAATCAAACTATCAACTAATAATGTTAAGATTGCGTTTGCGTTATATTCTGTTGAGCTTAAAGCAGAAAAGACGCATTCTTTCATATGAACATCGCCTCGTAAAATATGAAGTAATTTTAAAAGCATACAAGTTAGCCATATAAAGAATACACCAATATTTATATTGAGCACTGATAAACGTGGCAAAAACGGGTAACATATTGCTCTATGTCGCTCATAACCCATATAACATAGTATCCATGCACTTACGTTTGTAGTTAATGGACTTACAAATAGCACAAATTTACACGTTGCAACTCCCAAACGCCATTCGCCATTTGTATAAAGCAAATATAAAAACTGGGTCGGAGTGATTATACCGTAAATTACGTCAGCAATAGCAAGATGCACTATTAACCAACGGAAGTTTGGTGCTTTTCTCATTTTGAAAGAGAAGAAATAAATAACAAACACGTTACCGATCAATCCAAAGACAAAAATAAATGACAAAAAACTGCTTCTCAAAATCAAATCCCAAATCATTCTTATGCATTGATTTACATTTGCTAAATAAAAGCAAAGTAAATTATAATAAAAGCTAATTATAAAATACAAAAACATTTGAGTACAATAATAACATATTAACAACTTAAATAATAAAGAAACGCTAGTTATTAAGAAGTGAACCAAGTTGTAAACCAATCCGAAAATTATATTGGGGTTGACACAGACTGTAGTCTCGCAACCATTTATGAGCAAGATTGACAAACCATTTTTTATTAATATTTTGCTGTAATTATCTTTCAAAGACATTAGATGCCACTATCCTAAATATTTTTAAACATTGTAATAACACACTCTCAGGGAATTGAAGTAAGAACATTTCGTTGTCAAACATTTAAAAATAAAATAGTTGGCAATTAGATAGAGGTAGTTTTTAATCAAATGGAGGTAATTTTATACCATGTTTCCTACTTTTCTGGTTGTAATAACATTAACTTTTTGAAACATATTAAATGCAAAAGTTCAATGTTTTTAGATGACCTTGTTCAATATTACTTAATAGAATATATACAAATAATTTTTATAATTTTCTTTAAGAATTAGGAATAACCAGTTCCAACAAAACAAATCATTTTCCAACTATTCATTACAACTAATAACATAACCCCTAATCATTCTGTCTCAAAACCTGCAAGCTTAATACGGAAAATTAATGAAAACTCTTAATTATATTTTGATATCTTTTATCTGAAAAAATTTATTGGAATCTTGGATTGCGATTGCAAGAAGTAAATCTCCTATTATATTTAATACATACTATGGCAAAGTTTCACTTAAATACCCTACAAACATTTCAAATGATAATTTTGTTCTTCCATCAACTAATTTAAAACTCAGTTTATTTCAAATTGGATATGGTAGATCATTTTTATGTTAAATCTTTTTAATAAATATTATCAAAGTTAAAAACATTTTGAATTTCTTTTTAAAAGAATTCGAAAAAGAATCTAAGGTGTTCTTTTTAAAGAAGACATTGGTTTTTAATATTTCTAAAACAAGTACTTAAAATAAATAAAATGCAAAAAGTCTTGATTTTATCTTACTTTTTTGTTTTACGTTTTAAATACGTCAAAAGTGAGCATCACTTCTCAATTTTGTTGTTTTTATTTATTCTTTGCTAAAATAAAAATTTATTAAGATAAAAATAATGGGGAATAACAATTATAAATACTTTTAACATTTTAATAAGAAAATATCTTTTTAATTAAATGTTTTGATTAATTTAGATCTCTTTTTAAATATTATGAAAAAAACAAAATTGTTTTGATTAAAAACACATTTGAGATAGAAGGACTGAAAATAATGGTTTATTATTATTGCCAAGCTCCGATTGCAGTAATTTTTTTCTAAAACGTCTTTATTAGGCACTACTAAATATATTTTTAAATTTCAAGTATGCGATATGTTTGAAAGTTACCAACCTTGAAAGCAAAAATATATATGCTTGTTTTTACCCCCTTTTTTTTCGCACCTTCTATGAAACGTTTTCAAAATCTAGATTATACTTGATGTATGGCAGCTTTGAATATCTGAGTGTTATAATATTGCTATCCGAGATGTTTCCACAACGGTATGACAGTAAATTAACAAAAATGGTTTCCTTTCTATTTTAGCCGATAAGTCTTCTTACAAATATATATTCAAAGCTGTTACCAGAATACCTAAAAAATTTAATTTCTTGAATATATAATTATTAAAATGAAAAGTCATTGATATAGAAAGATAAAACTTAAAATTTATAATTATTGTAATGGTCTTTATTTGAAGGTGCATACATTAATTTTATTCATTAATTTAGTGGGGCCGTGGCGCAGTGGTTAGAGTGCTTGCTTAAAAGCAATAGATCCAGGTTCGAAACGAGCTCGGGACTATTTTTTGCGTCACGTTAAGGAAGGTAAACTTCTTGGTTAAATGCACTTCCGTGGTGCTCTGTGACAAGACCGTTAGGTCTTCTTGAGGCACCTAAGTAACAAAAATTAAAAAAAATTTAATGCAGTTTTTAATTTTATGAATTTTTACTTTCAACTTTTTTTATTTTTCATAAATTGATAAAATGAAGATATTATCACATTGATTTGTTATTTTTAATATTTTATTGTTTTTCTAGCTAAAAATAATAGCAAGTAATATTTGTGTTCTTGGAAGGTAATAAAAAAAAATTACTTTACAACTATACATCTTTTTAGAAATATATGTCTATTTATTTAAGTTATTAACCGGGTAATAGAAATTGGGTTTTGAAAAGCACTGTTGCCAAGATTTTTTTTTAACTATAGTTGTTTTAAAAATGATACTGCTGATTAAAAATAAAAAATTAAAAAAATTAAAAACATAACGGAAAGCTAGTTGTTAAAGCCACTAACCTTAGAGCAGACCTTCTTTGAAACTTTGAACCTTTTTTTCTGAAAATAAAACCTTCACGTGAAATAGTCCGTATTACAAGATCATTTTGTTTCCTCTAATTCTGCTTCATATCTGTTGAATGAGGTTCATCATTTTTGTAAAAAAAAATTTACGATACCATCACTGTAAAGGATTAGCTCTAGTAAAAAAAAGGTAATATTGTATTACGTCATTCAATAAAAAAAATCAATAAAGATTCTTATCATGATCATTTAGAGAAGATATAGAGTTTGGCTGATATTGCTTTTGTGAACTTTTAAAAAATGCTAAATCTATTTGCAAATGCATTAAGCGTTTCCTGTAACAAACTCCAAAATATTTAACTTTGTTGAAAAATTTTGATTAATAAATGTTTAAAAAATTTAATGTCGACCAATATAATTTATGCGTTATTATAAGATTTTTGGTTGCCATAGATACATTAAAAAAAATGTTTTCAACAAAAAAGAAAACTATGAACTAAACATTAGATCAACTTACATTAAAATATATGTTTTCCAAATTCCCACACATTTAATTTTTAATTCAAATTTTATTTAAAAAGCAAAACCATATATTATAAATCTATAAGAAATAAATTTTTGGAGTCCTTCCAACATTATGAGGTATAATTGTACGCACCAAAGAAATTCTCAATGAGAAACCGGATTGAGATTCTAGTTGTACAAATTAAACTTAAAAATAGTTTTGATTAAAGATTGTAGTAAAGTTATATGTGTAAAGTAAAATCTGAGTGTCCCTGAGCCCGCTACTTTCTTAAGCGGTACCATGCTGCAGAAAACTTAAATCTTTATTAATGGAAAAGCTTGAGATACTGTTGTAAACTTCAATGAAAACTGGAGTAGTAATGATGTTTCCTGATAAAATTTCACCTTTTATTATATTAGTACTTTACAAATAATGTAAAAAAAAGGTAAAAAAAAACGTATAAAGTTTTCATTACCAATTTTACTCATTATAAATTTATAAGTTTAATTTTTAACTTAATAAGCAATTTAGACTTAATGTTTTGCTTCAAAAAGAATACGTTTATAAGGTTTATACATGACGCAACAATAGCATCAAAGATTTCTACATGACACAACTATGGCATCAAATATTAACACAGTGCATATTAAAAGCTCCGATGGTTCAAACTAAACATACTAGAAAAAGTTATTAAAAAAGCCATTTTAATCGAATCAACGACATCTGAGTAAAAATACCTGTAAAATATATAATTACCTATAATTCATTTGCTTTTTAGAACAGCAAATTTATAAAAAGTGTAAATTTTTCTAGAATGTTTATAGTCTAATTCAGTAGTAATGAAAATTAATTTTAGTAAGGTAACGTTGTGTACCTTACTAAGATTAATTTTAGTAAGGTAAATAGCGTGTTACTGTTTACCCGTTACCTTACTAAATTTAACAAAGAGTAATTTGTTTTTCATTCTTTATACAATCTTAGCTCTAAATATACTGATTATGACAGTTTTTTTTCATAAGTTTGAATTGCTTTTCATTAATTCCGCATTAATATATTTACATTAGGCTATTTATCAGGGTTTTTTTAATGATGATAGTTAGGTTATATTGTGTCAATTAAATATTTGTGGTAAACAAGTTTCTAGTTTCCTATTTGTTATTATTTTTCTTATTGATTTTTTTATTTGTTTAAAACCTTTTATCAACTAAAATCGACTTTATTAATGACAGTGTTCGATCATGAGTTTTTAGATTATAAGTGTTTTCAATATCGGTATTATTATTATTTATTTAGGTTAGTACGCTTATTCCTCGTTCGATTAAAATCAATAAATTTATATTTCGTTCTTCTGATGTCAATAACTTATTCAGGTAAATTTTTTTTCAAATGCTTCTTTATGGCATCATAATTTAATTTTAGTTTTATTATTTCCAATATCAAATAATTTTTCTTTAAACATAAAAATACCAAAAATTAAAAAGAAATGAAACTAATAACCTCGTTATTTCTGCAACAACTAGCAGTTTCATTGAGAGTTCGTCTTATCGTTGTGATCTGGATTATTTATTATGCGCAATTGTTTCACTAATTTTGGCTCTTTCTAATTGTATTTAGCAATATAATTTTTTAAATATCCTAAAATTATTTCACACATATTATACGTTTTTGACATTTATACTAAGAAAACCGGGGCTAGTTGCGGCGGTGTAAGTTGCGCCATTTAAAGTTTTGAATATTTTTACATTATATAACTTTAAGAATGACACGTTAGTTAAAAAAAAATTAAGTTAATGAAATAAAAAGTTAAAAAATTTTAAAGTTTTTTTCCCGAAATTAATTTCTATTTTGCGTTTTAAAATTTTTTTTTTTTTTTTTGGTTTCTCTAAAAACTAAGAGGTATATAAACAAACTAATAAACAGAAGGTAGGGTCAAACACAAAAAGTTACAAATATATAGTTATTTAAAGTAAAAATTATATATATATATATATATATATATATATATATATATATATATATATATATATATATATATATATATATATATACACTACCGTGCAAAAGTCTCCGCTCATTTGTAATATTTCAATAAAGTAACAAAAGTTTGCAAGAAAATTGCGTTTATTTTTAATTGTTTATTAAACAATGAATTAGACAGTAAATACAATACATTTTAGGATGATTTTAAATATATAAAATCAATAAAATGTTAATATACAAAGTTGTAAATGTTAAATTTTATTTTCATCAATATAAAACCCCTTGGAGCGTATAACAGCCGCACATAATCTTGGCATTCGGGCTAATAATTTATTCATGGTTTCCGCTGTTATCTCATTCCAAGCTTTTTGCAAACGTTCCCATAGCATTTGCTGATTAATAAAAGATGTTTCACCTGCTTCTCTGATCTTCCGATCCTGTTCATCCCACAACTTTTCGATGGGTGATAGATCTGGTGATTGAGGAGGCCAAGTCATAATTTTGCAAAATTTTCCCCTTTCTTTTAGTTTCAAATAATTTTTGCATAATCCAGATGCATGTTTTGGATCGTTGTCCTGCTGCATGATGAATCCTTTCCCAATTATACGAATACCAGATGGAATCGCGTGCTTAACCAAAATATTATGGTACATGTGTTTATCCATGGTAGATGTGATTTTAACTAAATCTCCAGTTAACCCATTGCCAAAACATCCCCAAAGCATAATATTACCACCTCCATGTTTTACAGTACTTTGTATACATTGAGGAAGCACTCTTTCATTAGGTAAACGCCTAACATGCACGCGACGTCGGGTACCAAAAAGTTCGAACCTACTCTCGTCTGTCCATAGAACTTTCTTCCAATCTTCTAATCCCCAATTTTTATGCATTTTTGCCCATTCCAATCTTTTCTTCTTATTTACTGCCCTCAACAAAGGTTTACGTGCAGCAACGCGTCCAATTAAGTTGACTGATCTTAGTCTTCTTTTTACAGTATCAGTTGATACTGGCTTTACCCTTGTTTTGTTGAGTTCTGCTGTTAAAATTGTGGCTGGAATTTTTCTATTTCTTTTGCTGGACACAACAATAAACGTATCTTCTTGCCGTGATGTAACTCTTGGTCTTCCAGAACGTGATCTGTCACTGTTGGAACCAATATCATGCAATCGTTGTAGAGCATATCTCACACCTGATTCGGATATTTTTAACCTGGAAGCAACTTTTCTATATGAATAACCTTCTTCACGTAAAATACATATTTTGCCACGAAGTTCTTCACAATATTCTTTCTTTACTTTCACCATTTCTCAAATTCTTTATTAAATTCAAGACATTAAATGCGCACACTAATGCCATTTTCAAGTATAAATATAAACATAAGTCTATTAAAAGCAACCAATTAAAATTACTGAAAACATCCTTACCATGCCGGAAAGTATCATGCTACTGTCAAACCTAAGCTTACAAAAAATATTTTGGTTAAAACTTTTGTGCAGTTTTAAATTTAATAAAGAATACTGAAGAACTTTATATGTATTTTACGTGAAAAAGGTTATTCATATAGAAAAATTTCTGCCATGTTTTTAGCAGCAGAACTCAACAAAACAAAAGGTAAACAAAATTATTTGAAACAAAAAGAAAAGGAAAAAGTATGCAAAATTATGATTTGGCCTCATCAACTTTTTATATTAACATTTTATTCTTTTTATATATTTAAAATCATCCTAAAATGTATTGCATTTACTGTTCCTTGCAAATATTACACATGAGCGGAGACTTTTGCACGGTAGTGTATATATATATGTATATATATATATATATATATATATATATATATATATATATATATATATATATATATATATATATATATATATATATATATATATATATATGTATATATATATATATATATATATATATATATATATATATATATATATATATATATCAATTAGAGTGAACACGATGCCAACGAGTTAGGTAGCATCAAACTCCTAAGGATAAGTTTAATCATAATATAACTGCGGGTTCGACGGAATTTACGCACTTCCCTAAAATAATGTTGGTTTTTATTAGAATAGTATATGAAGTTGTTTAAATAAATTGTTTTTAATGTAATGTAATCATTTTCTTTTTTTTCATTTTTTTGTAGCTCAGAACCGGCCTGGAGGCTGCAAAGCATCGTGGAACACCTTGAATTACTTTATGAGACAAATTCAGTGAAAAGTCTCCGATCACCAAATAGATAAAGCAAACAATTTTTCTTAATAAGGTTAAAGAACACGTGCTGGTGAACTATAGTATGAGTGTTCAACAAAGTACATTCTGCAAACTCATGTCTCCAAAGACACTGTTCCGACTCTTGTTTCCAGTCTTTTAGCGGGTGAGAGATTAATTGGAGAAATAAATAACATATAAACTTGGCAAAGCTGGCACTTTAAACCTGGCGATTGGCGGTTAGTAAAAACTGAGTTTCATAACTATAACAGTTACTATACTAATATTTTACGTTTAGCCTATATTGACATGTTTAATAGTATAGACAATAGTCTATAGTTTTAAAAACTAAATAAGTTATTGCCTTAAAAGTAAACATATACAAACTGATAGTTGAATGGGCCTAAATTGGTAAAACATTTCACAACAGTATATCAAACAGTGCTTTTTATTCTAAATGAGCCAATTAGAACTTAAACATCTATTATTCTGGCTTTGTGTTTCTCCAAAGAAACCCAAAGTCTTGGAGGAAAAAGGCTCAAAAACGTCTCTTACGGCATCTTCTCAAATATAAGGAAAGTAGTACTGTTTTAAGTAAGCAAAACCTATACAGTACTAGTACAGTTCTTTGCTAATAAATCGTTGTTAATGCTAGTAAATCTTTGTGAAATGCTTTACTCTAACTTGTTTTTGGTTTTATAGCATGCTAGTTTGGCATGATAATATTTCTACACATTTTTCTTTTCACACTTTTTTTACAGCAAATGTAAATGCAAATAGAACATTGCCACCACCACATATCTTAATGTGCGTACTCCAATTAGACATATTCCAAATATCTACTTTAAAGTTCATTCAACTACATTAAAAACTTTGAATGTTTATGTATATTTAACCGCTACGCTGGCAACATTTGAAAAATATAAAAGCGGTTTTATAAACCACGAGGTGTTATACGAGTATCTTTGTAACGCATTTGACCAATCGTTTACATCTTCAAATATTAAAAAAAACCGGTAATTGTATGTCTAATAAACATAAATATTGCATTTAATTTTATCATACCAAGAAGTTAGCTTGTCTCAACATCATGTTGACTTAGATCCCCATAACTGAACCTATATCATTCAGCTTCTTGAGGAAGTGTTTTCACGCAATGTTAACCTTACAAGAGAACCACGTTGTGGATAAGCGCCTTTTTGAGGAAGTCAATCAAGATGGCTTTTTTGAGCTTAAACAGAAGCTTAAACAGAAGTAGAAAAGCTTAAACAGAAGTAGAAAAAAAGCTGTATTTGAATGCAAACACCTAAGATTAAGTCAAGTAAGACTATTGAATTAGGTTTCACTGATGCACAGACAACTGTGTCACATAAAAATCTGTACGTGATAAATACATTTTGCAAATGATTGAGACAAATTAGATACGTAGTTAAATTTTAAACAATTAATTTTTGCAACACTTTGGAATATCTATAGTCTTTGCTAAACATGTTTAAAATATTTTTATAGAATTTTAAAAAACTTCAATAACAATGTGTTGGATTGTCCCACGTTTGATGGGCTTAAAACAAGAAAACAAAGTAGCTGGTTTGATTTTGTGTTTGAACAAAACAAGTGATGGGAGACACAAATCAGTACATAAACAAATCCAAATTCTCCAAGGGGCAAACCTTCGATTAGTTGAACTTTTTACCATTATTCATCTTATGATAATTCAATAACAAACATGATGTCTCCTTTTTCTGTGGTAGCTTTTAAACAAAAGAGGTTCACTATTAGTCCTGTCATGATCAACCATGAGTGGTTTCGTTTGCTGAAAAAAGTTGTCGGTTACTCGTGATCAATTTTTAATTTTATTTGACTATGAATTTTATATTATTTTCATAGGATAGAAACAAACACTTGGCATCTGTGATGGCAAAGAAGTCAAATCTCCTCGTCAAAAAGAAAGTGGTGTATGCAAAGCCCGATTCAAGCCGTAATTTGCCAATGCAAAAAGTAAGTAGTAGTCCAAAAAAAAAGTAGTAATCTAAAGCAGCTGATTCGGGCAAGAACAATTTCAAAGTGACTACCGTAAGTTTGATAAAATGTTTGCTTTTCTTGGACCTTCAATTTTTTTTTAAACAAAAAACTTCTCTTAATATGTTAATTTCGACTAATGAGCAGCTAATTGAGCTCAGGATGATGGAAGAATGGAACACAGGATGATGGAAGAATGGAACACAGGATAATGGAAGAATGGAAAACAGGATGATGGAAGAATGGAACACAGAAATTCTTAAGAAAGTAAAAAAAAAAAGTAACGCAAGAGGGCATGCATTATTTTCATATGGTGAATCAATATTTATACTTGTACGTGTTAATTTTCACGTAGTTCTCATAATGTGACGATAATAAATATATGATAAAAATGTGTATCATTTTATATTATTCAAATTATGGTATTCATTTGTAATACGTTTGTTAAGAACTTTTGTTTCTAATGATAAAACTTTTATTAAATCAAGGAATATTTTCTGATGTACTTTAACTCGCAAAAAAATACCCACTTTATAAAAATAATGATTGCTCAGAAATATCAAATTATAGGCCAACATCGATACTTTTTGTATTTTCAAAAATGTTTGAGCGTGTCATTTATAATCACGTTACGAGCATGTCATTAAAAGATTGTTTTACAAAAAACAATTATTTTTTTTATCCAAAAGAGATTTGGATTTCATAAAAATTATTTTACTAAACATGCAATTACTGAATTAGTCAAATGAATACCTTATTTTTTTGACAAAAAATAATTACTTATGGAGCATATATTAGTTTATCTAAGACATTTGACACTGTTGATCACTGTATTCTCTCAAAAAGTTTGCTTTACTTCAAGTGGAATTTATTATATTGAGACAGGTCTGACATTGCTCAAGCCAAAAGCTTCATATTTTATGTCCCACAATTGCAGAACAACTAAAACATTACCCCAGTGAAAAATAAAACTGCGTCCCACATGGGTTCCGCGCGGGTTCCGTGTGGGATTGATGGGATTTACGTGGGACAGATTTTCCCATGTGGTATCCGTATGGAAATTTGTCACCTTAAACCCATGTGAGTAATACCACATGGGTTACATGTGGGAACCATACGGTATTTATCCCACGTGGTTCCCACAGGAAACACACATGTGAAATCCCACGTGGGTTTCCTGTGGGATTTGCATGGGAATTAATTTAAAAGCTGGAAACTAAAAAAAAAACTAAAAAAAAATTTTTAAATCGACATTGCATTGCGTTACGTTTATATTGTGTGAAAATATTTTATATTAATATAGAGAATGGCAAGCAAGTATGTAAGTACCACGAATAATGTTTATCTTTCTTTATAGAAATAAGATTAAGATTTGTGCAAATAGACGTATTATTAGGATAATATAATAGTTGTTTGAATATAGATCTTGAGTAAATTATTTGCAAACAATTAACTGATACAAATTGAAATGTTGTCAAAAACCAATCTTGCATGCATGGGACACTGCAGTGTCCCACAAAGAAATGCAGGTTTGAAAGTCAAAGAATTCCCAATTTTCTTTATTTAAAAAAGAAAAAAATAGGATGGAGATGGGTTTCTGTAACTTTTTTTATGCTTCAAAACTTTTAACTTTAGATATAATAAGGTCCTTAAGACTTAAGGGACTTACGAACTACATTGAGGAGCAAAAGCAGGATATTTACAGAAACTTTTCAATTTTTAATCTGGACTACCACAGTGTTGTTGTGAATAAAGCCTCTGGGTCCAGTTTTTAAACTAATATGATCTAAAGTAATGTTTAAATAAAATAATATGCTTTAAAATGCATATAGTTATACATATAACTCCTGATAGTTAACTATATGTATAACTAGTTATACATGTAATTTGTTATAAAAACTTATTTTTTTAAGGTTATGCTTGAACAAATTAGTACCAATTAATTCAAATTCAAGATTTAGGTTAAGTTCAAGTTAAAGTTCTTATTTATTCATTGTTTTTGTTAATTTTATATTTATTTGTTCAAATTTATCAGTTAGTACTGTTTTTTACTACAGTAAGAATGTTTATCATTGTTGAATGTGATTTTGTTAGTAACTTAATTTTATTTTCAACATATTTTGACAACACCCTTTATATTTTAAATGATGACAGCTTTACTTTTCTATTGATGTTAAATTTATTACGTTTCAATAACTCAGATGAATCTTAACTGAATTATTGTAAGCTTTGTAGAGGTTTGTTGTATATCAAATGGTGTTGTAAATAAAGTAAAAATAATATATATATATATATATATATATATATATATATATATATATATATATATATATATATATATATATATATATATATATATATATATATATATATATATAACATTAAAACAATAAAATTGATACAAAATTTCACTTTAAAACGAATACCATTAACATTGTGATGATAATAGCATTAGGAAACTAGTATTTATGTATTATTATTATACTATAGATAAATAGTTTTTTAATTCATTTTATAAAATAGAGACTGACAACTGATAATTAATGGAAATAAATACAAATTATAAAATCTTGTAAACTTCATTTATTATTACTAAATACTATATTAATGTTAGTCTACAAAGTTAAAATCAATTTAGAGCATTGTTATTAGTTCTTTTGCGATTCGCATATCCACTTCTGTCTCTCAAATTTATAAAATAGATAGTCAAAGCTTGCTCAATAGGTAGGTTCTCAGCATAACAATGCTTTTTTCTTACACTTTCTAAAGAGAAATATGGCAAATTGATTACTTATTTTACCTAAATCATAGGGTCATCTATGCATAATGATGACCCGGTTTATTGAACACCTTCACCCTTAATCAAACTCAGTCAATTTTTTGCCATCTCCCATTGAAAATGATGTCAGTTTTTGTTATCATATTATGATGGTATATCTGAATTGTTAATATAATATAAAAAATGCATATGCCATCAATTTTTTTCTGGTTCAATTATACATTTATTCTCAACAGTACTAAATGTAAAGAAAACAAACATAAATTGTTCTTTCAGATAAGCAAGCTAATTTCTGAATTTAAATTGTTTTTCCTATGATCCTCTACAGTTTCAAGCAACAAAAGCAAGAAGTTTTTAGACCACATTGTTGGTGTAAATACCTCTAAAACCTGCTCATACCTAGCATAAATTGTTTTACTTTTTTTTTAAATAAAATATTTTACTTTTTTTTTAATCCAATTTTTTAATTGACATTATTTTGGTCTCAACATCCCCTCCCCATTGTCAATTATTGTTAAACTCACACTGCCCCTCTATCTACTGGCATCATTTATGGATGATCCCATAGCATAAATAATATATATATATATATATATATATATATATATATATATATATATATATATATATATATATATATATATATATATATATATATATATATATTATTTTTACTTTATTTACAACACCATTTGATATACAACAAACCCTTACAAAGCTTACAATAATTTAGTTAAAATTCAATCTGAGTTATTGAAACGTAATAAATTTAACATCAATAGAAATGTAAAGCTGTCATCATTTAAAATGTAAAGGGTGTTGTCAAAATATGTTGATAGTAAAATTAAGTTACTAATAAAATCACGTTTAACAATGATAAATATTCTTACTGTAGTAAGAATTAGTACTAGTTAACAAATTTGAACAAATAAATATAAAATAGTGAAAAAACAATGAACAAATAACTTGAACTTGAACTAAATCTTGAATTTGAATTAATTGGTACTAATTTGTTCAAGCATAACCTTAAAAAATAAGTTTATATAATAAATTTTATGTATAACTTGTTATACATATAGTTAACTATCAGGAATTATATGTATAACTGCATGCATTTTAAAGCATTTTATTTAATTTATATATTACTTTAGATCATATTACTTTAAATACCGGACCCAGAGACTTTATTCCCAATTACACTGTGGTACTCCAGATTAAAAATTGAAAAGTTTCTGTAAATATCCTGTTTTTGTTCCTAATGTACTTAGTAAGTCCCTTAAGTTTTATGAACCTTCTTATATATAAAGTAAAAAGTTTTGGAGCCTAAAAAAAAGTTACAGAAACCTCCCTATCTTCCCCCTATTTTAATTTTTTTTTTTAGTAAAGAAAATTTGGCTTTCAAACCAGCATTTCTTTGTGAGACACTGCAGTGTCTCAAAAAGAAATGCTGGTCTCACTGCAGTGTCTCACAAAGAAATGCTGGTCTCACTGCAGTGTCTCACAAAGAAATGCAAAAACCAAGCATGCATGCTTGGTTTTTGACAATATTTGAACTTGCATAAGTCAATTGTTTGCAGATAATATACTTAAGAACTATATTCAAATATCATATAAACATGTTTGAGAATGTTTATATGATATTTGAACATCACAAATTTAATAATATTGTTGTGATATGTTATATAAATAATACCATAATAGATTATGATATGAAAATAAGATAGGATATGAAGGCAATGATCAAAGAATAAATTTACTTATAGAAATTTAGATGTTTGTTTATTAGTTTCAGAGTATTATATTATGTGTGAACGCGGCCTTCTATAATAACAGGCCTTGACATCGTGCAACAAAGTTGTTAAACTGTCCTAATACTCTGTTTACATTTTCATCTTTTAACATTAGGCGAAAGTTTGTGTTTGCGCTTTTTTAATAAATCTTTAAAATTTGATTGGTTTATAAATTAGATAGCGCAACATCAAGACTGTAACGTTGTAAGGTTCAAGGCGTTAACATTGTAAGGTAATAATATTGTCAAACTAACGATAAGTTTTTTTAATAATTTAAATGCCTTAAAAATGCCTTTAAAATGCTGTGTATCTCTTTGCAAGTCGAACTATCTCAACTGCAACAAAAATATCAATTTATACAACTACAACTACAATATCAATTACAACTACAACAAAAATATCAATTTATACAACTACAACAAAAATATCAATACTCAACTACAACAAAAATATCAATTTATAAATTCCCGAAGAATCTAGATGAGAGAAAAAGATGTAGTGAAGCTATCCTAAGAACTGGTTTTATTGTTACAGACTATACAGCAGTATGTCAACTGCATTGGCCAAATGAAGCACCTTTTGAAAGCAAATATGGGAAGCAACGACCTTTAAACCTACCATCTGTGTTTTTAAAAATATTCGCCTAGTTGTTTAGCCACACCAGCAAGTAAAGTTAGAAAAACTGTAACTTCAAGCGGTTTTCGAAGCATTTTACCAGATGAGTTAAATGATTTTCTAAAAGAGGATGAACTTATATTTGACAATATTCAATCTTTGTTAAGTGATAATAACGGTGTTATTGTTTTCCAGCTTAATAAAAAAAGTTTACACATACAATCAAAAATGTACGAATTCCATTATTTATTTTAGTAATTTTCAATGATTATTCATTTGTAGCTAACCATAATGGCACAACTTTTAATATTTCATCTTTAGCTGTAAACAAATTAAAGTTAATAAAAACAAAATCAGCTTTATTTGAAGCAGTTAGATTTTTAAAAAATAAAGAAAGTTCGCTTCAGTCAAATATTCTATTCGAACACCTTAATGCTATGAGAAAAGTTAAAGTTGGTGAAGTTTTATATACTACAGATATTATATGTAGAGCATATGAGTAATTGGCTATGCGACGAAGTTTATATGATTGTTTTTGTATTGACTACAAGTTGCCAAGTATAAGGACTTTAACACGATTGACTTTAAAAATAAGCTCAATAAAGGACCTAAGTTTCATAAATAGTATTTTTATGAATTTAAATCCATTGAAAAGAACTTCCATACTACTAATTGATGAGGTCTATGCTAAAGCTTCTTTACTTTACCAAAAAGGCGCTTTGTTTGGTCAAGCAGTAAGCTACCCTGAAAAGTTAGCTAAAACAATTTTATCATTTATGATTAAATGTCTTTTTGGAGGTCCAGAATTTATATGTAGAGCTCAACCTGTTGCAAATCTTTCCTCTGAATTTCAGTTTGCTCAAAGTCAACCAATTGTTGATACAATAAATAATATTGGTAATAATTACTGATGGTAACCATGTAAATCAAAGATTTTTTGGAATGTTTAAAACAGTTGATTGTAAACCATGATTAACAGCATCAGGTATATATTTATTGTATGATTATGTGCATCTCTTAAAATCTATACGAAACAATTGGTTGACAAAAAAGACTGGCGAACTTCAATTGAACAATAAAGAACTGGCTTTGGTTAAGTGGAGTGATTTAGAAACTTTATATAAAACCGAGTGCAATAGTCTTTTTAAACTCTCTAAACTTACAGCTAAATCAGTTTATCCAAAACCAATAGAGAGACAATCTGTAAAGTTTTGTTTGTCTTTTTTTTGCGAAGAAACAGTAGCTGCATTAAGAACGCATCCAGAGATTGAAAATAAAGCATTTGAAGGTACTGCTGTATTTATTGAAAAAATAGATTTTTTTTAAATGTTGTTAATGTCAAAGCACCTGGTGCTGGCATTCGGTTTAGAAATAAATTATGCGGAGAAATCCACTCAGTTGGTGATCAACAGTTACAACTGCTACGAGATATTGCTGAACTGTCAAATTTTATGAAACCTACAGGTAAGCGTGTAAAACAGCTTACGCTAGATACTAGCAATGCAATAGCACATTCATGTTATGGCTTTATTGATCTTGTAGAAACTTTGTTGAGTAATGGAGCAAAGTTTGTCTTATTAGGTTGGTTTTCAACAGATCCACTTGAAAAAGCTTTTTCTAAGCTTCGACAGGGATCTGGAGGTACTTACTTTATAAACGCTAAATCTGTAATTGAAAAAATTAATATTCAACATACTAAATTGATATTACAACTTGACATTCCTGTTGATGGTATCGATGGTCATACTTGTGACATATGTTTTAGAGATATTTCTACTGATGAAAAAGAACTTCTGGATAATATACATGATCTTGAAAGCTCAGGTAATAAATCTACATTAGTGGCTATAGTTTACATAGCTGGCTATGTGCAAAAAAGCAAAATAATGATTTATGATGATTCTACCAATTATTATTATAAATATTGAAGTTATCTTGAAATTCCTTCTGATACTCTTTTCTAATGGTCAATATTTTACTTTTTTTTTTCAAGGTGCTACTGACCCTTTATGCAGAACATTTTGTGTTACTCAGTTTCAGTTCATTGCTGCTAAATATAAATTTAAAATCACAAAAAAACAATGCAGAGTATATTCTAATATTCTGCTAAAGAATTACTCACTAATTACCACTCCCAAAATACTAAAGCTATCATAATTTATGTGAAAATTAGTTTTGTAATTTATTATGCTATTTACTTGTTATGTTTTTTATTTTCTCATTAGCCTATATGTCTCTCAATATGTTTGGATTTTTAAATATTTACCCTGTTGAGATATATTGATAAAACTTTTTTTTTGCTTGAATCAACTTTTGTTGGTGATTTTTATTGTTACCATTTTTAGCAAAAAAAATTAAAAATACAGTTATCTTTCTAATATATAGATATATACTTTGTTATGGTTCTGCTTGTTATTGATACTATTTAATATTACATAAATATTCTTAATGAAATTTGAAATACGAAAAACATGATTATCTTTTTATATTTCCGTTTTTACTAGAGATTATTATTAGAAAACATAGACTGCCATTACACTCTACTTAATATAAAAATATATCAATATAAGTACAAGTGAAAGTTTAATCGGCCTTCAGTTTTTACGGCATTTTGCACGATGTCAAGGCCTGTTATTATAGAAGGTCGTGTGTGTGACGAAAAAGTAAAGATACTTTTGCATCCAGTGGCTATTGTACCCAACGTCTACATCATTGAAAAAGTAGGTTTTTACATTTTTTTTTTTTGTTTTTTTTTTTAACTACTTATCCTAACTGATCACTTTTTTTCAGGATTCTCCTCATGGGTTCAAGCTACCCATAATACGTTAGTCATTGTAAGTAATAAATTAAGAAATAATTATTTGTGAAATATTGTAGTCATTAATGACTTCAACCTGGCTAATAATTAAAATTGCTCTATCTCTCTTTTTCTCTTTCTCTATCTCTCTCTCTCTCTCTCTCTCTCGCTCTCTCTCTCTCTCTCTCTCTCTATCTCTCTCTCTCTATATATATATATATATATATATATATATATATTATATTATATATATATATATATTATATTATATTATATATATATATATATATATATGTATATATATATATATATATATATATATATATATATACATATATATATATATGTATATATATATATATATAGTATATAAGTATATATATATATATATACTTGTATTAACATTTTTTTTTTTAGAAAATGTTTGAAGAAAGTTAGAAGATACTAAAATCCTTGGTATTATACAAGCTGAAGCGATTTAATTAATTCAATCGACAAAAAACGGCGTGTAAATCGCAAAAGAAAAAATAATATTTTTAATATTCATTTTCGATGTATTGAATAATAGCATTTATTTTAAAATAAATTCATTTTGCAACACGTTTTTCAATTTTATAAAATTTCGTCATAATAGTTTAAGGTAAATCCCACAGGTTATAGGTGGAAAACCTCACATGTAAAAGATCAAAAATGCTACACGTTTTGAATACCAAATGGGATAAAGTAGCAAATACCAGATTAAGTTAAGCCTCTCTGAAACCTTCGATGATTATTTTTAAATTATTATTTAAGTAATTTTTAAATAAAAAGAATTTTAAAAATTATCATAGAAGCATTCGGACTTTCATTTGTCTGGTATTGACTACTTTTATACCATTTGGATTAAAATATGTGGCATTTAAGATCTATAACATGTAGTATTTTCTGCCTATATCCCATGTAGGATTTACCACATAAAACCCATGTGGGATTTACCATATGAAAACCCACATTGGACAAAATAATGCGGAAATCAAAAAAGGATGTTATTGAGTTAAAAGCTCGCTAATATAAGCAATATGTTTAAAATAAAAAACCCAAAATAATGAATATTTTGATGGATCAAAATAGACCCGCCCCTATTTTTAATTTATATAAATAGTTTTAATAATGCCTCAGTAAAACTGAATTCTATAATATTTGCAGACGATATTTCTTTTCATATAATGATTGAAGACTACAAATATATATTATAATATATTACATAATAGCAATTTAAGATACCTATATGTAGACAAATATTAATTTAAAGAAAGTAAATGGTTGGTTAGGTCAAATAAACTTTCTCTAAACGTTAGGAAAACATAATATACTTTATTCTAAAACAAAAAAAACTTTTATTTAAAAATCAGCACTAATATTCTAACTTTGACGATACTGCTTTGAAAAATATCTAGCGTAAAGTAGACAAGGCCCTGCAACAATACAAATGGATGCACCCAAATATAAGACATCCCCGAAATAACTCTGTCAAAAATTTAATTCTATATTTTAAAACCATGTAAGAAACGTTTTTTACATAGACAAATATGTCACCAACAATTAAAAGAAAAGAAAAAAAAAGTAACAATCAATAATAAAGAATAAAGCACTATAGCAAGGCCTTGTTAGATCAGCTAATAGAAGCTAACTACTTCCATTGTCAAATTTTTATAATAATAAAAAAACAACAATTTTTTACAACCTTTCCAAGTTTAAAAAATGAAAATTGCTTGAAAGTAGTGATCTCTAGTAAGTTTGTAAATCCAATTTAGTATGCTTATATTTTTATGTGCTATATACTTAAATCAAATCATTTGTATTCTAAGTTGAAGTGAAACTTAAAGAAAAAATTTAAAATTATGTAAAATCAGTGTTCCTTCCAGTTGGATACTTTTTTCCTAGAGTTTATTTATCAATTACATAGCTTGTTCGAACTTTGATTGTCAATAATTTCATGAACAACCTTTTTTATCATTCAATGAAATTAACGGATACGTCTATTTTTTCTGGTTCAATACTTATTCTAATATGTCTTTTGGCATAGAATCAACACTCAATGAATTTTCATTAACATGTTACTTTGGTTGTCCAGTTGTCTCAAATGCTGGCTAAAACCGACATTAAAGCTTCTTTGTTTAAAGAAGAGAAATCTGAAATTAGTAGTCTTTTTTTATAAGATACTCACTGTGAATGTTCTTATTTACTAGGTCAAAAATTTAGTAACTTTTGCTGTGACTGGTAGATTAAGAAATAGACGAATCTTTTTAGACTTGAGAAAATATAAAAAATCAAAGTTTAGTCTTGAGCAATGACCATCAGACAAAAAGACAATGGTTTGCCTAATATTTTTTTAACTTATGTAGTTATCAAACATCAATGCTGTCATGAAATATTTATGGGTTTATGCTCCATTATCTGATATTGTGACTAAAAAATGTGGAATTTTATTTGCTGTTTCTGTTAAAATCATAGCACTAGTAATAACAGTACATTTAAATATCACATAACACATACGTATGTTGCCTTTAACTAAAAAAGTACTACAACTTTTTACTTTAAATAAAAGATTTTTGCTTTAAAAAGATTTTGTACTTATTTAAGATTTTTTTTTGGTTATATAATTTTTTTTTAAAGTACACAATTTTTTAATAAATACAGAATTATGTGGTTTTGGTGTTATTGAAGTGTTCCTATGTGATTCATCGAAGCATACCTCAAAATTTAAGTTAGCAGTAACAATCCCATTTTTTTTTTAATTTTGATTCACTTCCAACAAGGATACAAACAACCACTTTTAATTTAGGAGCCACTAGAACAAAAGGATAGAATTACCTAGCAATGAAACGGTTGACAGAAGACTGAAAAAGTTGCATGTTGTATTAGTCAGGAAAACATGAAGACATGAGAGAGCTTGGAAGGGTTGAAGAGCAGGGATAAAAACAAGACAAATAAAAGTTTTTAGAGCATTCCAGGACAGATACAGTAAAAGAATGAGACTTTGCTGAATGACGAGTCAAACGAGAATGGTTGAGTTTTAGTTGATGCAGCTACAAATGATAGCTCCTTTGAACAGCGACTATAAAGTATATGTAGAAAAGAGAAAGGAATGTAACTTTATGACGATGATAAAGAGGCTCAAGCTTGGCAGCTCAAGCTTATCCAACTATGTTTAAATTGTGTTTTTGAACCTTTTCTAGATGAGAAAAGGTCCAAAAGACCTTTTTTAGAAGGACTAAATATGACCTGTTTTTTAATTTTTGAACCAATAGTAGCATTCTCTTCTGTTTACTAAAAAAAAGAATAACTCTTTACTGTTTTATAATAATTATTATTTTAATGGTTTTCTGTTTTATATTTTTTAATTAATAATGAACTAAGAAATAAAATCTAAATATCTTATTTCTAAGATATTTAAATAACTAAGAAATAAACTTCGTACTAAAGTATTTCTGTTCTGTGCTGTCAATCGGTGTAGACGAGCAAAATACTAACTACAGTAATAAAATTTTACCTGCAAAAAAAAAGTTTGTTAATATTTTCTTCATTTAAACTAAAAAAAATTAAACTCATTTCAATATTTAAATATGGAATGGAAAGGAATAGTAAGTCAACTTTTAAACTCTAAAACTTTTAAACTGTAAACTTTTAAACTCTAAAAAATTTTCAAAATTAACGTGTTGGTTTTATTTGTTTCATATTTTAAATCAAATACTGAAATGTTAGATTTATTCTTAACGCCTTGCGCAATTTTGCGCAATAGAGAACGTGTGTAATTTGCGGAATATTTTGTAAAAGTATTTCAAACCTGGGAACTATTGTTTCACTTCCAACCATAGATCACAGTGAATCAATATATTAACTTACTTTCTAAAAGTTTTTTGAACTCATGACTTTAAAGAATGGAGTTTTGATTAGAGAACATCTTATTTTTCTTTTAGATTATCAAATAAGAGAATGGATGTGTGGATACAAGTTGTTTAAAAACAGATGACCGTAGTTTCGCTCTGTGTATGTTGTATCAAAACATCTTTGATTAGCAAAGTGAAATACTTTTTTTTGTTTTTAGATTTTGATTTACTTGAACAAATGCAAAAAATTTTCGTTTTAATTCATTCCCACATTTTAAGTTCACTTCCCCCCCCCCTCCAACCCCCACTTTTTAATTTATACCCACCTTTTTTGATCTAGAATTTAAAATATTTAGTTGTTAACATTATGAGCAAAATTAAAATTTTTAAATAACGTTTAAATTAAAGTTTTAATTTCAATGTAGACAAACATTATCAATAAAAACTTATTAGGAAAAAAAATTTTTATTTCTCATACTGTGTAAACCATGTGACGTAAGTTTTTGATACAATCAGTTGAAAAATAATATTATTTCTAATTATTGTGATAAAAAACTATTCAAATTTTATTTTTAATTTTATCTCACCATTTTTACAAGGTCCTTTTTTACATTATTCTCTTAAATTAAACATTTAACCAACTCAAATGGCTATAAGTCTGCTTTTTTCAAACATCGGATAGAAAATATGTCTTGTAAATGGTCAACACTTCTATAAGACATCATAATCATACAAAACTTATTAACTTGATTTTTCATTATTGTTAACTTCCGTTGTTTTTTTTATAAACATTTTATCTGCATTGAAGGTATTTTAATTAAAATATATTTTAAGGTAATTAATTATTGATTTTAGTAAAATTGATTTGTTTTTCTTACCGCAAAAATGACATTTTTAGTTTTGAAATATAATTAATAAATTTTAAACAACATTGAAAAATAATTTTATTTTGTAATTTTAATTAACGAATGGAAAATAAAAAGTTAATTTTATAAGCTTGTCAAAAAAAAATCTATTAAAAATAATTTGTTTCAAATTTTCCTATAAGATCAGACAGTACTGATGTTATTCTAGAATATCCAATTTTTGTTTATTCACTTGATTTAAGGTTTAATTTTTGTTTATTCTAGGTTTAACTTTGCTACTTTAAGTATTTCAGGTAAAATTTCTTTAAGTATTAGTCCCGGTGAGAAAAAAAAGTTTTTTCACAAATGAAATATTGTTAAAAAAGATTGCTAAGGAAGAAATAAATTAGTTAATTTAGTGGCTACTCATTAGTACATGTTATTCTAGAGTATTTAGAGATAAGAAAGACCAATGTGTGAAATAAATTTGTCATAGCATGTTATCTCAGTTATACTTTGAAAATCACAGATTAAAAAAAAAAATTTCTTAAGAAACTTATTTTTTGCCGCACAATAACTAATAATTACCACAATTTGCCATGTGTTGTCTTATATTTATTTGAGCTATATGATGCTTCAATCGAGTTTTAATTGATTGCTCGTCCCCTTAAATCCCCGTTCAGATTTTATGTATGTTTTAACTTGGTTGCTATGGTACTAAATTTTGCATAGCAACAACTCATTTTTACATTAACGTTGTTTTAACAGTATTTTACTTGCGCTGAATACACAATATTGGGGTATGTATTAAAATGAGATTCAGAATTCTTATGAAGTTAACTTTTTTTGGTTGCTATGGATACCTTACTTTGCATAACATAGCAACAACATATTTTCGGTAGTTGTTAGTAATTTAATTACTAACACTGACAGTAATTTAATTACTTTTAATTTTAATTACTAACACTTGTAGTAACTTAATTACTAACAAGTATTAGTAGTCCAGGCGGCATATATATTATAACATTTTACTTTTAAATACAAAATACTTGTTACAATAATTATTTAGATATGGTTTTGTTAAACTTAGACATTCATAATTTTCTCCAAAAAAACAATCTTAGTATTTCAAAACAAAATATTACTGAAGATATATTAAAATTTATTCAGCCAAAATTTGCTGATTTTAAAGACGTTGATTTTAGACATCCTTTTCAACGATTTGTTTACTTGTATAAAAAAAAGTGGAAATCTGCAAACTATACTGTCAAAAATTTTGAAAAGAAGTTTGTGAACTGGCTTAATGAATATTTAATTGTCAGAAAAAAAGACAATGAACCAACTGCAAGTAGACGTGGTCGAAAACCAGTTGCATTTGATAATAGTTCTAATAAAACTAAAAAACGGCGTGTATCTTGTTTAATTGAATCTCATTCATCCAATGAATTATTTTTTGCTGCTAATAAAAAATTTAGAGATGAATCTGTTGTTATTGCTGCCAAGAATGTTTTAAATATATCAAATACAGATAAAGCAGCTAAATATTCAGCAGACGAAGCACTGGCTTTAATAATTGATGCAAGTCTGACA
>NC_088932.1:15242500-15405000 GCF_038396675.1 Hydra vulgaris | reverse complement strand
TGCATACCAAAGTATCGAAGGTTTCTAAATAGAAATATATTTTAATAGTTAATACTTATTTATTATTAACAAAAAATTATAGTTAATACAAAGTTTTACCCTGTTTATAATAAAATTTATTAAATAAAAGTTAAAAAGTAACAAAAACTTAAAAAGTAACATAGTACTTTTAACATTTTATGCACATGATTTCCAATAAAACTTTTTCCATGATATGCTTGACGTTGAACATTAAGCTGCTGTAATATTGTCTCGATCATTTGTGTGCAAGGTCCCTGACCCTTCTTTAAAAAATATTCTTCAAGATAAAAAATATTCTTCAAGAGTATTACATAGATTTGTCTAAAAAGAAACTCGTAAAACACTATGCATTTCAAAAATAGAATGACTTTAGGTTTTAGCGCATTGTTAAAAATGATGCGAAGGTTTTGGCGCATGGGTTAAAAATGACGAAAAGGCTTTTTAAAATTTTTATAGAAATTATACCTTTTTAAATTAAAATATATTTTTGCTGCTTATTTTTTGTGATCGCTCAAAACCCCTTACGTCTGGGGCTAAAGCCACTTTTGCTCCCCTCACCACGTCATTGTTATTAACAATTGAGGTTCACATATAACAGCAAACTAAGTATTCCCATAGCTAACATTAGCATTTCAAGTTTGAACTTACTTGAGTGCTTAATAAAATAGGGCATGAGAATTTGAATTTTACGACTTTTAAAGCCCTGATTACACTGAATGTTTTTATTTTATCCATTGGATATAATTTCTGTTAAAATTTAACAAGTGAAATTTATAATACATGGTTTCTTATTTTGAAAAATGTACAGTTTTAAGAATACAAACTTCACTATTAAGAAATTATAACTAATAAACTCTCAATCCAAAAATTACCTTTTTTTCTTTTTCATTGTTAAGTAAGTCAATTTCTTTTAAGTAAAGAGATTGAACATCGTCTACATCATCTGAATTGCTAACTGCAGCTAATAAAATGACATCATTAACCATTTGAATTTGATCCTCAATATTCAATTGATGAACTTCTTCTTCAAACATGTTAAAAAAATTTAAATAAATACCAAGAGCCATGTGTAGACTAGGTAAAGACACCTGAAAAATTAAAAATAATTTGTATAAAGTATAGTACTTTGATATTATTGTTAAATATCATGCTCATAGTGATTTTTAACTGTCAAAGTAAAAAAGTAATCAAAAATCACTTGGTCTAGTGGTATGTTTAAAATTGGTTCGCTTATCACATTATTGAAATTTTTTGCAATACTCTTTTATCCTCCATTTTTCATAAACCTTTTATGATCTTCCAGTGTTTTATGATCTAAACATAAATCTTCCAATGTTTTATGATCTAAACATAAATCTTCCAATGTTTTATGATCTAAACATAAATCTTCCAATGTGCGATATTTCATTTCAGGGTCAATACATTTCATACCGTTTAAACGTGTTATTCGCAAATGATTGTAATAAATCTATACTCTATAGAAGTGTATAAAGATTATCAAATGAACAATATAAACATTAACAATATATTTTAACTACTATTCATCTTATAAAGATAATCTTGTTGCTTTGTAAAAATGTTGCTTTGTAAAAATGCCTTCACTAGTTTTACTAAACATAGCCCAAAAGATACCTAGTTATGTAGACGATGCAAAACAAAGGGAAAAAAAAAAGATTTTATTATACTTTATCGCAAATCGCATTTTAAGAAAACTTACTTATACTTCATTTTTTGTAGATCTTTTATTTCTTTTTCAAATCTTGAAATGGCAACTTTAATATTGATTTGATAATCCTTTGCCTCAAAAATACTAAAAACAATGGTGTTATCTTTGCTGTTTGGGTTTATGGTATTTGCTACTTGGTAAGTCATTTTAAAACTTCCTCCACCATAATCTCCTCCTATTTTAATCTGTATCTTTTTCTCAGGGAAAAACTCGTGATAACGAAGACTTTTACAACTATAGAAAAGTTATAAAAAATATATATATATTAACAATATATAATACATTAATATTAACAAAAATTGGCTAGTGATGATGAATATACACATTTTAACAACCTTAATACAAAACCCTCACGTATTTTACATCACATTTTGCATTAACTTATCATTATGTTGGGGGTCAAATATGTATTACTGTTAATATGCTATATTGTCGTACTTCTATTTGTATTTGATTAAAAATAATTTTAATATTATTATTTATATTTGATCAAAAATTATTTTCAGTTCATAAAAAAC
This sequence comes from Hydra vulgaris, assembly GCF_038396675.1. Lineage (NCBI taxonomy): Eukaryota > Metazoa > Cnidaria > Hydrozoa > Anthoathecata > Hydridae > Hydra > Hydra vulgaris. The sequence goes on along the minus strand of NC_088932.1, from coordinate 15,402,735 downwards.
AATTTAAAAAAAAAAATTGAGATTTATTCAATACTTTATTGAACACAATCAATTTGTATCAGATATAACACACTACAACTGAATTATGAATCTGATATATCAACAATTGTTGATGACTGCTGGTTTAGAGACCAACTGGCAGTTGCTGCATGTTAAAAACATGAAATTATTTTTTTAAATCATTATTTCAATCCAAATCACCTTTCTAATTGATCAAGATGTTTGAAAATATGTGTTTGCAAATTTTCAATATAACCATCTTTAATTTCAAAGGTTCCTTTAATTTCCTTTTCAAATGTAAACGGAGCATTTTCTACAATAAAGTCACACCCAGACAGTTTTTCACTAACTATTCGTTGTGAATGTGATGCTGTTTGTATATCAAAACTCTTCAGCCATCTGTAAAAAATTATTTACAATATTCTATAAAAATAAATAACATTTTTAACTAACTTAAAAACATGCAAAAAATAAGAACCTAGATATATTTTTAAGCTTTTCCCAAGGTATGCAGAGATCTGCTTTCATAGCTACTATCTTAGTTGCACTAATTGTGACTTTAATATTAAAATTAGCCAATATTTTTTCTTTTGTTTCTGATGGAAGTGAAATCAGAAGCTTTGAGGACTGGCTACAAACTGCGTCATTAGATGGACCAGACATAACTTCTATATTTCTTTTGACAATAGCATTTATTTCTCGTACAGTTGCATTTGATGCCTCATTGCTTGTGACATATGCCTTTGGAATAGATGAAAACAAAACCGGCTAAAAAAAAAAAAAATCTATAAAAAATATTTATTAAATGTTAAATATTTTATTAAATATTTAATTTACTATTTAACAATTATGAAATATTTAATTTACTATTTAAAAAAATCAATTTTAAAACCAAAAATTTTACTCTTGGTCCTCCACTTTGAAATGAAATTGATTTCACACTAATTTGTTTCATCTTTTGCTTAAGAATGTGGAGTGTAGCATCTTTAACTATTTTTGGGATATGACTACTAGCTGTTAGATTAAAAATCTCTAAAATGCTATTGTTAAAAGTATACGATGATGGTGACAAACTTGATGAAGATAATGGTGATGACAACAATATTGAGACGGGTTGTGTTAAAGATTTTTTATTGCAGGCGAGCTTACGATGTAAATACACATCGTATTCTTTTACAACATTGAATTTTGTTTTACATATAATACATTGAACAGTCAACATTTGCATAAGTGAATTTGTTTTATTGCTGGTCACGAAGTCTTCAGGCAACACAGATGTATCACATTGTGGGCATAAAGATTCATTAATGTACTTTATTTTAACATTTTCTACTATACAGAAAAAACAAAACAAGTGTTCACATTTTTTTAAAGACACTGGTTGCTTTGGTATTTTACCACACAAATTGCATATGCATAGTTGCAAATAAGGATTAAATTCATTTTTTAAATCACTACTACCTATTTCCATATTGTGTATTGTGAAAATATTTTCTTTTAAAATGCTAAACATTGAAAAAGTCTAAACTATTTCACCTATTCTAGGATGGCCAATAAACTTTATTTTATCTCTTATTTGAGATTTTGAAGCATTGAGACCTTGACTCAGTTTTTTTACCTGATGACAAGTATAACAGTCATCACAATGATGTGTCCATTGTGTACACAAAAGCAGAGTGGTTGATGACTTTCTTTTGATTACAATGTTTATTGTTAAGTAGAATTTGTGACAAATGTTTAAAGGGTGAACCCCTTCCACATCTATTAGTTTGATGTGAAAAATATTTTTAATTTTACTTTTTTGGATGGCTCCAATAAGGTATTTTTTTTAAAAAACAAAACAACCACAAACTCTGCAAAGGAGATTTAAATTCTTGATATGCAAATCCATCTAAAATAAGTAAATTTATAAATAAGATATTTTAACACAGCATTAAAATAATATCAAAATACTAATTAGAATTCAATAAATAAATTAAATCAAAATTTAAAATTGTAAAATTAAGTAAAAAATAATTCACTATAATAGGTACGCGGAAATCGCGATTTACGGAACCGATTTTTATGCTAAAATTTTGGTTCTCATTTTTTTAACACTTTTTTTAGGCAGCGTGGGACAGACGTGTTTTTGTAGAATTTTTTTTAGAAACATATTAGAAACATAGAATTTTTTTTAGAAACATATACACATACATACTTTTTTGAAAGAAGAAGAGCTAATCTTGATTTTTCAAGACTTTTATGTATGGTTACTGAACTTTTTTATGGATTATTTTGCTCCTGAATATTTGGTTGATGTTCACACATGAAATTGCAGTAGAAGAAATGTCGATCCCCCTTTTTTTATTATTAAAACAGTTTTCTACACGCATTTCTTATTCACTTGCCAAATTTCAACGAAAAAAAAATACCAGCAAATAGTTTAATTTGTGTTAGATTAAGTTTACCACTTTTTTTAGGTAGTTCTAGGCAAACGTTATTTTGTGGTGATTCTTATTATAAATATATATGAACCTAAACTATTTTTAAAAAACGAAAGGTTAATCTTGATTTTTTTATAACTATAATGTATGGTTAGCATACTTTTTTATGGATTATTTTTTCGAAAATTTTGCATGAAAATTTGGTTGATGTTCGCACATAAAATTGCAGTCGTAAAAATGTCGATCCCCCTTTTTTTATTAATAAAATAATTTTCTACATGCATTTCCTATTCACATGCCAATTTTCGTGCCTATTTTCGTTTTTTTGTTGTTGTTGTTTTTTTCGGTAAGCGAAATACGGGGGCGGATAAGGGGGGGGGCCGACTCTACAAAAATTATTGCAATTTTGTATTATGTTGATTTTTATTATTAGATTAAAATTAAAGTGCAAAATATAAATAAAAGTGTTTTTAATTCTCTAACAAATTAAAGTTAATTTCTTTTATTTCATAATAATATTATAGTTAACTTATGTTTGAAACAAAAAATAATGATAAATGTAAAAACTTATTGTTTTCTTAGGTTACATATAAAAAGAATAATGTTTCAGATAAAGACTCTTGCTTTTGAATGGATTGTTAAGTGATAGTATCAGTTGACAATTTTATTAACACACCATATATAAATAAGTATATAAATCAGATTCTTCATTGGTTTATTCCTAACAAAAAATTTGTTAGTGTTTTTCAACTATAATAAAAGATATTATTGTTATTATCTTTTTTTACTTCGATTGTATACTTCCATAACTGGACTATTATTTAAATCATTATACTAGCATGCCTTATGTTTACTTATTGTTTAGACTCTACTAAATATTATGCTAATTTTTAAGATTTCATAAGTATAAATAACATCGTTTATATATAACTACAAACAAATTAACATAATTTATATATAAACAAAGTATGCATAATAAATACCATTATACCATTATAAACCAAAGTATATACATTCCTAATGTTAGCGTATTGTTTAATAAATATATATTTTTATATTTTTACTGTTATATTTTGATTGTTTATTTTCATTTTATTAATAAGGTTGTATCTTACACAGAACTGATTTGACGATTGTTACTTTTGAAATTTTACAATTTTTTTGTTATCTTTAGTCCAATCTACACAGTCCACCACTGGTAAATTTGTATAGGATAATTTTTAGTATTGATTATAAAATTAAAAATACAATCAGCAACGAGTTGTAAGTTTAACAAAATTGTTAAACTTACCACTCGTTGCTGATTGTATTTTTAATTTTATAATCAATACTAAAAATTATCCTACACAAATTTACCAGTGGTAGACTGTGTAGATTGGACTAAAGATAACAAAAAAATTGTAAAATTTCATGTATCAGCACCCTGGACCGACTAGCAGTCGCTCATTTTTGTGAATGGTATTATGTAACATTTAATATAAACCAACTATTTGTATAATTTTACTAGCAGAAGGTTGTGCTGATTATAGAGAAGCTTTTTTAAACATACCTATTGTAGCAGCTGAAGATGTATCTCAAGGTTAACAAAATTGTAATAAAAAACAAATTTGCAAATGTCGAGAAATGCATACATATTAAAAAGTAACAATTTTGTTACTTTTTAATATGTATGCATTTCTCAACATTTGCAAATTTGTTTTTTATTACAATTTTGTTAACCTTGAGATACATCTTCAGCTGCTACAATTAGTATGTTTAAAAAAGCTTCTCTATAATCAGCACAACCTTCTGCTAGTAAAATTATGATTTAATTATTTTTCTGAATGATTATTGAATTCATAATATTTCTATTTGCATACACTATTTAATACATTTTTATTATGTTATCCATCAAAGTGCAGTAGAAGTAAAATCAAGAGTAGTATTTAAATTTTTACTTTGATTAACATTTTTAAAATATATAGTTGATTGTCTTTCATTTTATTTGTTCAGCCAATGACTTTCACAAATAGTTGGTTTATATTAAATGTTACAAAATACCATTCACAAAAATGAGCGACTGCTAGTCGGTCCAGGGTGCTGATACATGTATCTCTGATAGACACCATATGTAAGATCTAATGACATTGAATTGTAAATAGATTAGTACTGAATGGTATTATGTAACATTTAATATAAACCAACTATTTGTGAAAATAACTAATCTATTTACAATTCAATGTCATTAGATCTTACATATGGTGTCTATCAGAGATACATGTATCAGCACCCTGGACCGACTAGCAGTCGCTCATTTTTGTGATGGGTCCGGTTAAGAGAAAGAGACGGGGAATCATTTAGCTGGACCTATTATCCCCTAACAGGGGTGCTAGGAGCTACAGCAGAAGAAAACTGTTGTAAAGAAGTTTGCAGGCGAAGACAGCATGGTAGCAGCTTTGTGGTTAATGGTGGCATACACAATCATTAGGCACCACCATTCTTGTTTTTTTATTAAAAATTTATATGTAATATCATCAAGTTTGTTTTCCGTTTTGTCTCAATTTTTTCAAACATTTGAATTATTTATTTAAAATTTTTTTACCCAAAATAATTTAAAAATGAAGCATTGACAAGTGTAATAGTTTTAATAAAATATTTTGTATGTTTTCAATGTGATTAATAGTTGTAGTATAAAAAGTAGTCAAGTTGTACCTATAAATAGTTATAAACTTTTAGATACGATCAGGACTTTTTGAGGATTTCATAGCCCATATTAAATGCAGTGTTAAATTTATGTGTAATATTTTATTGAGTTGATAAATATGAAAAGTCTTTTTTTTAGAGTGGATACTCCAAACTGCATTTTGTAATGTGATAAGATTTGTAAAGTTATGTCTTTATTTTATTTAAAAGCAATTTAAAAACGTTTTTAAATTTCTGTTGACATTTTTTTCAAGTTTGAATATAAAAGGAATAGGAATATGGCGTTAGTTGTGGCACACGCCCCTTTCCTAACTAATGTAGTAAAATATACTTGTATACTAATTTCTTTTTTTCAATAAACTCAATTTAAAATCTTTTTTCAAATCTCTTTACAAATTTTTTTTTTTAGGTTGGAAGACTAAGAAGATGGGGGGGGGGGGGGGGAGGAGGAGTTAGGCGTGGCACATTTCCCACCCCTAATGCCAATTTATACACCACTTGTAAACGCTGTAGAGTAAGAAAGTATAATTTATACTTTTGAACACAAAATATAATCAGTGTTTTTAAAATTAAAGTATTTATAAGAATGTAACATTTCACTATGAGGGTGTTAAAACGTAACGAAAACATCCACCCTTTAATATAAGATAGACCACTAATATTTGAAAATGGAATGGAAGCAAATTAGAACACATTTTTGTGTATAAAGATAAAAAAATTTATCAGAAAAAAGAATCTTTCAGATGAAAAACTTGTATTTTTTAAGGCTTACGATAGTGTGCCGAACCCCCTCTGGCCCTCTAGACACCCCCTATATCTATATACTAATATAAACTTGTAGCCTACTCTTACATCTATCTTTTGATACCAAGTTATAGGCATTTGGATAAGATTTGACAAAGTTATAACAATTTCAGTGAAAAAAATAATAATTTTGGAACCAGTTTATTCAATAAATCCATATATCTAAAATTTGCTACTAAAAACGTCATAACTTTTTTTTGAATTGTTCGTTTTTGATAATTTTTTCATCTTTAAAATACTGTATTGAAGGGCTTTCTAATGATATATAACATTTTAGTATATCCTCAATTTAAAAATTTCAGTCCACGTACCTAACTATAACAAAGTTATAAGTGCATACAGTAAATTTTTTTGTATATGTAAAAAAATTGTATTTAAGACCCCCCTTATAGTCAGTAAAAAATGAGTTATATGCAAGCCCAAGCACTATTCTTAACCTTAACCATGACTGTCTAAGAATAAGATTTTGGAGAGGGTACGTTTTTTATATACAATTTAACAGGGTACATTAAATACATGTCTACTGACTTCTTTTATAAAAGAAGTCAGTAAACGTGTATTTAATGTACTTATTAAATTCATTTTTACTGACTATAAGGTGGGTTTTAAATACAAAAATATTAGAATGCTAATCAAAAAATAAAATTTAAAGAAAATATAGTAGCTCAATAAAGAAAAAAAATTATATCACAGGTAAAAATTTTAATTTATTACAAACTAATAATAACTCGAAAGATCATGACTTTTTGTAAAACTTCTTATTGTTGACCTGTGAAAATGTTAATTTTCAACAACAACAAAAATTGTAACCTGAGATGAATAAAAAGCATCAAAAAGATAAAAGATTCATAAAACTTCTTACAAAATTTCTGTCTAATTTTAACGCTCGACTTTTGCAAAATATCAATTTAAAATGTATAAACAAACGACAGTATGATACCTATAAAAGTAACTTAGTTTTAATCGTAAAATTATATATATGCATATCAATTTTCGTTGATTCTATATAAAAAACGGTACTACTATAAGTATTTTTCCCAAAAATTGTATTACAACAAAGAAACAAAAACAATTTATGCAAATAAATTAGTTGCTAAGAAATGTTAATTCGGTTTCGAAGGTCCACAGCCATTTTGAAAATTATTCAACTTGCTTTATGCAAACGCGCTTGCGTATAATAACTTGGCGCTTTTTAGTAAAGTTTGAATGACCTTGTCAAAGGCTTGATGTGGAGAATCGAAAATACATTTTTGGTACGGTTTTTATTTTATGTGACATTATTTTAGTTGGTTTTTAAAACACAGTAGGTTATTTAGTTGCTTATAAATCGTATGTTTAATATTTTACTAGGGTTTTTAAGTAGGGTTAAGTCCAGGAAATTTTTAAAAACTTTTTATTGCAATAAAGTTATAGTTATTATGTAGTTTTATAAAATTCATTTTTTTTCTTTTAAAGATATACATTTTATCTTCGTAGAATTTGGGTATTTTTTAAATATTTGAACATAAAATACGAAATAGTAAAGACCCACAAGCGAAAAATGCCACCTTTTACTCACATTTTTATAGTCTATTTATCAATCGCGCATTTTTAAAAAAGCAATAAAACGCCAAGGTTGTTATATGTTACTTTTGCTTGCATTACTTTTGTGAAACAACAAAGAATAGATGTTTTCCAAGTTAGCTTGTCTTTTGAGCATGTGTATTACATATTTCTGGCTTTTACTTCTCTCAACTACGATATTAAAGTTAGGGATGTACCGAATGTTCGGCTTCGGCCGAAGCCAGGGTCAGTTTTTGGCAAATCATTGGCTTCGGCAAGTTATTTTAGGTAATTAAAGGTACTAAGCTGCTGTTATATTATACATTAAATAATTGTATTGTTTACAATACAGCTACTATAATTTTGCTACTTGTAATTTGCTCCTCTACTTTGATTCGTTGACGTATGCCACGGAATACGTAGTACACATTGCGACGAGCCGCAAACTATATTGTTATTTATTTTTTTGCATGCTTAACGAAATCAATAAGTGCTTTTTTATATTTTATTTAAGTTCTATGTGTAATTATTTTCCGCTGTTGTATTTACTAAAACCCGTTTTCACTGTAATTTGTATTTAGATTTTTTGCGCTTAAAACGTACGCAAGAAAACTTATTTTTAATCACCACTCAAAATCATAAATAAATAATGAGTTTATAACTCATTATTTATTCATAAAGAATGAATAAATAATGAGAACCAGATATCTTACAGAACATCTATGAAAACTTGCTGAAATGCTTGTGTGCATACTGAAACACTTTGAAAGCGCTGCGAAAGGTATGAGTGCAAAGACTTCGTGTACATCAGAGATCACACCGTTTATTTATGGAAAAGCTTCTTGACTATGTTTGTGACAAAGCAACTGGAATCAAAACTGATGGTGATGAACGTAAAACTGATTTTAAAAGTCGTTTTCAAAAATACAAAGATAATGCTCGTCTGAAAATTAAAATGATGCTCGATCCTCGTTTCAAGTTAAATTTTTAAGGAAGCGAATCAAAACATGTTAAAGTAAATTTTAAATCAAAAGTGCTACCGCTTTCATTGAGTGTATCATTTACAACAACCAAAAAAAGTTGCCTTCGTTAAAGCAGGAGACAGTGGATTAGATTCAGAAGGTTCATGTAATTCATTTTTAGAGGTTTGATTTGATTGATTAACTAAATTGATTGTTTGAATTGATTGATTTTTTCATTTGATTGATTGATTGAATTAATGAACACATCTCCAGGAAACCCCACAAAAATAACAAAAACAAAAAAATATCAAAGAACATAAGTTTACTCTAAAAAGGACCATTTTTGTAACAAAAAAGTCTGAAACTTGTTTACTTTTTATTTGTACACAGCTATCTTATGTATGCCAATATAGCAAGGGGCAGTACCCACAAATCTAAATTAGAACCACTTTACTTACGTCAAAAACACGCTTCAAGAATAGCTTACTACAAAAACAATTTTACTCATGCTCAACCCTTACTAAAACAAATGAACACACTAAATATATTTCAAATAAATATTTATCAAAATATACTTTTCGTGTTTAAATATAAACTAAGTCTGGTTCCAGAACAAATTTTACAGCGCACTTTTTTAAAAACAATATAAATAAATACAATAGAATCCCAACAAGCAACTTTATGATTCCATTTGAAACAACAAAACTCTCTAAATTCTCAATTACATATCGTGGTCGTTATTACTTTAACATTTATTTATTTAATAAAATAGTTTTCAGAAACGAATTACTGATAAATTTAAATAACAAACACTCTCTGAAAATAAAGCTAAAATCAACTATAATCAATTTAAACAACTATAACAAGTAATTTTTTTAAATTATAATTAAAAATTAAAATATAAAAATAATATAAAAAAAACTCTAATGAAAAAAAAACGTAGCTAAACTTTTAACAGAAGTTGACAAAAAAATAATAATAATAATATTAATAATAAGGTAGATGTAATACATATATACAATAAATATGTAATACATAAATATATAAAACGTATGCAACTAATTTTTTATGTGTATTATACGTCTAATCAGTGATTGGTTACTTGTAAATACATTATAGTTGTAAACAAGTATACATATATAAAAAAAACAAGGTTCAGTTTCAGGAGTCTGTCTCTGATCACGACGGTCAAATCAAAAAAAGCAAACCAATTAGCTTCCTCGACTAAATGGGTGCAAATGAAAATGTTTCACAAAATTATAAAAACACTGATGAAGAGGAAAAAAAGTATAACAGTACAAATCCAAGAAGAAAACTCAAAATCTAAAAGAAAAATAGCATAAATGAAAGGTAAATCTAAATAAAATTGTTGTTTCATTTATTTATAACAAGTTTTATTGAAAATTGATATTAATGTTTAAATCAATTAATTTTCAAACTAGTTATATTCTATTTTCTCGGTTTTTTTGTTGTTGTATTAAGCCCTGTTACTAGAAATTTATTTACAGGTATGCTCACCAGAATTGCCTCTAGACAAAATTATATAAATTAATTATATTATATTTATATTATGGAAAGATTACTGCGAGCAGGCATAAACTATAGGCAAGTGGTGTCTGCCTGTAGTTAGAGGTCTGGTTGCATTTAATATTTTTAATTTTCCGTGCACATCATTATTATTTATCAATTATAAATTTATTATCTTTATTGTTTATAAGTTGAATAAGAATATTCTTTTCTCGTTATTTGATTAAAGGTTTAAACTATTAGTTAAAATTTAAAATTATGATTCATGGTTTTTCAACTTCTACTTCAGTCTTCCAAAATTACCAAAAAATGAATGCCCTTTTAAGTGGTGGGGAGCTTACAACTACATCTGCTCTGATAAAGATGATAACAAGTGGGATTTGGCATGGTTCTCAATCGAAATTTTGCGCGCACCTCCTTCATCCATTAAAAGTGAAAGACTGTTTAGCACAACAAAAAACATATTTGAAGTCAAAAGAAACAGGCTGTTGCCTTAGCATGGAGCACAGATTGCGTTTTTAAATTATAATTTGCCTCATTTCTTACAATAGATAATTAATTTAAATGCAATAAACTAATAAATTGCTGTATAATAACAAAAGCTTTTCTCATTTATAATTAGTAATTACTAAGTAGTAATTTTATTATACTTTAAAAGACAAACTAATGTAGGGTAAAGGAAGGTATGTTCGTGATAAATTAACTAGATGTGTAATTACAAAGTCAATTTCAGTAATTTTACTTAATTACTTTAATTGTTTGATGTACATAGAGTAAAGTTACTAGAATCTATGCAGTTTTGGGATTTTAAGTCCTTTGATAAGTTTTTATAAAAGCTCAAAAGTCATTGAGAAAAGTTAGGTAATTTTGTGATATGATGTTTAATTTCGTGATAGTGGTTAGGTAATTTCGTGAATACACAATAATATTTAAATTTTTCTTTATTAATTAAGTATAACATCTGGTATAATATAACAAAAAATATCAACACTTGTTTTGCATTCATAACTATTCAATCAGACTTTAAGTTCATAAAATATAAATATAGTCAGGCTTATAAGTTAACAAAATTATAATAATACTTTCATTACTTTATATTTATATATAAAAAAAATATACTTTTAACATTGGTAGCTTAGAAAATAAAATAACAGACCTACAAAAAACTCTTAATATAATAACTATAATATTAACCATACTTATATCTGATTAACTTATTTTTCTAAATCACATTCTTGTTGACAACATGTATCACACATAAATACTTCACCAATGTCCTCATATGTTTGACAACTCTCATGATAAGGTACTAAACAATAGGAACACTGCACCCATTTTTTTCCATTTTTTTTTTTTTACATCACTGTTGTAACTTTTTTTACAAACACCGCACTCCCAATCATCATCTTTTGAAGCATTTTTATTTTTTTTACTTTTTTTAGAACATACAGGAATAGAATCCTTTGAAGTTAATGGAATAGGTTGATCAGGAGGAGTCAGACACTTTGCACTTGAATCCCTTTTTGGCCTATTAGGGTTAGGTGTGGTTGGCTCTACAGATGGAATAGTTAACAATGTTTGTATAGCAGTATTACTGTGTGGTTGAATTTCTGTACTTTGAATCTCTCTGTTTGTCAATTGAGATGGAGCTATTGCTTCTGGAGGTGAAAACGTTAAGAAAATGTGTAACTGCGATAAGGAATCATAAGTTATAGGAAGTTAATAAAAAAACAAAAGTTTTACCATTAAATCAAGCATCTTTTCTAGTTTAATATTTAATAAAAATAATTTACTTACCTTAAAACACAAGTCTGGAAATAAAAATGTTGGACAAGTACTCCAAACAAATGTGCTGAACGCACGTTAAATAATGCTAAAGAATGTACAAACTGATAGTAAACAATTGACGTATCACACGCACCCAACGACTATTTGTGAATCGACAGTAGTACCCCGGGGTACCATTTGACGCAATTTCGATGTTTTTAACTAATAGGTATGTTCGCTACAAATGCCGAGCGAAATATCACGAAATTACATATATCACGAACATACCTTCCTTTACCCTATACAAAACATTGTTAACAGTATAGTTTTAAAGTTTAGACTTAATTAAGTTGACGAGAAGCTAAGCTAGCTTTATAATTAATACCCTGATTCAATTACTAATTTGCAATTATTAATTATTAATTAGCTAGTCATTTTTTCCATATCATTTTAAACTTGTTCAAAAAAAGCATAGCTATATCCTAAAATCGTATGACATTGCGTAATCTAAAAAAAACTCAATGATTTGTGGTGGTAATGTAATACTTTGTGCGTTAAAATACATATAATTGCAGTACATATATTTTGCAATATGCTGGGCATATAATAATTGCTGTAAAATGTTAAAAAAAATTCTCAACAATTAGTATTATCCCTTGATAGCTAGATCTGAAATGTAACAAATTTTAGCTTTGTAAGTGCTAAAGCTTCGGCTTTCGTAAAATCTTAGATTCGGTACATCCTTAGTTAAAATATTCACAAAATATATATATATATATATATATATATATATATATATATATATATATATATATATATATATATATATATATATATATATATATATATATATATATATATATATATGTATGTATGTATATATATTTATATATATATATATATATATATATATATATATATATATATATATATATATGTATATATATATATATATATTTATATATATATATATATATATATATATATATAAAATCTTATTGTTCTATTTAATAAAACTACTATAGGCTGCAGCTTGTTTCCTTCTCTTATTAACATTCTGCATTAAGCTGATGATATTTTCCTGTGAACGCCGTCAGCTAAAGGTCTTTTACTTACTTACGCTCTGGTTATGCTGTGAAACATGATATAATTTATTACAATATTAAGTATCAAATAATATTTTTTAAAACTCCTTGTAAATAACCCTTGTTTCACATTATCTAACATGCTCTCACATACACTACACAGTATAAATACTTAGTATTTTTTTTTTAATATCAATTTTAGAATGAAAGATGCAACATACCACAATCGTTTGTACATAAGAGAAGCAAGTTCGATACTACAGTGCAAAAATTTGCCAAATGTAAGTTATTTTAAAAACTTTTAGTTTTTTATCTGGTTTTATTCAACATTTTATGCTGAATAGAACCAGATAAATATTTTTCAAAAAATACATATGTACAAAAAGTACAAGTTAAAAAATAGATATGTATTTTTTAGAAGTTAATAAGTAATACATGAAACATTTCTTCAACAAGTTAAAAAAGACTTCCAGACAAGCATTGCTGCACTTTGTTGTTACAATGAACCGCCATCAAGTTTTAAGTCTATAATTGGAACATGTATATTAAAAAATGCTGACTCTTTTTTCAACCTACATGTTCTACCTATAGGATTTTATAGTCTTCCATTAATATTTTACTCTGTTCTAATTTTTCTTTATTTTTATAATAGGTTTTCAATATGCAATATTTATGGAATTATCATGCCTAAAGTCTAAAATCAAAAAGTCTTTATCTGCAGTGGATAACCTGAGGAAAAAGGCTGTGCTTGAAGACTTGTGATTTTTTATTATAAATTAATTAGTATAACAGAGTTTAATTAACATAAAATAATTTTAAATAATAAAGTAAAGCTTTATTTATATGTATATTCTTGTTTACATTAATGTGTAAAGTTTTCCTAAATAACTTATAATATGATTAAACCAAATATATTTTGTGATTTTTTAAGGTCAGTTTCAGCTCCTGCTAATAATGTTTCGGATGAAGTTATGTCAAAATGTGTTCTAGCATTGTTTAAGAAAGCTGGAACTTAGGAAAAAGGTCATTTAAAAAAACTTTATTGAATAAAGTGTGTCGTTTATTTTGTTTTTTTAAATTACTTTTAGAAATTTTACATTACTTATTTCTTATTGTTTTTTCACATTTTGTTAAATTTTTTTAATTAAGTATTACTGATCAATTTTAACAGTTTTTTATTTATAACAGCATTAATTCATAACATGTTTATATTTCTATTCTTATTACATAGTCAAATGATGACAATGTTTAGAATTTAGAATTTACCCTGGGTATAAATGTGTATTTATATAACACCTTTTATACGTGCTAGTGAAATGGATTAAGATTTCTATTGTATTATTCTTTTTAGAAACATTAATGTCAGATACAACTAAACTCAATTTGGTCGATAAATTGATAGGCGATCATTTGAAGAGAGCTCTTCATAGAATAGCGTAAAAATTATTTTATTATGTTTTTGTATGCTTACATTGTAAATAAACATAAAATATTTAAACTTTTATTTATTTATTTGGATCTAGGCTGCACCTAAGTTTTCATTTGTTAAAGGATTTTTAGTCTGAATTACATAAGTTATTTACTTAAATAACTTATACATAAAAAAAGGTTTTTAGGACCAATGTTGAAAACAATAAAACGTTTCATTTAGACTTATTAAAAACCTAAAAATAAGGTTCAAAAAGTGTTTTTAGATAAACGTCCAGTATCCGCTTCATATGGACGTTCAAAAAACCAATAAAAACGTTTTCGTAAGACCCTTAAAAAACGTTCATATAATGTTTTTATTGAAACGTTCGGTCACCGTTTCAAATGGACATTTAAAAAAACAATAAAAGACGTTTTTACGGGACCGTTAAAAAACGTTCGCAAACGTTCTTGTGCCCACTGGGAAAGTATTTTATTTTGCAGCAAAATATAACTCAAATAATGGGGAAAAAACTCATAATAAAATTAGACATAAAACTCGATGGAATTCTTTAAGTGTAATAATTCGACGATTTTTAATTCTATCAGAATGTATTAACAAATCCATAATTGAATTGAATTTTAATCCTATTTCAGAAAATGATATTTTTGCGCTGCAAAATCTTGTTGATGCTCTCGTACCAGTTGAAACTGCCGTTACTGAATTGAGTAAAAATGATGCAAATCTCATAACAGCTGAAGGAGTTAACAAATTTTTGTATGAAAAGTATTTCATTTGCTATTAAAATTATGGAATTCATCCACAAATGTTTATAGATGAGCATGTCAATAATAATAATGATGCTTGCTCTTCTTCACCTGATGATTTAATAGAAATAGCATCTAAAGTTGGATCGCAAAAAGAACTGTAAAAAGAACTCCAAAATGCAACAATTATATTTCAGATCCTTAAAGCACACAAAATCGTTGCCAAATTGATTAATATATTGAACTGAAGAAAAAATTTTGTGAAATAGATTCTTTCAAAAAACGATCAGCAACCCTGAATGTTTTGTATCACGCTAAAATAACAGTTCTAACCTCAACAGAGTTCTGAACGAGTATTTTGAACACCAGGTTCAATTAAAACAAAAAGAAGAACGAGTTTAAATTTTGAAACATTCAGTTCACTTTTGTTTTTAAAATAAAAGTTTTTAGAAAAAAAATATTTAAAGGAATAATAGAATCATTCAAAATTAAATATTAGAGATTTTCTCATTAAATTTTTATTATTATTCTTGATTTTTGTTACTATGTTATTTTGCTTTTTGTTACTATGTTAAATTTCTTTTGGAAGATTTTTAGTCTTGAGGATTTTTTTTAAATATTTTTATTAGAAAGTAAATTTATCAAAATTTTATCCATAAAAATGTCACTACCCACAGACACCACTACAGTATTGTGACTGTTTCTGTAGATAAAATACATCTACAATTAGTATTAAACATTGTGTTCAACCTTTTTTGCATCAAACCCTTCTTGGTTTGTTTTATTTAATTTAATAGTTCATGAAAGCAACTCAAGTAAAACATCAACTTTTATATCTTATTTAAAGAGAAAAATGTTGTTTAAAAAATCGATAGAAATAAATAACATTTACATAAAATATTGCGCTTTTTAAAATATTATATTATAACTCTAAATATTATCTGGATTTTAAAAGTTGTTAGACTAAAATTGGTAAGTAATTAACATGTTTATAGCAATTTTAAATATGCTTAGTATGTTATATTTTAATGTCTAACTTTTGCTTTTAATTGACAATATATTTTTTTTTATTGCTACATCTTGCTTTTATATTCAAATATTTTAAAGCTTATTTATGTTTGCTTTAATAATTTCATAAATCTGGCTGCCACTAGGCGCTACTTTGGCTTTCTTTTACGTTTGAACTCTTTTACCTTACAAAAAATCTGTAATTGCGCTCAAAAATTTTTATTTGCACAAAATTTTAAAAATTGCGGAAAACATATAATACGGTCTTACTCATAACTAAACGTATTACTGAACAATAATATATATATACATACATATATATATATATATATATATATATATATATATATATATATATATATATATATATATATATATATATATATATATATATATATATATATATATATATATATATATATATATATATATATATATATATATTCTAATTTAAATTTTGTTGTTATTAATTTAGCGCTTGTCAAACCAAATGGATATAATAATCTCTTTTGGTTGGTTTGGTTGTGGCTACTCATTTTAGATGTTGAAATGCTGTTATTAAGGTTTAAAAAGTGTCTCAAGAAACAAAATTCACTAATTTATTTGACTCGACAGTCTGTCAATACATGAAAAAGAAGACAGTATACTTGTATACTGTATACGAAAGTATACGATTTTATTAAAGAACAAGATTTCACGTGCGAGGATCTCATAATAAAACACGTACTAAATATGTACATAGCACAAATAAAACATATACAACTAATAGAAGTTAGCTGTTGCTAAGCAAAATTAGGTATCCATAGCAACTAAATATAAAATATATTCACTTTTTTAAAAAGCGCGACCTCATATTGGTACTTATGTAAATATGGTTAACATAGCACTCGGAAAATTATCTGCAAATACCAAAAATAGATTTTTGCTTTCCAAAATTTGGTATCCATAGTAACAAATTAAAAAAATAACACCTTCATAAGAAGCGCGGTCATCATATTATTACTCATCCTAATTTTAGTCAATATAGCCCTAATATTAAATTAGTAATGAATTTTGACCAGTAAAAGTGAATTCTGGCCCACTGTGCTTTGATGGGGTAAGGGGGTATTAGTAATGAGACCTTTCGACCAATAGATTAAAGGAACCAGGACAATTGGAAATGTATCAGTTAACTCAACTGAAAAAATTGTCTTAATACGTTTTCTTAGCTGTCATCCAACATACAGAAATACAACATACTTGGACTGTATGAATAGTAAGAGATCCAACCAAAAAGTGTATCATTGATTAAGACATCTATACTTGGTGGAATGAATGATGTTTGAGTTCTTTATGATGAGATGTTCCGTTATAGTTAAAGTCATAACTACTATATAATAGTATTTTATAGAATAATATTTTACTACTCCGTCCTGAAAATTTTACTATTTCTATGGATATTTACTTCAATGGGGTTTATACTTCTGTTTGCTAGTACTGTCATTGTGGAGAGTGTTAGTTATAAGAACTTTTGACCAATAGGTTAACAAATCGTAGCTCGGAAGAACAAAATTGTAACTCGACTGACCATTTTGTTTCAATACATTTCTGTAGCTGTCATCTAGCACATCTGGATTGTAGACTGTATGAAGTATAGACAGAACAGAAGTATAATCTATAACAAATACCATTGACTCAATAAAGATGATTGTTACATATTTTCTGAATATGATTAGTTCCTGAGGTATGATTACTGATTATTGTTTTTAAAGTCTTGACTACATTTTGTTAGCATTTTACAAGGATTTTTATTTCCAGTCAATTTTATATTCATAATTGTTGTCCGAGCTATTTTATTTTCACTTTTAAGGTTTACTTCGACGTGCTTTCTACTACTGTTCTCTCGTGTAAACTTGTGTGGGGTGTCAGCAATTAAAACGTATACTCGCTAGGTCAATAAATTAGACATCAACCGATCTAAGTAATTCATTCTAATACGTATTCTGAGTAGTCACTTAGTATAGTTGCATTAAGGACTGCGAGAATAGTTAATAAAATCTGAAAAGAGAATAATCCAGAACAAATATTGTTGATTAAACTATACCACTTTATCTGTCAAAAGTTTTTTTCTTTGCTGTATGATTAATTACACTGCCCAACAGTGATTTTGTTTCGGGACCAAAATTAGTTATTTCCTGTTTTTCCACCTGCTGAATTCAAAAATGATATTAAAAATGACATATTTGCTTTAGTTTAAGAAAGAAAAAAAAAAATTTTCTCTCAAGGATATTTTTATTTTTTGAAAAAAAAAATTTTGTTTTTGACTTTTATGACCATTATGTTTTAATTATATTTAAAACTTGTGATATTAGTTATGTATGTTTGCTAAAGTTTCTGGTCGAATCTATTCTTAGTTTTTTGATTCATTTACTAGCGTAAAGTTTGAAAAATCAACATGCCAAGGATGTGTGTGAACTTAGTGAACAATTTTTGTAACATTTGTGATGAAATAATATTTTTCTCATAGAAAAGAACTCTTATACCTCTTTTAAAGACTGCTTACCGCCATTACTTCAATATGAAGGTAGATGACCTGGATAAGTCATCGGATCCACATACATGCTGTAGCTCTTGTGCGGTTACACTACAAGAATGGTTGAAAAATAAAAAAAAATCTTTGGTTTTTGCTGTTCTTATGGTATGGAGGGAGCCTAAAAACCATACAGATGACTGCTATTTCTCCTGGACCCTATCCATTAAGGCAGGTTTGTTGGTGAAGAAAATAGGAACAGTTAAATAACCCATTCAGTTAAATATTCCACATTCGGATAGTTTACCAGTCCTTACTCCACCACAAAATTGTGAGTTAGAAACAGAAAATAAAGGCAGAAATGAAGTAGAAATAGAAGAAAAAGAAGAAAACAAGCCTTCTACATCAAATGATCCTGATTTTGTGTTAACAGATGATATGCTACACAGATTGAGTCAGGAAGAATTAAGTGATCTTGTTCGAGATCTGGACTTGTCACAGGAAAAGGCAGAACTTCAAGGGTCAAGACTAAAGCAGTGAAATCTTTTCTTATTTGATGTCAAGGTTTCACAATGCAGAAAACGGTAGCAGAATCTACTTTCTTTTTTTGAGAAGAAAAATAATCTTGTTGTTTGCAATGATGTTTTTCGACAAATGTATTGTCTGAATTTGAACTATGATCCAACTGAATGGAGATTACTCATAGACTCAACTTAGCTAAGCTTGAAAGCTGTACTATTAGACAATGGAAACTGTTTTTCTTCTATTTCTATTAGCCATGCAGTTCAAATGAAAGAGACTTATATAAACATGAAAGTTCTCCTCAACTCAATTGATTATAATGAACACAAAAACTATACTTTAAGGAATGCAATTAGGGTATATTAAACACTGCTGTTTTTTGTGTATGTGGGACAGTAAAGATATAAGTTCACATTATATAAAAGAAGACTGGCCTGCAAGAAATCTCAACGCAGATGAAAAAAATGTTATTGCTGAACCACTCATGGATCCAAAATATGTTCTTTTTTTACCATTACATTAGCAAAGAAGGACATGCTTTTAGGCATTTAAGAAACAAATTTCCAAAAATAAGTTATGCAAAAGTTAAAGAGGGTATTTTTGTTGAGCCACAAATACGTCAACTCATGAAGGATCCTGCATTTGACGAAGTTTTGAAGGGGCAAGAAAATGAAACTTTGGAAGCTCTTAAGGGAGTGATTTGTGGATTTTAGGCAATAAAAGATAAGATAACTACATTCAATCGGTAACAGTATTTCTGCAAAAATACCATCAACTTGGATGGAACATGTCCCTCAAGATTTATTTCCTCCACTCACACCTAGACTTCTTCCACCCAGTTGTGGAGCTGTTAGTGATGAATATGGGGGAAGGTTTCACCATGATAATCATAATTTCTTTCATTAAAACTGTTAGAATATATCTGTTATAAAAAAAACCAAATGTACTTTAAATTTTATTAGAATATGTAAATTATATGTCATATTGTTCTGTTGCAGATTAACTGAAATAAAAATTAATTGCTATGGTATATCTCAGAAAGTAAAGTTAATAAAAAATTTTCGTTGATGTTTTCATTTTTCTTAGCCCAAAATTAATATAATTCCAATAAAATTGCAAAGACATAAAAAAAATATTTCTTTTTTATTGCCCAGTGTTATTATTATTACTATAATTAGTGAAGCCCTTATAAACATTCTATATAGTCAACTAATTTTTTTATTATCATTATTTATCATTTAGACTCTCAATTCAATAAGTACTTTATATCTTTTTTTGTAGAACACTCCGAAAATAAATGTCATTCCCAGTTTCTCTAATGATAAAAGCCGTACCTTATGTTCAATAGTAAAAACAATAAGAAACAAAAAATAGAAAAGCAAAATTGTTTGCAACATGCAAAAACAGCCTGAACCCATCAATTGATGTCTCCACTGTCTTAATTTGGACCCCAGCAAAACAGTGTGAAAAAAAATAGAAAAGGAACATAGATAATACATTAAAGCCTTCCTACACTATGAGGAAACGACAAAATGAGTTGAGACTAAAACGGAAGAGGAAGAAAAAGAACAAAAACAAATAATAATAAAAAGATAAATATATATATATATATATATATATATATATATATATATATATATATATATATATATATATATATATATATAAATATATATAGAAATATATATATATATATATATAATAAAAATTGTTTTCTACTTCGATCATCAAAAACATCAGTATTTTATGCAGTATATTATATTACCAACATTTAAAAAAAAGTACAAACCTAAAAAACAAAGAATAACTAATTCTTGTTAAATTTAAATGCAGAACTTAAATTTAAATGCAAATATTTGTGCCATTTGACCACAGTTTTTAGCTTCTGAAAAAAATTTCTTTTTATTGGACATCTGTCTAACATTTTTATAAACTTATAAGTTAACATTTATTCTAAAAATATTTTACTTTCCTGGGGCTCGTACGGCCCCACATATTCTAAACAAATGATTGGCATTGATGTTAATAATTTCAAAAGTTTATTAAAACAGTACAACTATAGGTTATACTAACAGTTGTTCAAAAGAAATTGGAATTAAAATGAGTAAAAGTTAAACTTGTGCGCTTGCAAATTTTTCAATAAAATTAGAGAAGTGCATAAAAATTGTGTCAATTTAAGATAATGATTAGGATCGAAAAAATAGTTATTATCAATTAATTTTATAAATAACTAAATAATAATTAAATAATTATCATATCTTTAATATCTACTGAGTGCATGAAGTACAATAATATTTTCAGCATTAATAAACCCAGTTCTAACGCTAATCATTTGAATCAAAACTACACTCATACACATGCATAAACATTAATAAAATATAATTGTTCTAGTTTTGTAGAAAAATCTTGACTACAACTTTCTTTTAAATAAGAGTACAAAATAAGTTTCTACCCTAAAAAATGACAAAAAGCAAACATCAAAAAGCTTTCCGCATACCTAACGGGTTAATTCAAAGTTGATTTTATATTTCACAAAGATTTTTCTCATATTCCACCATCATTCTCATATCTTATCATCATTCTTTTCTCAGTGCAGTTTGTACGTTTAAAAGACATTTGTTATGCAATGAGCGTTAGAATCAATCACAGAATTTTTTTAGGGTTTTGGGGACAAAAATTTAACATTCAGAAAACATTACAGAAACGGAAACCAGTCTGCCTTATTAAAGCAAATGTAACACAAAATTAAAATGATAAACAAGATTAAAACATATTTCAAACTACAGATCTAATAAATATCATAAAAACTGTTGTCATGGTTTAGTTTTTCACAGTCACCGACGCTTTTTCTATCCGGCGCTCTTTTCAAGAAATCTCCAACGCAATTTTCAATTTCATTCTAGACATACTTGGGCATGGTCTCTGCAAAATACAAAAAAAATATTTAAGATTTATAGAATATAAAATAAAGAATATAAGAATGATTCAATCAAGTTAGTTTATGCAAATGTGAAGGCTAAGTGAGCAATTATTATTATGTAATAAGTAATTATATTTTAACAAAAAAAAGAGAAAACTTATTATGGTAATCCTGCAGTTAAGCGGCCTAAAATAATTTTATTTTTTCGCTTGTTGCGCTCTCGTCAGAGGATGCTTTTTAAACATTAGAAATATTAAATGAAATAATAATAAAAAAAAAGATGCTGCGCCATGCCAAACCCTTAGTCGGTGTAGCGGCACTTCCTTGTTGCAACAGGCTATAAAATAGTCAATGTAGCAGCACTCCCTTGTAGCAGCAGGCTATAAGATAGTCGATGTATGTACTGAAGCCAATAAATATTCCTTTTGTTTATATTAAAAAGTCACTACTTTGAGCAAGTCTTCACACGAAAGCGCAACAAGCGAAAAAATAAGATTATTTTAGGCCGCTTAACTGCAGTTATTATTATGCATAAAATGCATAGTTTGATCTAAATCGTGAAACCATTAAATCAATTAATTTTATATTCAGATTGTTAAAATTAAAAAAAACTAACCTTATCATTTAAAGATCATAATCAACCTTTTCATTTAAAGATCATGTTTAAGGATTTGGAAAACTTTGAGTTTTTCCCACATTTTATATCCATCAATTAATTTTATAGTCAGATTTTTAAATTTAAAAAATCCAACCTTATCATTTAAAAATCATAGTCAACCTTATCATTTAAAGATTATAATATATATTTAAGGATGTGCATAATATTGAATTTTTCCCACATTCTATATTCTGATATCTATTATCTATTAAAATATTAAAATAATTGAGAGTTCATTTGTTTTAAAAAAAAGGCAAAAGAAATTCCGATTTCTATTGATGCGCAACTATTAGTAGCTCAATTTTTCAAAATCAATGAACTTGATCTTAGTAGGTTTTACAAATGGGTTCATCATATACCAACAAAAATCTTTATCAGATTTGTCTATGATATTCAACATCTTTCATGTGCATAATACAACACTAAAGCCACACTATATATGCTACATAATTATCTAATAATGTGTAGCTCTAATTTTCTTTCATCAATAATATATATAAATATATATATATATATATATATATATATATATATATATATATATATATATATATATATATATATATATATATATATATATATATATAGACAGTGATTGTATATATACCTATATACAATCACTGTCTACATCGGTTCGAAAATATGAAGTTCTACAAACATTCATATGAGATAATATTTGTCAGTCACGTGAGGTATATACTTCTTCTTCAATTCTGTTCTTGAATCCTTTCTTTTTAATCAAATGAGTCTAGAATTCATTATTTAATATAACTCTTGAGTCTGAAAGTTTAAAATATAGTTGTTAAACATAATATGTAATATTAAAAGTATGTATATATATATATATATATATATATATATATATATATATATATATATATATATATATATATATATATATATATGTATATATATATATATTTGCAAACTTTGAGCAAATAAGCTAAAAAGTTTTGAGTCTAGCAAACAGAGGGTGAACTTATTACCAAAAAAAAGGTTTTTCGGGGAATTGACCACATGTAGTAAATATATATATATAATATATATATATATATATATATATATATATATATATATATATATATATATATATATATACATATATATATATATATATATCTATATATATATATGTATGTATATATATATATATATATATATATATATATATATATATATATATATATATATATATATATGTATGTATATATATATATATATATATATATATATATATATATATATATATATATATATATATATACCTTCGAAATAGGACAATTCGTGGAGGTGGTGTGTACCTTCGAAATAGGACAATTCGTGGAGGTGGTGTGGCCATATATGTTAGAAAAGATATACCTTTATTTCAATGCGAGTTTAGTGATAAACAAATGGGTGAGGAAATTTTTTTTTTATTTATTTTTTTTTTTTTTTTAGGCGCCCCAAGAAGTCCTAACGGTCTTATCACAGAGCACCGCGGAAGTGCATATATGATGTCAAATTTCAATTGGAAGTGATATTTTGTTAATTGGATGTATTTATCGTCATCCTTTTACTCAAAATGAGTCTAATTTACAAATTAATGAGTCAATCAAATATGCTAAAGTTCTAATTGATGGTGGGAAATTTACAGGTGTTCTAATTGTTGGTGATTTTAATCATAGTGATATCAGGAGAAGTGATTTGGGTGGTCAAGTGGAAAACAGTTAATCAACTTTTTTTTGATACTACCAATGACTGTTTCTTATCACAGTTTGTCACTGAACCAACTTTTATCAATAATCCGCTTGACCTAGTGCTATCAGATGACCCTGATCGTATTGATAGTGTTGCAATCGGTCCTCCACTTGGATGTACTCAGAAAAATTATTTTCACAATTCACTCCTATGGGATTACAGACTTGAATTATAGACTAAAACATCTAGACTACACAAAGTAAATTATATCTATAACAAAGGTGACTAAAATGCAATCAATGAGGGCCTGAAGGCAATCGACTGGCCAAACTTGTTCTCAAATAAATCAGCTTACGAAAACTTTAAATTATTTAAAGACACATACATTTTTTTGATCGAAAAACACATTCCTAAGTTCAATGTGTCGTTTAGTTTGAAGAAGAGTGATCCATAATGATTTAATTCTTCTATTAAAGCTGCGACAAAAGAAAAATTTAGACTATTTATGAAGCTATGTTGCACTTCTAGTAAATTTAAAGACAGTATTTGAGTCTTGTACAGTAAACAAAATCGTCTGGTCTAAAAAAAGTATTAAAGTTTGAGAGTGAAATCATCTTTGCTTGCAAATCTTTCCCGAAAAAGCTCTATTCTTATGTAAACAGCCAAAAGTCTTGTAAAAGTGACATTCGATCTTACTTTGACCACAATGGAACACAATTATGCGATAAAAAGTTTATAGCAGACTGTCTAAATTATCAATTTTTTAAAGCGTTTTCATCACCTATAACTCACTCTTTATCCCCTATTTTTCCTCAAAGAACCAAATTTGTTTGTTCTCCAGTTTCAAACTCATTGTTTAATTGTTGTAATATCGAAAAACATTTATCTGCACTTGACATTTCAAAAGCCGCTGGTAATCACGGAATTCATCCTCGAGTGCTCAAAACTTTTTCTAAAGAGTTCAGTGTGCCTCTTTCTCTAATATTTATCAAATCCTTTGATTCTGGTCTAGCGCCATCTGGGTGGAAACTCGCTAATATATTGCCCATATTCAAAAAAAGGTCATCGAACTGATCCTAGAAATTAAAGGCCTATATATATCCATCACCTCTGCAGTTGGAAAAATTATGAAAAGAATAATGCGTGATGTCATGACTGAACATCTAGTAAGACATAATTTGTTATCTTGGCATCAACATGGTTTTGTCAGATATAGATCATGCATTAGAAATCCTCTTGAAGTGCTGGATATAATTACTGAAGCTTTAAGTGATGATTGTGCAGCATTGCTTATTTTGCTAGACTTTGCTAAAGCTTTTGATCGTGTGTCGCATGTTTTGCTTTATCTCAAGTTGGCTGACTATGGTTTTTGCAACAAAATACTCAATTGGCTTAAGAACTTTCTTGACTGTAGAAAACGTGTTGTTTTTGGCAATTTCTTCTATGAATCGATAGATGTTCTGAGTGGTGTTCCTCAAGGATCGGTCATAGAGCCTCTACTATTTTTGCTATTCATAAACAATATGCCAGAACTAAAAAATTCAGTAATAATAATTCTAAAGTTTCACTGTGGTTCCTCAGAATTTGATATCCTCCTGGCAATGTTAGACGCAAATGATGGTCGCATTCCCCTTGAAGTTGAATCTGTCGAAATAACATTGGTATTCTAGTTAATAATAAACTTAAATGGTCAGAACAGTCAAGCTACTCTTAAAGCAAACTCTGTACTTGGGATACTCAAAAGAACTTTTAAAAAATGGAATCCAAGTATGTTCATTAAGTTTATACAGCGTATGTGCGGCCAATATTAGAGTACTGTGCACCAGTTTGGATCCCTTTCTTACAAAGGGCATTAAAAAGTTAGAATCAGTTCAAGGTAAGGCAACTTAACTTGCTCCGCAATTGCACAATATGAACTACAAATCAGGTCTGGCAAATCTTGGTCTCAGCTCATCAGCTGAACGTAGATTAAGAGGTGATCTAATTCAATTTTTTAAAATTTATAAGAACTTCAACACAGTCAACTGGCATCAAAAATGTAGACGAGTGACTTCTTTCACATGTGATGGTCCTGCAGGTAGTTTTCATAGCATAAAATTAAACGAGAAGTTACCAAAAACAGTCAGACACAATTTCATTAAAAATCGAGTAGTGCCAACATGGAATGCTTTGCCTGCTTCAATAGTTGCCGCTAATTCGGTCAACGAGTTTAAAAACAATTGTGAGAAATGGACTAATTCTCTTTTGAGTTGGTCTACTATAGCCGGTTGTTGTTAGACACTTGGCTCATAGAAGTTAAACTTCTTTTGTAGAATATTACTATAATAATAATAATAATAATAATAATAATAATAATAACAATAATAATAATAATAATAATAATAACAATAATAACAATAATAATAATAATAACAATAATAACAATAATAATAATAATAATAATAACAATAATAATAATAATAATAATAATATATATATTTATATATATATATATATATATATATATATATATATATATATATATATATATATATATATATATATATATATATATATATATATATATATATATATATATATATATATATATATATATATATGCGGTAGTGGTGTAGTGATAGAGCGCTCGCTTCATAAGCGAGAGGTTCGAGTTCGATCCCCACCACGTCCCTGTTAGTACCGCGCTCAACTTTTTTCTCCGCGCAGTGGCCTTGTTGGTTAAGGTTCGTGTATCGGAATTATAGAAATCATTATATAATATAACTCTTGAGTTTGAAAATTTAAAATATAGTTGTTAATCATAATATATAATATTAAAAAAATGTGTGTATATATACATATATATATATATATATATATATATATATATATATATATATATATATATATATATATATATATATATTTATATATTACACAATTTTACACAATATTAATGTTTGTAATGTGTACACAAATGCAAAAAGTCTTGCAACATCATAATTACTTTTCATAATTACTTCCAAAAACAATAATACTTCCAAAAATATTATATTTTCACCAAAAACAAGTTCAATTATTTTTATTACATTGTATAATCATTTTAAACAGATGTACTATTAATATTTGGTAGGATATCCTTTGTTTTTTAACACAGCACTAATTCGTTTGGGCATGGATTTGGCAAGATTTTCACATAGTCCTGATGTAATTTCTGTACATGACGAATAGCATTTTTTAAACCATCTAATGAACTGCAGTTCTTAGCAGATACACGCTTCTTGATTAACATCAGCATTAATTCGTTAACATCAGCACAAAGATTTTCAATTGGGTTGAGATCTGGAGAATTTCCAGGCCAATCAAGCAACTGTATGTTTTTTGATCCAAGCCACTGCTTCACAGACTTCGCAGTGTGGCATGGTGTTGAATCATGTTGAAAAATTGTGCACTGATGAATAATCATGAAATTGATTAGAGATTCATCTAAAACGTTAAGGTACTTTTTTCATTCATTGTTTCTCCTTTGGGCAAAAAGTATAAATCTCCGAGGCCATGAGCAGAAAAACAACCCTACACCATTACAGAAGGTGAATGCTTCACAGTTTTGCATGTGTATTTAGGATTGGTAGGATTAGAACTAGTAGGTCGACGAACAAAAAGCTTAACATCAGACAACTGACGAAACATGGACTCATCACTGAACATCACCTGTGTCCACTGCTCTTCTGTCCAATCTTGATGCTTCTTGCAGAACTCAATGCGCTTTTTTCTCATCTTCTCAGTTACTAATGGCTTCTTAAATGGCCTTCGTGCAGGTAAGTTTAATTTCGCAGAAAGTCTGTGACGGATTGTGCGCTTTGAGACATTAGAAAGTGTTGGTATGCTGTTCTGTAGGTCACTAGAAGTTATTGAAGGATTCATCTTGACCATTGTTACCATCCTGAGGTCAGTACGCTGTGAAGTGACTCTAGGACGTCCAGACCTCTTTTTAGGAGACACGGGGATAACCTGCTTTACAACACGCCAAATTGTAGTGCGTTCAACCATGTAAATTGTTGCAATGTCTGCATGAGACATACCACTTTTAGCAAGACGTTAAACGCATGCTTTTTCTTCTTTGCTAAGCTGCCGAATCTTAGCCATGATTTTCACTGAATTAACTGTTTAAGCTACAAAATTGTCTTTATAAATATATTTATACCTAAAGATAAAAATAAAAGATAATAACACTGAGCCTAATGGCGTGGAAACATTGATTTGTGTAAAATTGTGCCTTGTTGCAAGACTTTTTGCCAGCACTGTATATATATATATATATATATATATATATATATATATATATATATATATATATATATACATATATATATATTTGCAAACTTTGTAAAGCAAATAAGCTAAAAAGTTTTGAGTCTAGCAAAAAGAGGGTGAACTTATTGCCAAAAAAAAGGTTTTTTGGGGAATCGACCACATTTAGTAAATGAATGAATAAATATATATATATATATATATATATATATATATATATATATATATATATATATATATATATATATGTATATATATATATATATATATATATATATATATATATATATATATATATATATATATATATATATATATATATATATATATATTTAGTAATTCACATTTTTTCTTATTAAAAAAAAAATTTGCCGTCCCAATTCAAACCTGTATTTAATATATTGGCACCCTCTTGCATGTTCTATCTATTAGTATGTTTATATATATATACAAAAATGTATATAAATATATAAATATATTGATATATATATATATATATATCAATTTATATATATATATATATATATATATATATATATAGATATAGATATTTATATATATATATATATATATATATATATATATATATATATATATATATATATATATATATATATATATATATATATATATATATATATATATATATATATATATATATATAACTTAATTAGTAGAAAATCAGAAAACTTATTTATATATATATTCTTTTATTACTTTTATTCTTTATACTTCCAGGTAATAAAATTTAAGAAGGTATATACTATTTACTTATTGTAGAAGGTATTTATGGTATTTTTTACACTAAGACTTTCTCTTTTCTATTGTAATTTTCTTGTTAAGGTAGATTTCAAATTGCACAGTAGTACCAATTGACTAAGTTGGTATATTTTGAACCATAATATGGGCCCAAAAAAAAATTGTTTTGAACTTTTTGGTAAATTCGAAGAGTTTTTATTTGCTAACTATGCATTACCTTGTGAAACAATAAATCAGTGTAGAATAGGGCATATACTATTTTGTTTTTCTAAATCTGGAGAACTTTTGAATGAGACTGCTAAACAAGTCAATTATTCTGTTTTTACTATTTGCGACACTATTCCGTTTTCACTATTTGCGACACTATTCCTTTTTTATGTTTTCTACACTATTCCGATTTTACTATTTGCGACACTGTTCCCTTTTTTTCGTTTTCGAAACTATTTCAGTTTTACTGTTTGCGACATTATTCCTTTTACTATTTGCGACACTTCCTTTTTTTTTTGTTTTCGACACAATTCATTAAATTCTTTTGCAACACTATTCCTTTTTTTATTTTCGACACTATTCATAAAATTCATTTGCGACGATTTTCCTTTTTTTTGCGACATTAGGCCTTTTTAATAAATTTGACATTATTCCGAAATTCATTTTTCGACATTATTCCTGTCACCCATGTCAATGAATACATAAGGTATATTCTACTATGAAAAATCCTTATGAAAGAAATGAAATGCAAAAAAAAATTAATTTTAGTAATAACTGTGGCAATAGCAATAAAAATTGTAAAAAGTATTGATTACTAATAGTATTTTTATTCAATATTGTTAATAAAAGTATTTATTACTTTGCAATATTGTTTATTTAAGCTTGTTACAAATTTTGGCAAATATTCTTTATTTTTAGTTCATTTAGACTGTATAAATATTCTTTTTTATTTATGTATTTGCATTTTGATAAAAACTATAAATGCAGTTTTTGATATAATTATCTATATAAAAAAATATAGTCTACATTTTATTTTAATTTATTATTTCATAAATACTAAAATTAAATATGAATCAAATTGTTAAAAACAAAAAACAAAGAAACAATATATTAATGTAACAATAATCAAATTATTAACTTGCAATCTAATCTATTTCAAACAACTCTTTATGAAATCGCTAGTTATTATTATTTAGATTTCAATGTTATTTTGAGATAAAATAAAATATGGCGCACGTATTCAACAACTACTAAATAAAATATCTACGAAAAGTTAATCATAAAACTAAATATATTTGACTGATACTTATAAAACAAGATTTTAATTTTAGTTCACAATTTGTTTGACCTTTTTTTTGATTGTTAAAAGCCTTACTTCCGAATGTAATTCAGACGTCTTTTAAACGTTCCACGCTGACCCAAAAAAATATTTTGGTTCCAATAAGGTCTAGGACGTTTAGAACGTAAACTGAACGTACATTGTACGTTTCTTGTACAGTGTTTGCTGGGCATGCCTCTTATACTTGCCCTCTTAAGTGTTACATACGCGGTAATAGGAATTTCAATTACCGAACGGTTATAACCGATAACCAGGTATAAGAAAATAATAACCTATGTTGACACGAAAAGAGGCAACAACTATTAATGTTATTCCGAAATTTTATATTTTACAGTGACACGTCATTTTAACTTTCGCTATTCGGTAATGCTCGAAAACATTTTATTTTAATTTTAAGTTAATGTAGATTTAATTAATAGTTAAATTAAATATAATTATTTTAGTCTAGCGTCAAAAAGATAAGCAACTAGAGTAAAACAGTAGGAAGAAAAAGTGGCCTTACTTACTTAAGATTAAGTTATATTATTTTGCAATGTAAGTTGTGTATTCTTTAGGGTTGTTTGCCTGATGGCAAGACTTATTAAAAATTTGCATCTTTATCCTTATTGCATGTTGCTCTTTCAAGTAATGCACTTTCTAAAATTCATCCTATTTATATCGCTAATATACTGAGTAATGAATTTCACCGTGTTTTAAACAATATGCGCAAAATTTGCGTGTATTTTTAATAAAAAATAAACTAATGTCTAAGAAAAAAATATGCAAATCAGTTCAATTTTAGAAAGAAATTTTTTTTTGCAACAATTACTTTTAAAAGAAGCATTTCGATTCATTTAAAAAAAGACTCATATTTACAAAAAGACTAAAATATTGATTAAACTCATTCATCGATGTTTGTAAACCCAAATGACACTTATAATTATCAATAAATCTTAAGCATTTAATTATTTGCCTAATTAAACCAATTTGTTTAATAAACCATATTAACTATATCTACTACGACGTATTTTAAAAGTTATTTTCATGAGTAAATTTCCACTGTGTGATAATTTCTTTAGCACAATATACATTTAAATTTTGATATACTGCGCTTAAGATAAAATCTCATCAAAAACAACTTGATAGATAAAGATGCTTTATTTATACAATTCTTGCTATTTGGCGCACATAGTTAGTTTATAGACCTTGTAAGTTATCAATTGCGCTCATTTCACAAGTACTACTTCTAAAAGCGCTACTTTTGTAATAGATTAACGTGTAAGCGCCATTGCGCACTTTGCTGTCGACAAAAATGGTGTAAACTGGTATCAACAGATTAAGAAAAATTAATCTTCTGATAGAAAACGGCACAAACGAAAAATTTAAAAACCGGCAATAAAGTTTAATTAAAACCAGCTAGTGCAAAGTGCCATACCAAGTGGAAGATAGCGTTAATAACAAAAGGTGTTTCACAACTAATTGTAAAAGTGGATGGAGTTCCGCGTCATGCAAAACACTTCAGACTTTGAACTGAACCTCAGCCATTATACCTTATTTCTGACGTGGAAATAGATGTGGATATTTTAATTAATAAAAAGCAAACTCAATATTCTTTCGAGAAAAAAAATTAATTTTGCGAAAATTATTGAAACTTTTAATTACCAGTTAACAAATCTAGTATTATTGTGTTCTTTTTACTTTTCTTGAGTGTATCTGAAGTTTATAAGTATTTTCAGAGATAGGGTATTCTACCTTTTTGAAAACTAGTGGAGACAGCACAAACCCTAGAAATGATTAAAAATTTAAGCATCCGAGTTATCCGAGTATACTAAAAAATATAACGCCACTTACTCCGACTTACGCAAGTGCAAAAAAAAAAGAAAGTATTTATTAAGATTAATATTATTTGTGTGGAACAACTATTTATTCAAGAAATTTATTTACATCTTCTTGTTTTTTATTATTTTAGAAAGTGACCGCCACTTTAGGTTTGTAGAGGTTACTGATCTTGATGATGCAGAGGAAGGATCCAGAGGGAGCTTTATTAACAACATCATATTAATAATGTTATTACTAGTAGTAGTAGTAGTAGTAGTAGTAGTAGTAGTAGTAGTAGTAGTAGTAGTAGTAGTAGTAGTAGTAGTAGATGCTGTAGCCGCCCGAAGACGACGAGTGTGTGCATTAATAACACACTTAGACAGCCGTGTCAGTATTAATTTTATTTAAAAGGAGCCAATTGTCTAATTGTGCTTTAAAACTGTTTACTGATTTTGCATTAACTACATCTTTAGGTAGTTTATTCCATGGTTTTCTCATTCTGTTAGTAAAGAATGAGTGTCTTAAGTTGCACTTTGTTTTTTCGCGTTCAAACCTGACGCCGTTTCCTCTAGATATTTGAAAATCATTAGGCTTGAAACCGTTTAAAAAGTCCACATTTTCAATCTTACTTAATAACTTATAAGTCTGGATCAAATCTCCACGAAGTCTGCGTTCACACAATGGGCAGAGGCCAAGAATCTCCAGTCTTTCCTCGTATTTCATTTTTGCCAGAGTTGGATTGAGTCTCGTAGCCCTGTGTTGAACTTTCTCGAGCAGTTCTATTTCTCCTTTAAGCTGAGGGGACCACACTGGAACCGCGAATTTAATTATTGGGCGAACAAACGTCACGTATAAGACTTTAAGAGTCTGCACATCCAGTTTCACAAATGTGTTTTTAATCATTCCCAGCATTTTATTTGCCTTCGAGCTGCAAGATATAATTTGCTGTCTCCATTTCATGTTTGCTGAGAATGATACGCCTAGATCTTTTTGAATAGTAGTTTGTCCTAGGACAACATTATCCATAAAATAATCGTGTTTTGGATTGTTACTTCCATAATGTATTATTTCGCATTTTTCTTTATTGAATTTCACTAACCATTCTTTAGACCAGTCCCAAGCACTGTTTATATCTCGTTGAAGACTGTTTATTTTCTCTATTGAGTTCACATCGATCATTATTTTGGTGTCATCTGCATAGAGCTTGGTTACATTTTGTATTCTATCCGGCAGGTCATTTATGAACAAAACAAACAATATCAGGCCAATTACCGATCCCTGCGGAACTCCGCTGTAGATATCGCGCCAGCTCGAAACAGTATCACCGTTGACTACGCGTTGCTTTCTATCTTTTAAAAATTCCTCTAACCACTTTAGCAGCTTTCCTGTAATTCCATACGCTTTTAATTTTAAAACAAGTCTTTTGTGTGGCACTGTGTCGAAAGCTTTCGCAAAGTCTAAATAAACCACATCTACCGGACGATTCAGTGCGATATTTTCTGTTAAATAATCCACAGTTTCCATGAGATTTGTCGTGCATGATCTAGATTTAACAAATCCATGTTGACACTTCGATAAAAATTTATTGTTCGTAAAATGTGCCAAAAGTGAGTCTTTTATTATGCTTTCCAGAATTTTACACGGCACAGAAGTCAGTGATACTGGTCGATAATTATTCGCTTCTAGCTTACTGCCTTTGTTCTTAAAGATTGGGGTAATGTTCGCAAATTTCCATTGCTTAGGTAGTTCGCTCTTATCAATCGAAGA
Source organism: Hydra vulgaris (assembly GCF_038396675.1). Taxonomy (NCBI): domain Eukaryota; kingdom Metazoa; phylum Cnidaria; class Hydrozoa; order Anthoathecata; family Hydridae; genus Hydra; species Hydra vulgaris. Next base: position 15,368,534 of record NC_088932.1, on the reverse strand, counting down.
CATAAATATCAATGTGATTGGCATTGCTAGTCCTTCAGCGCAATTTTTTAAAATGATAGTACTCAATTGATCAACTCCACATGATTTCTCAATGAATAATTTGCTTAATCTTGTTTCTACGTCACTGTAATTAATTGCACTCTCGTCAAAATCTAAATATTTACCCCCACATCTCGATCCGAATTCTGGTAATACTTGGTCGCCCTCTCTAGTGAAAGAGTTTTGAAAATTTTCGTTTAAAATGTCAACAATCTTACTAGTCGTATTTGTAACATTTCCTTCGACGTTTTTTATCGCTTTAATTGAGCTCTTTACATTTTGTTGATCGTTCACATATTTAAATAGTATCTTCTTGTTTCTAATCGATTTGTAGACCAGTTCGCGTTCGTATTTTTTTCTGGCTTTTCTCGTTTCAATTTTAACTGTTTTACACAATGCTTTGTATTCGTTTACCATATTTTTGTTTTTCCAATTTGTGCAACAGTTTAAATGTCTCATTCGTCTTTTGTTCTTCACAAGTTCTTTTAGTTCATTGTCAATCCAAAAAATTCTTTTAAGAGTCCTGTTTTTCGAGCTGTGACACGGTATATATTTTTGACAAGCTTCGTTAACATAAAAAATGAGCGTGTCGTACATCTCCTGGACATTAATTGCATTAAAAATGTTTACCCAGTCTGTATTTGTAAAAAATTTGTTCATTCATGCGAAGTCAGCTTTTTTTAAAATATATTTCCGATTGCTAGCTACAGTTTTTGTCTCATGGTGATTGAGTGCATATTTAAAGCAAATTACAAGATGTCCTTTGCTTATATTCCCTAATACCGCATTTGTCTCAACTTGAAATAATCTTTGTTCGTTTACTGTGAACAGTAAGTCCAGTGTATTCTCGTACGTTGATTCGTTTAGTTGAAAAGTAGGTATCGCGACGTGCTGAATTAGAAATTCGTCGTTTATTATTTCCGAGAAATGATATTCTATCGAGTGTTCACTGGAATTTATTGCATGAACTGCTCCATCTGACCATTCAATTTTCGGAAAATTAAAGTCACCCATTATTAAAAGATCTTTAAAACCCCGTTTGTCTACATATTCTCTTGCAGTTCTGAAAACATTTCTGAACAGTTCCATATCTACCACATCGTTTGGTCGGTATATGCATCCTACCAAATATTTGTCGTTCCCGAAAACTAGTACAGTCCAGATTTGTTCTAAGTCAGTCGTCAATAGCCATTTTTCATTTACTTCATAAGACGTTATTTCGCTATTCACGTAAATACAAACTCCTCCGCCCACGCGGCCATCTTTTCTGTCGCTACGATATAAGCAAAAATTTTCCACACACGTAATTGAAGTTTCACTAAACCATGTTTCCGTTACTCCGATTATGTTTGGTTCATTCAGGTGACACAATACTTTAAATTCCTCAAACTTGTTGTTTAGTGAAGTGGCATTCAAATATATACAGGATAAATACGATAAATTTTCGCTTTTTTTCGCTTTCATTTTTTTTTCTCTATAGTTGTTTTTAAATCGCACAATCTCGTTTCCACGAATCGCATATCGAAAGGGCGAGTTGGCGTCAAGCTTCGAGTTTAAGTCGTTTCGTTTCTTCCTCAACTCAAAGTCCTGTAGTCTCTCGGCCTCTGTCAAGTCTGGGCATATATAGACTTCTTTAAAATCTTGCTTTTCTCTTAGCTTTTTTGACGCGAGTAAGAGAGGATTTCTTTCGCCTTCGGATAACTCGAGTAGAATCGGGCCTGGTTTGGCAGCGTTTTTTGATTTGAATCTCCTTAAATGTATCGGTTTAACATTTTCTTTTCCTATTGTTTTTAGTAAGTCCTCAATTGCTTTCTTGTCTTCTTCAATTTTATCTTTGCTCTCAGTTTTGCTCGACTCTTTAATTCCATATATAATGACGTTCTTTTCGCGTTTCTTTCGCTCCTCCTGCTCATTAATTGCTGCGTTAACCACAACTAGTTGTTCTTTCGGTTTTTTTGCGTTTCGCGACACCACATTAACCCAATCATTTCCAATGTTCACTGTTGAAGTCACAGCATTTGTTGTTTTGTCCTCCAGCGTTTTAACTCTTTTCTCTAATTCCACAATTTGATTATCTTTCACAACAATCGCTGTTTCAAGAACAGATATTCTCTTGATTAGCGCTTCTATTTCCGTCTTGGTTACTAATTATATTATAAAATTATTAGTTTTTTTTGAAGGTTGCAGAAAAATCTTTAAAAGGCAAACAAAATCTTATTAGAAAATATGGTTTAACAACGTTTATATCAATTACTGGGCGTTTTATACACTTATATGCTTCCTTAAAACTACTATGCATTTCATAGGTAAGGTTACATTATTTAATTTGTTAAGTAAAAATAATCAGAAACAATAACCGACCAGTAATAATTTCTAATAACCTAATAACTTAATAATCTAAAATTTCTGTAATAACCTAATAACCAGTTATCTCAAATAAGTGATAACCCTATCTTCTAATATAGTTGGCTGTTATAAAATGCATAAGATAGTAAAGTAATAAAATTTTTAGCAATCCTTAAATATACTTAGAATCTGAGTTAAAAAGAATGAGAGGGCAGTAAAGGTAAATAACAAATAAAAGTTAAGATGTGGAAGTCAGGTTGAGCCCGCCGCAAAATATTTGATGCAACCTAACTTTGCTTCCAAGACAATAACTGTAAACACTCCAAAAAAATTTTTTTTTTGCTTGGGTATAGGCTATTTGAGTACTTTTACTAAAAACATATATCAAAGTAAAGTGTGGGGATTACTAAAATGATAACTAAAAAGACTACGTATGCTTGAAACTTAAAACGAAAATACAACGTAACGCAATCATAAAAATTAGCAAATATAAAAACTGGTTTCAATTTTAGAAATAAATGTACAGTGGAAGTTTAAAATTCAAGTATACCAAATATCAGTAAAATTAATTTCTTACTGAAGTTTGTCCAAAAAATAATAATAGTAATAATAACAAGTGAATATACATAAGGTTTACCTCGTTCACTAGTAGGTAAAAAGCACTTCAAAAAGTTTAATAACTTTTTGAAGTGCTTTTTTGTTTATATAACCGTAAATATATCAAAATCTGTATTTCTTGAAAGAAATACAGATTTTGATATATTTACGGTTATATAAACATATTACAAAATCAAACAATATCATATAAAGTACAGCTATTTGAGACAGTAGCATATACTGCGGTGGAAAGAGGTTTTGACTGCATTTTCATGAAAAAGTATATCCGATATATTATTTAAGAGTAACTGCAACGTGCGACGGGCGCAGGGTCACATTTACGGATTATCTGCAGATATTTCTGAAGTTCAAATATTATTTTACTAAAAACAGTCTTCTAGATAATTGTTAATTATAAAAAACCTTTAAAAGGTTTGGAAAGACATTTTACAACGGCGTCTTTTCATTTTATTTTTTGCGTTTTTTGTGTAATTAAAGGCAAACGGATTTTTAAAACAACTGTTTTTTACACATCTTTATTTTATCCCTAGAGACCCCAATATTAATAGACCATTGATTAAAAATATTATTTTAAGCTGTCATTTTATAGCTTTTTTCCGGTTCGCGCAAGATTTTCATTAGATTTTTTACAATTTTTTTTTTTGACAATATTAGGCTTTTGCGCCTTATTTAATTAAACAAATAGATAAAAAATTTACACTTAAAAAAGAGTTTCATATATTTGAAAAAAAAATTTTAACACTTCGGCAAACACGAACAATTAAAACAATAACTATAAGGCTATCTTTAAATCTTTATTATTATCTACTTACTTTAATATATGGAAATATTCACAAAATCAGAACAAGGAGGCTAGAACTTTTTATAATATAAATTTCACTTTATTAAACAAGTTATAGAAACTCAATTAAATTTTTTTTTTGAATTGTATTTGCTTTAAAACAATGTCAGTGAATCTGTTTTATTTTTAATATTTTATAATTAATATTTGACATTCATTCAATAGTAGCTATCGAATTAGTAAATATTTTTTTATAATTATTTTTTTTTTCCGAAATATACGATTTTGTAATTTCATTAAAAATTAAAGTTGTTTAAAAAAAACTCATATCTTTCTTATCGCTACAAATGGTGTTTATCGAAATGTGTCCACCCAGCTTATTTATTATCTCTTAGTCACCATACTAACTGCGGTAAACTATTTTTAAATATGAAACTATTTAAAAAAAATATGTTTACGTGTGGTTGCTCCCAGTACAAATACAGTAAAATAATCGTCCACAGCTTCAATTATATTTTTTATCTTTCTATTAAACGATATTTTTAGTTGAGATAAAATGAGAGTGAAAAAAAATTTTTTACGAAAAAGATAATGGATTCTGTATATAAAATTAAATTTGATGGGAAGGAGTTTAACAAAGATGGATAAACTTCTTAGAAAGAAATAACTTTTTTTAAATTTTTTTTCGAACTTTTTTTAAATTGTTTTCGGATAATTAACTTTAAAACTGAGCTTTGGAAGCTTTAAACTTTAAGTTTGCTAATTCTAGCAATATTTTCAAGTATACTTGTAATTTATTTACAGCAAATCTACATTTAAAATATAACCCATCGAAATTTTGTGTTAAAAAACAACCGCAGGATGATGCTTTGTTAGTATGTAGACGTTTTCCCTCGTGCTATTTACCAAAAAGGTAACTCCCCACATGCCGCAACTATTATTCCATCATCATTTCCACGACTACTATTTCTCCGAACAAACAGTCCTCAATCAAAAATTTCCCAGGCTATTATTTTCGTTTTTGCATTTATACTTTTCTGTTGTTGTTTTTTTTATTTTAGGTGTATATATTGTATATAACTAAAATATAAATAAATATTTTTCAATATATATATATATATATATATATATATATATATATATATATATATATATATATATATATATATATATATATATATATATATATATCAGAGCTTTAATTAAACTGATTATTATTAAACATTGTAAATTGAATTGAGAAATTCGAAATAATATTTTACAATGGGGATATCCTTCTAAACAAAAATAACAATATAGTCTAAATGCACAACCAATCAATTAACCAGTTTGATATATTGATTGATTGGTTATCTCCTCTAACTACTCAATACCAATGACTAATTTTTTATTTCGTCCTCAGTTTTCTTAAAGACTTTAGAACTCATAATATTCTAGTTTGTAATTTTTAAACAATGTTTTTTTTTTAAGTACTTAATGTCTAATGATTGTTAACAGGCATAAAACTTTAGGCTTGCATTTACCAATATCAACCAAACATAAAGTTTTTGAACTTTATGTTTGGTTGATATTGGTAAATGCAAAAAGATTTGGAAACTTTTTCAACATCGGGCTAACCCCTGGAATTCAGAGGAAAGATACATTATTTTTATATGACGCAGATAGACATCGAGTTTCATTATTCTATTTATTTAATTGTGTAATTCATCTTTAGCGATTTTTAAAATGTTATTCAGACAATGGTCTAAATCACAATAATGGAGGCTACGTCAAAACGTTTATTGCGTCAAATGTAACTGCTGCACCGATTTTTTTTTTTTTGTATTGTAAAAAACATTTATTAATACGGAGTCAAATCCTTAAAAGAAGTTATTTATTTAACTATATGCAAATTCTTTGAAGATGTCATTAAAAAAACTCTAAAAATGTATACCTCAGTAGGAGTTTCTTTTATAGATTATTTCTTTCGCGAAATAATCAAAACTTTGGTATTTCAAAAGACGTTGACAAATAACTTTCATTTTTCAAATACAACTAACGCAAAACTCACACGCTGTAATATTTTCTATGTCTCCATTAATTGTTATCTTCGTGACAATACTATTATACTCATTTGTTTCTACTTCTTATGTAAAGTAACTTATTCTCTGGAAATAGTCTTGGCAAGTTTTCAATTGTTGTTCTCGTAGCAAACTTTTTTTTTAAGCCTTATTTGAGCTATCACACATAAATTGGGCCAACGCACATGAAACCATTGTGAACGTTGGTCATTTTTTCTGATGCAAATCCAACGTTGATTCAATGTCAAATGTTTAGCAATGATATAAATGAAAAGATTAATACCGACGCATTAAAAACAGCATGCACAGTAATGTTGATCCAACGTAAGTAAAAACATGGCTAAGTTGATTGTTTTTACGATCTAAACCCAATGTTGATTCAATGTGTGTAACGTTGACTCAATCTATATGGATCAATGTTGATCTAGCGTAAATAACCCTACTTTGGTTCAATGTATATAGATCAATGTTGAAACAATGTATACGACCCAACGTTGGAAATGCAAAGGTATATAACCTAAAATAAAAAGTTCTGTGAGCTTTCAAATATTAAACCCAGGGCCGCCCAAAGCATTTTTTGGTCTTTGAGATAATAAACTTCTAGACATGGAGCAAACTCCAAACATTTATATGTTTATACTTATGTCAAATAAGGATGCTTTGCAAAAAATTGCGATGATTGGAGTTTGAGAACAAAAAAGCCCCTAAAATTTAGCCCCACCTGCTTCAAACGTGAGAGCAACAAGTTGATGAAATATTTTTTGTATTATTTTTAACTAACTATATATTCGTTGATAAATTTTAAATTTCATGATAAAATATTTTAGCGTTTAAAAATTATGTACATATAAAGTTTAAACCCCCCTCAATTTGAGGGAGTTGCAAGTTTTATATTGTCATAATTTTTGAACTCTGAGAGATAATACTATGAAACTTAAAATTTATCGATGAATATAAGTCTAGTTGAAAATAATACAAAAAATATTTTATTAACTTGTTGCTTCACGTTTGGGGCAAGTGGGGCTAAATTTTGGAGACTTTTTTGTTCCCAAGCTCCAATCATTGCAATTTTTTGCAAAGCATTCTTATTTGACATAAGTATAAACATATAAATGTTTAGAGTATGCTCCAGGTCTGGAAGTTAGCTATCTCAAAGACCTAAAAATGCTTTGGGCGCCCCAGATTAAACCACATGCAAAACAAACATAATTAATGTCTATAGATAAATAAATACCAGATATAACTATTGTAATTTATCCATCAAATTATCAGAGTTTATAAAATACAAATTGATTTTGAGAAAACAAAAAAAAAACTGTTATACTTATAGTTGCGCATCGACAGAAATCAATATTTTTTATTTAGCTGGTCTAATATTTAAATAGATAATAGATTTCGGTATATAGAATGTGGAAATAAAATTAATTCAAAGCTTTTACTTTTCTGACTTAACGCGTTTTACAAATGGGCTCCTAATATACAAGATAAAATCTCCTTGGCTCACCATTATACGATTTGCCACAAGACCACTCTAAAAAATACACAACGCCTATATCTAAGTCAGTCAATGAGCTTACACTCCACTGCGTGTCTAGTTAAAAATATTCTTGAAATATCTTTTTGAGAAATACGTATTTATCATAACTACATATGTAGCTATTATAAATTAAGTTTTAATTCATCTTAAAATTTTTTAGTATTATATTTTATACTGTTGATAATTATACTATTTTTGAAATGTATTTAAACGATATAAAATGAAAATATATAAAGCACTATATTTAAAAGATATATAACTATACATATAGCTATATGATTTACGATATAAAACTATATGATTTCACTTCAATATTATTGTTGCACTCCATAAAAGAGGTTTATAAGTGTGATACTGTAGACAATTTTTAACTGTTGTCAAAATAGAACAAACCCGTAGGTACAGAACCCTAAAGCTTGTGTATATCATTGTGTATACCAGACCTGACATCAAACCTAAGACCACTTAATTCTTAAATAAGCAAACTCCACTCAATAAGCAATATTTAGTTATTTTTTATTAAGGTTTAATCCAACAATACCTGATGATCTTATCACAGAACACTGTAAAAGAGCATTTAACAAAACGAGCAGTTGGTTAGCTAAATCAATGTTCATGTTGTTAGAGTTTTTTCCAACTAATTTGTATACAAAGTATATATATATATAAGTTTTAAAAGATTTTTGATGACGATAATACAAAGATGGTCAGAATGTTATTTGGGGTTATATGTTAACTTATTTCAATAGAAGTGGAAGATTTAATTTACTGTTTATAGTTAAGAAAAGTCAGAAATTCTAAAAGTGTCTTTAGTAAAGTCAGTAAAAACAAACCATATTGAGAGCAATTCTAGGATAGGAAATACTTTTGTAAAAAAACGGAGCGAAGTTGTCAGTAATATTTCAAAACATCCAAACCAGACAAAACGACTTTTGAAAGTACAAACCCTGCTACCTAATACAGCAAAAAAACATTGTCAAAGAATGACACTGAGATATATATATTTTTTCACATATGGGAACATGGGGCAAGATGACGAACGTTTTGAAAAGCACTTATACCTTAGTCAATAAGTGTTCCAAGAAGTAAAACTTTATCAAGAAGTGATTAAAAATTATCATGCGCTACTGATGTATCAAAAAAATCCTTATAAAAATTGAAAATAGTCTGGAAAAAACTCATTAACCGATGTTACCCCAAATCGTCATCTTGCCCCGTATGCGGGACAATATGACGATTTTAAGATAAGTTAATTCCATGATACCATTACTGTCTTAAATATCACGGTATCATAAATTCTAGTTTATAAAATAAGTAATATAAATAGTGGTGTTATTTAAAAAAAAATTAAGTTATATTTATATAGGGCTATGCAAAAAAATCTGCTAATCAGTTCATAGCAAATTCTAAAACAACAAAATAAAACAAATGTCAAACAAAATATTTTAATGCACATTAAAACAATGTAATAATTGCTAAGCTACACAAGCATACAGTACAAGTAAATTTGCGTTCAACATATTGCCCACAAGTTAAATGACACCAGTGTTCACAGGATTTACACATATCCCAGTCATCATCAAGCAATAGATTATTAGGATCACCATAGATAATTTCACAATACCAATATGAAATTTCTTCAGTTTTGTCAACTATTTTTGAAATTTGAATTTTAGATTTTTTTTTTCGCTCTTTTTTTGGCTTTGTCATTTTTCTTCCAATCGTTAGTTACAGCTGTTTTTTTGAACTGGCTCTTCTTTTCTCTAACAGCTTTCTTTATTTTTTGATTCATCAATTTTTCTTTTTTTTCGAGTGCAGCTAGTTGAAGTGCAGCTTTAAAAGGGGGAACTTGTTGCCACTTCTGCTCGCTTAAATTTTCGTTTACGGCAAGCACTATTTGTAACCCTACAAGCAATAGGATAAAGTCGAATGTTCTCAGGTGATACAGTTTTTGGCACATCGTTTAACTCTATTTGGGTTCTATCAACATTTGCATCTGCATTCGACTGAATGCATTTTGGTTCAGTGTTAACAGTTGACAATGATAAAGAGCTGTTGTTGTTAAATGATATGGTCAATGCTGATGTAACTGCATTAAGTTTCACCTTTGATGTTGACTGTTGCTGGCGATTTTCAACTACTGGAACAAAACATTACAGAAAAAATTATATAACATATGTCATAAAAATCATCATAAAATTATTTAGGTTAATTTTATGTTATTTCATATTCTATTATTTAGCATAACTGTCCAATATCAAAGATAAGCTGAAGTTATTAGCTTATTTAAATTATAAATTGTCAGATAAAGATTTGAAGATAAAAAAAAAACAAAGACAAACATTTTTTAACTTTTAGTTTTCAGAAACAAATAATAAACTGAACTGTCTAAATAATATAAAGTTTACATACTTATTCCTGATTGATTATTTGATTTAATCTGATTTTTGGTATTGGGCTATCACTGGTCAATGATGTTGCAAAGTCAGTTAAAGAAAAGATCTGCGGATTGAAGGGCTAGATTCCAGTTTCTTCAAATCTTTTTCTTGCAATGCCAGTTGTTGCTGATCAGTCATATGCATGTCTTACAAGTGCAGGAATCTGTGCTTCAGGTGGTCTACTTGGGTTATTTACCATCCAGTTATCACAAGCTTGACTGTAGTAAGTTTTGAATGGTGAAAAGATGGTAACATCCAGAGGTTGCATCATATGGGTGGCATGTGGTGGCAATGTTAGCATTACTATTGAATATTTTCTGCTGTATTCAATGGCTGAAAAACTTATGTGTGAGTTATGGTTATCCACAATTAACGGAACAGGATCAGCAATAGTTGGTTTTGCGTGATAAGCATAGTGCTTTAAATAATCTACAAAAATTTCCTGCGTCATCCAAACAGAGTTATGGGTAAATTTAAATAACTTTAAAGTAACTTTAATTATTATTCTAAGTTATTTTATAATAGTTGTGTTTATTGTTATAAGTTAAACACAACTAGGCAACAAGATTTAAGTTAAACAAAACAAGAGGCAGTGTTCATACAGTTTATAGTAAAACATGTACTTCGGAAAAACGACAAACGAGTCATCTTACCCCGTTCATCTTACCCATAGACTACACAATATTCAAAGGTGATTCAGAACTATACATAAAAAAGTTATCGTAGCTTAATACTACTCGTTTGGCTTCCAAATTAAACAAACTAAACGAAAAATTCTCGCTTACCTTTAGCTGGTGATGTAATGATGAAAAAAAATCAAATGCAAGAGAATTTTTTTTTTTTTCCTAATATCGGAAAAACCTTATTTAATACTTATCTTTCATCCCGAAAATAATATTTATAAAGAAAACATAAATAAATCTAGTAGATATAATCTATATCGCTCTCAGCTACAGTCAGCTTTCATATTTAGTTGAATTTTGAAGATAATGGTAGGTCATCATCTTGCCCCATTCGTCATCTTACCCCACCCTCCCCATCCCTCCCATCCTACGTTAATATAGGAATATTTTTCCAAATACTTGTGCGTTGTCAGTCGATTTATTTATTATCAATTTTTGTTACATTTTTACTTATATTTTTTCTCTCACGATTGTTCTCTTTACCAATAAAAATAGCAAAACTCTATTAACTAGATTTTTATGTTTTAGTTTTCAGGAATTTTAAGTTGCGCAAAAACTTAAAATTTTAATAATGCATTACATGTCTACTTTTTTACTTTAAATTTTTTAAACCACTTTTTGCAGAAGTTGAGGAGGTCCTAAACTTTATACGCTCGTATAATTTGATCCCCAAGATATATTTTGATAAATTTTAAAATTTATCTATAGATTATGATCTTAATTAAGGTAAGCAAATTTTTATTTAAAAAATAAACTTTCTTTAACAAACGGGTTACTGGTTGGGTTCTAGGAAAAAATCCTCCTGGAAATAATTCCCTCAAAAAAATACCCCCGGAGAAAAAATCCCGTAAGGAATAAGTTACCCACAAAAATATTATTTTTAAATACTTTTTAAAGTTGATAGATGATTTTTAACTTTTTTAAAGTTGATAGAAAATTAAAACAAATGATAAAAATTCGGCATTTCTTGCCTATTCTACCTATTTGTCAGTTGATGTATTTACACTCTTTGTATGTTCTACCAACTTGTCAGTCAATAAATATACACTCCTTGCATGTTTGACCTATTTGCCAGTCAATTGATGAAAAATGGAGGATTAAGCTTTTGCTTGTAAAATAATATTTATGTATAAAATATTTATATTATAAACAACAATTATATTGATATATCGGTTATTTTATGCGCTATTTAAAATAATCTCAATTTTTAATGATTTCAATAATTTATTGAGACTATTATCAATTTTGTCTAAAAATTTGATTAAATTGGTAAAACCTTTTAGAGCTTCAATAAAATAATAAAAATAAATGATTATAGAAAATATTAAACAAAAATGTGTTGTTTTAAAATGAGCCTGCAATGAGCGAGATTTTAATTTGTAAATGGAGGAAAATCTGTTTCTGTTATGTTGATAGAAACAGAATAATTTTATTTTTGAAGAAAATAGTTTATTGATTCTACTGATAAGAGAATTTGTAGACCTTGGATTCATTTAAACAGAAATATTCATTCAGCTGGAACTTTTTGAAGCTACAAGACAAAGATAACATTTAACAGAAAATAAAAAAAACAATTTAACTTTTGACTGCATTCTGTTCAAAAAGTATTTTTCACACAAAATACCCTCGAACATAAAGTATCTGAAAAAATTTCATTTAAAAAAAAGTTTATTTTGCAGAGAATGCAACCAAAAAGTAGACCCTGGTTTTTGAGTGACCCTGGTATTTGTCACCCTTAAAGCAAAAAAGTTGTAAACTCCGTTGGTACGGAATATTACATGGGAATTTTTGAGCCTCTTTCAAAGTTCAATTTATTTCTAGCCAAACACATCAAATCACGGGCAAAAAGTTTGTCAATGGACGGACACATCATATTTGTTAGAGACATTATCGTCTATCTTACAAGAAATTTTATAAACGTATTATTTTGGTTTGCGTATAGAGACATGCCAGAGACAATTAAATAAGTTTGCAATGTCTCTTTATAATGGCTTTTTTTACTCTGTTAAAAATTATCTTCAAAGCGGTTTAAATTACCATCATGCACAAAAAGAATTTTATACGTATATAATACGTATTGTCTCGTGATTATCAATTAAATAATACTTATTTTTAATTACACTTGTCTTATGAAGAAGAAAAAATTTTAAAAATCAAATCTCGTAAAAAAAAGTTTGAAATAAATTACGTATAAATTAAATTAATTATTTTATATTAAAAGAGATGTACATGACACTAAGCTTATCGGAAAATTAAAAAAAATTATTTTTGAGTTTTAAAAAAACATTTAAAAAAAATGTGTAAATATTAAAGAAAAATATATTTTGAAATGATCTTTAGTTAATATACTTCAAACAACAAAATCTTGTTCGTTAATCTTACAATGTATGACTCTAACTAGGCATTACTTTATTAACTATGTAGTTGTTATTAATAATACCTATTTAACTATAAAATAGTCATATAAGAATTTATATTTTTAATAAACTTAACATTGAATAGTAACTAATTCATAAGAATGAAAAAATTACGCATGCAGACAGAAATATACGCAGGTTGCTTTATTAACAAACTTTTTATATGTATAAACTTATTTTTAATTTTAAAAAAGACTAAATGACGCTCAAGATATAAGTTTTAGATTAACAATATAATATGTTTATGGAAAAATTATTCAAAGCACTAGTAGCACTGTATTTCTAATATGTGTGTTTACATTATTATTTACTTTGCATTATGTTTTATTTGATACAATTTTCTAATGTAGGAACCATCTATATATTTAACAAAATGTATTCAGAGAGCTGAATGTAAAAATATTCTAGTAAGCCACAGTGTTGTTAGTTAAATGATACCTCTAAAATTGCAAGGTTTTTCTATGATTCAATTCAATGTTTCAAGATGATGAACTTGAGAAAAGTTATTGTTTTTGAAAATTTGAAGTATAAAATTTTCATGTGCAACAATTATTTAATAAAATTTCAAAAACAGAAATATAATTGTAATATAAAGTGTTTTTTTTTGAACATTTTTATTTATTGTCGTTTGAAAAAATATTATTTACATTGATATAATTTTTAACTTAAAAAATATTTAAAAAGTATTAATAATATTTTAGCATATGAAATTACAATAAAATCGACAAGCAGAGAATGATATGGCAATTAATTTTAAAAAGTATTTTTTACTCGTTTATCTTGGTGTTTGGACTAATTGGCAACATTTTTGTCATATTTTTCTTTTCTTTTAAAATGAAGAACGCGCCTAATTTTCGTTGGTTAGTTGTACATCTTGCCATTGCTGATGCTATATATGCTGTTGTCACGCCAATGCAATTTCTATACTTGCTTCATAATAACAACGAGTGGCGACTTGGTACCGGATTGTGTAAAACAATCACATTTATTGGTCCATTGACTGTTAACGTAAGCGCTTTGATTCTTTGCCTAATGGGATATGAAAGATACAGAGCAATATGTCGGCCGTTTTCTCGAAGATTTTCTTTAACTGTAATAAACTTAATTGTTTTTGTTATATGGGTAGTTTGTATTGCGTTAAAAATTGATATATTACTGCATTATCACGTCGTAAACAGTCGCTGTACTTTAGCATCGACTTCAAAAATACCTTATTTAATAAATTCGCTTGTATCTTTATTAGCAGATAGCTTGATACCAATTGTTTTGCTTACATATTATCTAATTCGAGTTAATATAACACTTCGATTAAGAGCGAGGTATTTAAATAATATGAATTCCACTAAACTGTGTAGAAAATTTGAAAATGATTCCAATATAATATCTGATAGACGCATCGAACTAAATATAGAAGAATCCGGTAAAGTTAAACAATCGCGCTTTTCACTTGGTTATGAAACGGATACAAATTTTAATACTAGGTTTAAATTAAAAAGAGCGTCAATGGCATGTAAAGATCGATCAAACTCAGATGGATTGACATGCAATAACTATCCCTGGACGCCCGTAAACAAATGTAATTTATCTCAAATTGAAATTTTCGGATCTCTATCAAGTACCGGGCGCAAGCAGGGCAGCATTTTTACTTTAATTTCGGCAATAAGCCGGAAACGCACTTCACTTCACGAACTTGCTAAAATACGTATAAAAAACTCGAGAGATCGTTCAATCGTAAAGGTTTTCTTGTTGACCGTAATAATTTTTTTTGTGTCAAGCATACCGTATAATGTATTTTATTTTGTTGTAATATTATTGTATACAACATATTTTACTAATGTAGATATAGAAAAGTACAGTAGCAGTTTGGAAAGTGCAAATAGTTGGTTGGGTTTATTAGTACTTTCAGGATGCATAATGAATGTTTTTATTTATAGCGGAAAATTTCCCGAATTTCGTCAACAAATGAACATTATGTTAAACTTAAATCATTTCAACAAAGCTTCGTTTGTAAACGATTCGCGTAACGTATAAAACATTTATTATAAATTTATTTGCTTTTATATATATATATATATATATATATATATATATATATATATATATATATATATATATATATATATATATATATATATATATATATATTCATGTAAATATGTTAATTTAAAATGTTAAAATATATATATATAAACGAATTATTTACAAAATAATACATTGTTTTTCTCACTAAAAAATGTATACAGAACCGTTATCAAGATATTTTTTTATGAAAAGTAGGTGGGAAGAGGGTAATCGTTTCTGATTATTATAAACTTAAAAAACAGGAGCTTTTATATTTAAAGATATGCACAGTTTGACGCTTGAGTGCAAAAAATAATTTCGCCTACGCTAAACGCAGTGTTATAATACTACAAAGTATGCATATAGAAGTAAAAAAAAATTTTTGTTTTGCGTCTTTCAGCTGATTAAATAACATTACTAAGCTAAAAAAAAAAATTAATTTTTAACTAAATTATATTAACTATAAATGACTAATTTAAAAATAATGAATAAATACTAATATTTATAACCTAAATTAAAATAAAACAAAATACCGTTAGTATTCAAGGGAAACGCATCAAGTCAAAAAATATCATTTTGAACAAATAAGTTTTTGTGTAATAGTTAAAATAATAAGCTTTTGTGTAATAGTTGAAATAAAAAGTCTTTATAACTCATTAATAACCGATTTATTAAATTTGTGTTGAATATCAAGCGATAGAGAATTTAAAATACTAAATAGCGGTATAAATAACTCCATACTGCCAAAAAGGACGTTGTGCATTTTCCCTACATACCAACGATACGAACTATTAAACTTACGAAATTGCAATAAAACTTTTAAATTAAAATTTTTTTGTAACATACTGTTTTTTTTTGTTTGTTTTTTTGTATATCTTTTGTTTTTTTAAAACTATGCAAGTCTTCCTTCTGCATAACTTTAATAAAAATAATTATTTTACACAGAGTACGCTTGACAAATAAAATATTATTATTTTGATTTAGTAATGTAAAGTTATCGGAGCTTAAAAACGGAGGTTTTTTCGTGCAATTTTTTTATTTATATATTTGCGGTGTTTTTGATTTTGTAAACAAAACACAAAAAATTACATGCCAAACTTTATAAAGATGCTAAAAGGATTGACAAAAGATTCTTAAAAATTACTTCGTTGAATGGTTAGTGAGGTTAAGTTAGCTCAATGTGTTAATGGATTTAAAGCAACTAAAAACACAACGCAGAAAAATGAAGATGAATTTGCGGAAACAAGTTTTACGTTTTATAATTAAAGTTAAAGTCATCAAAATTGATTTGCATATCAAGTTATGAATTTAGCTCAAGTAGTTTAAATCATCGGATATCCGTTTAAAAAGAAAGAGCAGATCTTTTAGTTCTCAATACCCATATTATATCTTAAACAAACATTATATACTTTTATTGAGAATTATGGAAAATAAATATTTAACTATTTTTTTCAATCCAGAATAAGAAAATGTACGAAGTCTTTCTTCAATTAAACAATAATAAGTTTTCAGATCCGAGATGAGAACTTCACCAAGTGTTTTTGTTCAAAAAAAAGCACACCTTTCAATCGTCTCCTTTTAAAATATGAATGGTTACGCAGCAACAATAAATTAGTTTTTTAACTTGTTTCAATCAATTTCACACCCCCACTTCAAGATAAACCGATAAGTAAATGTTTGAGTAAATGGAGCTGGTTTTTGCAAATATATTATGACCTTGAATTAAAATATTTAAAAATCATTTTAATAAGATATTCTATCATTTATTATTTATTTTGCAACATTTAAAATTATATACTAAAGTCTATACGATTTAGAAAGTTTAAAAAAAAAACAGTCAAAAACATCAGCTAAAATCACAAAAGGATTTTGAATTTTTGTTAATCAATTCCGAATTCCGTGTCGCATAGTTACATCTACAAAAATTTGAACATACTAATATGATCTGGAAAACAAAAACATTTACAAAAAACATGGATATAATTTTCGATTGCCCCACTAAACAATAAACCGTTTTCAACCGTTTACGGTTTTTTTTATTTTTGACTGATTTATAAAGTTTTTATTTTGGACCGATTTTATTTTAAATTGATTTTTAAAAATTTCGTTCAACCGATATCAGATAATATCATATTCAACCAGTTATAAGTATTTTCATTTCAAATGGTTAGTCTTTTAAATGTTTTTATAAGTATTTTGTTCCATACGCACAACGGAGAGTTTATACATTCACTAATACAGCTGCAGGCGCAGCATAGTGTGCATAAATTGTCGGAAGGTAATCCAAAATTAAATAACTTAAAGCAAAGCGCACATAATTTTTTAGAGAGTCAGTACTTTTATAGAACGCAAATTTTTAATAGGATCGCAAATTTTTAATGGTTGTCAAACGTTTCATAACCAAACTAATATATGATCGCTGTTGGGTGGTATGGTATGCTGCTGTTTTTTAACAGATGTTGTTTTACTTTAACAACGAACAAATGAGGAGCCCATCTGAAAAATTTTATTTGCGCAAAGTCCGAGTTAATTGATTTTTAGAAAACGGCGAAAAACTAAACTATTCATAGTTG
Source organism: Hydra vulgaris (assembly GCF_038396675.1). Taxonomy (NCBI): domain Eukaryota; kingdom Metazoa; phylum Cnidaria; class Hydrozoa; order Anthoathecata; family Hydridae; genus Hydra; species Hydra vulgaris. Next base: position 15,350,981 of record NC_088932.1, on the reverse strand, counting down.
CGCATCAACAGTAATTAACATTTTCTTTATTGCTTTTTAGGACAAAAAAAATTTCATATGATGTAATATTTAAATAGATAATAGATTTCAATATATAGAATGTGACAAATAAAACCAACTCAAAATTTTAATTTTTCTACTTGGTGCGTTTTGCAAATGGGTTCCTAAATTGCTCAAAGTATTTTTCGTACTTTTTATTCAACGCAAATATTTTCTTTAACTAAAGTTTAACAATTAAATCTAAGGAATATACTAATACATGTAATTGAATGTAAACTATAAATCACATTATAAAAATTAATACTCTATTTTTAAATCAAAACATGAAAAATTTCATTCACAACAAACAAAGCATCATCAAGTGATTTTCTATCCAACAAAACACAACACTGCAGTGGAAAAAGGTGTCCGTGTTTAAAAACAAAGGTGCTAGTGTATAAAGGTGTTAATAATATGAACATGAACACCTATATAGATGTTATTATAATAGGTGTTGAAGACAAATCAATAATATGTATACATACATACATATATATATATATATATATATATATATATATATATATATATATATATATATATATATAAATATATGTATATATATATATATATATATATATATATATATACATATATATATATATATATATATATATATATATATATATATATATATATATATATATATATATATATATATATATATATATATATATATATATATATATATATATATATATATATATAGTACTGTGAATATGTTTTACACCACTTGTATAATTAGACGTATTTACAATTTTTCCTATGTAATTTTTTTAAAGCGTACTTAAGTTTAATAATACATAAGAAAAGTTGAAAGAATATATTATTTTGAATAAATACACAAAATTGATAAGGAAACATGAGGGATTTGTTTGTTTATTTATTAAAACGATGTCTCATAACAACTACATTTAAAACAAGATATTCGAAGAATGCTGTTACAGAAATCAGAGAAACTGGCTCTCTTGAAGATAGAAAGAAAAGTGGTAGACCTCCTAAACTAACAAAAAATGACAAAAAATATTTAAAAACCCTATCTTTAAGAAATACAAAAAAAGCATCAACCGAGTTGGCAAAAGACATTAACACAGCAACTGGGGAAAATGTTAGCTCTTCTTTTATTCGACGCCACCTACTTAAACCGGGATTAAGAGAGTGTGTTGCAATTCAAAAACTATTATTACGGTGTGGCAATAAAGAAAAACGACTTAAATATGCAAAACAACACAAAGGTTAGGCCCAGGAAATGTTTAATCGGGTTCTGTACACCGATGAGTCCAAATTTGAAATTTTTGGAACGAAAGGACGCCAATATGTTCGAAGAAGAAATGAAGAAGGCTATCAATCCGAGTGTTTAAACCCTACTATTAAACACAGAGGAGGCTCTTTACAAGTTTGGGGATGTTTTTCTTTATCTGTAGTAGGTGATTTGATCAAAATAGGGGGGTGACTCACCGGGGAACGTTTTGTCGATATCCTAAGGCACCATGCTGTATCATATGGAATGAAACTAATGGGTCATAATTTTATTCTGCAGCAGGACAATGAGCAAAAAATTATTTAAATGATATGGCAGAGGAAGGAGTAGTGGAATTGATGACCTGACCTCCCCAGAGTCCAGTTTTGAATATAATTGAGCATATTTAGGATTACCTGGACAGAAAGAAGGTCGAACTGAAACGCTGAAGAATGTTTTTAAGTACTTCAAAGAGAATGGCATAACACACCTCAGGATTTTATAACTAATTTGTATGAATCTATTCCCCGGCGATTATCGGCTGGGATTGAGGTAAAAGGAGAACATAGTAAATATTAGGAATTTTTTATGAAGTTTGATATTAAAAAGTTTGTAATTGTTCCATATTTTGTGTGAAATACAAGTGTTTTAATAAGTTTATTATTTAGAACTACAAACTTAAGTATTAGAGAAGAATTCTCCGGGATTTTTTGAAAAAATGTAAGTGGTCTAAAACTTATTCACAGTACTGCATATATATATATATATATATATATATATATATATATATATATATATATATATATATATATATATATATATATATATATATATATATATATATATATATATATATGTATATATATATATTTATTTATATATCAAGTACTGCAAAACTTTCCAAACTTATAGTTTGTAGTATATGTATATGTAGGAGTGGATAAGTAAAAATGTCATATTCTCTCTTGACCAGATTGAAATTTTTTGTCAGATTTTTGTCAGTCTTTTGCCACAGATTTTCTAAAATGGCTCCATGCAAATTATTTGTGATGTATTTTTAATTACATATTTTGGGTATTGTGTTTCATCACCCTCCGGCTAATTGCCATATAGAGGCCAGATACCTGGGCCAGCGAAGACAAGTTCAGCTCACTAAAGATCATCATCACTCGCCTCGCTGACCAAGAGTAAGTGACTTTAGGAAGAACAAAGAAAGTGAAAGTCAAAAGAAGTCGAGTTAGAAAGATAGCATAGAGAAAGCGGACAGATATTGCACGAGATGTTAGAATGTGCAATTCATACACTAAACATAATTGGCATAAGCAATTTAACGTGCATTTCATATTTGAGTTTTGTGGTTTATCCTCCTCCGACTAATTGCCAATATAGAGGCCACATACCCGGGCCAGCGAAGACAAGCTCACTAAATAGCATCATCACCCACTTCGCTGACCAAGAGTAAGTGAGTTTAGGAAGAACAAAGAAAGTTAAACTGAAAGTCAGAAAAAGTCGAGTCAGAAAGATATCATAGAGAAAGCGGACAGATATTGCACGAGATGTTAGAATGTGCAATTCATACACTACACATAATTGGCTTAAGCAATTTAACGTGCATTTCATATTTGAGTTTTGTGGTTTATCCTCCTCCGGCTAATTGCCAATATAGAGGCCACATACCCGGGCCAGCGAAGACAAGCTCACTAAATAGCATCATCACCCACTTCGCTGACCAAGAGTAAGTGAGTTTAGGAGAACGAAGAAAGTTAAACTGAAAGTCAGAAGAAGTCGAGTCAGAAAGATATCATAGAGAAAGCGGACATATATTGCACGAGATGTTAGAATGTGCAATTCATACTACACAGATAATTGTGAAATTCATTTTTTTTTTTTATTATTACAAAATGCAAAATATTTACAATTTTTATATTCTATTTCTGCATTAAAAAATATACTTATATTGTATACAATAAGTTTTACATCTTTTTCTCTTTGTATATATATTTCCGTTTTTATATATTTTTATTACATGCGTTTATGATATTAAAAAGCTTTTTTACATAAATTTAACATAGGTTTAACCAAAAATATTCAACAATGTATATGCTTTTATTTTTAAAATATTTTCTTGACCCTATATATATATTCTTTTTTTTTTTTTTTCTTTTTTTTTTTTTTTTTTTTGTGTTTTTGAATTTTTTCTTTTTTTGTGTTTTTAATTTTATATTATTTTGTGTTTTTTGCTTAATTTTTGAGCCGTTGTGCGGAAAGAAATCGGAAACATGGAAAAAGGTTTTAGAAGAAGTTGGTTAAGATTAAATAAATATATTTAATAAAGAAATATTTTTTTAAGTAAAATAAAAAAATACAGGACTTTTACAAAAACATCGCGTTACGAAATCTACAGAAAACATGTAAATAATAAATTATAAATCATAAATTAAGGACTGACATTGGTTATCAAATCATATATAACAATATTTTTGTTGTAAAAAGGAAAATATATTTGCAGGGAACAGGAACACTTAACTAAATATTTAGTTCTGGCTATGAGCCAGTGTATTAATTTAGCTCATATGTTTAGTTACCATTATCTATTTGACAAAAAACGTTTTTAATACAAAAAATTTGACAGAAAATGTCCGTGGTATTTCTACGGACATGATAATTATATTTTAAAATAATAATATTCCTTATGTTTCTGGTAATTATCCTGATCACTGCCATTGGGTCAATTTTCGAATTCTTAAACATATGCTGGCGTCTGCTGTTCCATATTTCACTCATTATGATTTGAGTGACTGTCAAAAGCAGCTGCGAGGTAGGATTTTTCTCCGATAAATTCGCTGTTTCAATCGAAAAAATCGAAATTGTCGGAGAAAAATTATTTTGAGATTTCAAGGAGTTATATACATGTTTAAAATACTCCCATATTTCAACAGAAGGAGAACAGTAGGCAAAGATATGAAGGTTGTCCTCAATTTTACCACAAGTTTTGCATTTGTTTTTTTTAACGATCTGTTGCCTTGCGCTTTTGGCTAGCAAGGCCGCAGAAAGTAGACTGTTGTGTAGAAAACGAAAGAGGATATTTTGCGTCAGTCCGCATGCGAGGGAAGTAAAGTTTTTTTTCCAAATTCGGGTCCACGACATTGTTGTTTCTGTTGAACTGTTCCAGAAAAGTTCTGCTGGCACGACTGTCTTTTTGTTTTTTGCCACTTCTAAGTGAAAACCTTTTGTTGATTTTAAGGGAATGTTAAACAGGGACCCGTTTTTGCTTAATATTTCAATTGTTGTTTTGTAGTACTGAGACGTTTTGTTGTCCCAGTGTTTTGGAAAATTGTTCTGTTTTAAAAAGTTCCAGCCTTGGTTTTGGTTCGTAAATTTTATAAGTGAACTTGCCAACCAATACTTTAAAAAGTAGTAGTAGTAATCGTGACTTTTATCCTCTCCGCATTCCTTCAGTTGAAAGAGTGTTTTGAGGCAAAGTGTAAGACTTTGCTCCTTCGGTGATAAAATTCCGAGACCCCCGCTTTTGACGGGTAAAAAAAGTGTCTTTCTCTTGACCGGATTGAAATTGGTCTTTTGCCACAGATTTTCGAAAATGGCTCTATGCAGACGTTCTATTACCCATTCGGAAATGGAAAGGACGTTTGCAAGAAACCACACCTTTGACATGGCTAGCGTATTTATCAACATAGTCTTTCCCCTAAGTGACAAAGTACGTAGTCCCAGAAACTTGAGTTTTTTCTCTACTTTGTTTAGAGTTACTAGCCAGTTGAAATCGGTAGTATTACTCAGTCTGGCGTAGAAAGTAACACCCAATATTTTGAAACCGGTGTTATTGTTCCACTCTATGTTGTCCAGTTCTGAGTACATTTTAAGATCAAAACCCACAAGAGCGAGACCCTGGCATTGATCACTGAACCACTTGCTTTTTCAAACAGTTTTACTTTTTCAAAAAAATGGCGGACAGATTTTACGTCCCTGGCAAAAAAAGTTCGAATCGTCTGCGTACTGCTGCAATTTAAGGGGTTTCGGTGTTCCTGTAGTGGGAAACCCTCAATTCTGCTATCCGCCCTGACCACCAAAGCGAGAGCTTCGGCAACAAAAACGTACAGCAGAAGTGAGAGAGGGTCACCTTGTCTGACTCCTCCTTCCATAGGAAAGAAGACCGACATGAAACCGCAGTTCAGAACAGATGCCAAAACGTCTGAATACAGAGTGTTAACAAAAGATACAAAATTTTCTCCGAGATTGAATTTTTGGAGAATTTGCAGTAGAAACGCACAATCGACTTTGTCAAAAGTCTTTTCTTGGTCTATAGATAAGATGAAACTAGGTAGATTTTTAAATTTTGTGTAATCTATAAAATAACGGACTAAATGTAAATTTGAGAATATTGTTCTACTTGGGATTCCGCAAGTTTGATTTGGTTCTATAATTTTCCCCATTACTTTTGCAAGTCTTAGGGCCAGCGCTTTTGTGATTATTTTGTAATCAGCGCCGATTAAGGATATGGGCCTCCAATTTTTGCATTAATTAAGATCTCCTTGTTTTAGAATTAGTAAAATTACTGATTTTTTCAAAGAGTAGCTGGTTTGTTTCTTTACAAAAAGTATTTCAAAAGCAAGTTCTTCAAAATCTTTTTTTAAAATATGCCAAAAGTTTTGTAAAATTCAGCTAAAAGTCCGTCATTGCCCGGAGATTTTCCGTTTTCAAATTTAAAAAGGGCTTCTTTTAGTTCCGCGCCGGTTAGGCGGGTGTTTAAAATTTGGTTTTCATCATCACTTTAACGTTTAGTGATGTGTAACAAAACATTTACACCAAAACTAATTTATGCAAAGACAGTTTTGGCTGTCTTTGCATAAATTAGTTTTGGTGTAAATGTTTTTATAGTATGAAACCAGGGAGTTGAGTATTTCACCAGGTTCACTCGTCAATTATTTTTTTTATTTTTTTTTTATTATTATTATTTAACTTTTATTTCGCTGATTAAACAGTATTACAATTTTTTATATAAAATAAATAACATCGTAAACATAAAAAAACCTTTATAAAAAATGTTTTTTAATCTTTTAATTTATAATATATATACTGTTATAATCAGTCAGGGACTCAAAGAAGGTAAGGATGATGCGTTTATCATCACAACCTTTTCATAGAGCCCCTTTAGTCACTCATTAAAATAAAAATAAAAAAACACTTTAATTTTTAGAATAAAATAAAAATTTAATAAAGCAAAACTCATTTTTGTGTGTGTGTGTGTAGAAAATTGGAAACAAAATATAAAACAGAAATAAATTAAAACACATAACAAGAAGAAAAAAATAAAAAATAAATAAAAAGAAAAAATACAAAAAAATCTGAAAACAAATACTGTAAACTATAATATATATGTCAGGAATTACGAAGATGCATTTTAGTTTGTTGTTTAAACGATGAAATGCTTTTTAGGTCTTTAATATTTTTATTTTGGAAACGATTCCATATTGATGGACCACGGTTTGTAATTAGAAAACTTGACTGCTGTGATTTAATTTTTCTTAGTTGATAGTTGTTCCTGGTATTTGAACGCAGATTATATTTTTCAGAAAATGATATAAGAAAGTTATCTGAAAAAACGCTTAGTAGAAGATTGTTTTTATACTTGTACATAAAAATTAATATCTGTAATGTGTTAAGTTTCTCAATATCTAGAACCATCATGCTTTTCATCACTGGGGCTAGGTTTACTAACCTATTTAAATAATTAATTGCTTTGCATGCATGGTTTTGCAGACTTTGCAATTTTAGCAATTTGGTTTTATGGGTGCTGGCCCATACAATATTTGCGTACAAAAGCTGACTATGTACATGACTAAAGTAAGGCATATTACGTGATTTACTATCAAGAAAAGGTCTCGACTTATACAAAACACCTATTACAGAGGACACCTTTGTTTCAAGAAGACCAATATGGTTTCTCCATGACAAATTTTCATCAAAAAGGAATCCCCAAAATTTTTGTGTATTTTTCACGTTTAATTTGATTTTTATTAATAAACAGTTTAGGCAGCTTTAACGGAAGATTAATTGATTGTTTTTTTTTATGAAATAGAGCTAGTTTTTTTACCATTTAGGGATAATTTATTTGTTATAAAGCAGAGGTTGAAATTTTTGAGTTCAATATTCATAGTTTCAAACAAAGTCTTTGCATCAGGATGATTAAAAAATAAATTTGTATCGTCAGCATACATAATTGTAGATATTTTTTGGCAAGCTTTATGCATATCGTTAATATATATTAAAAACAATATTGGACCTAGGATTGAACTCTGAGGAACATAATATTGAACCCTGAGGAACGTAATATCAAGGGCTCCTGACTTTTCTAGTAGTACAAATTGCTTTCTGTTAGACAAGTAGCTTTGAATCCACTTAAATGTTGAGCCTATTATGCCGTAATATTTTAGCTTGGAAAGTAAAATACTGTGATCAACTATATCAAAGGCCTTGGAAAGATCAATAAAAACTCCTAATACCAGTTCATCACTATCAAACGACTTATATATTTTGTCAGTAAGTTTAATAATAGCATGTTCAGTAGAGCAATTGCTTTGAAATGTGTCGTCATTCTTGCGCCAATGTGTCGTCATTCTTGCAAATTTCGGTAATTGACTTGTTCCGCTGTTGAGTTTTTTCCAAATTATACAAAAATTTTGAAGGTTTTTTTCCTTCATCGATTAGTTTTTGTTTCGTGCGAATAAACGCTCCTGGAAACTGGAGCAAGAAAAAAGCATCGTGTTTTTCTTTGATGCTATCTAAATTCGGGTTAGCGTTTTGTCGCTCCCGCTGAATTTCGTTTTCAATCCTTTTGATGCGTTTTTGTTTTTCCCATTTTCCTGTATCGATTTAAAACAAAACTTAAGCAATTACTGATGATACATGAAAATGAATTAAAGTTCTTCTAAAAAGCTTTTTAAACTAGCAAACAAAAACAAAAATTAACCTACTAATTACTCTTTAATATTAAATTTAATATTCTAAACAATAGTCTGCTATTGTAAATGTATTTCTTATCTTATAAGTTTTGAATTTACAAACGATTTTTTTAAGTTTTATTATTTGAAATACTAATTACTAAAAATATTGTAAAATTTTATAATTTCAATTTTTATTAAAAAAAGTTATTGTAAATTCTTTTTGTAATATTAATACTTATATATCATCTTATTTTACTAATCAGTTCTTAAATATAAATACTCTTTGATTTACTAAATATTTTAAACGTTATATATTTTATTTTTTGCATTTTGTTAAAATATTTTATTTGATGAATATGCATTTTTTTGGGGGGGGGGGCTTAATGATAAGATGAATTTTGTCTTCTTCAAGCCCCAGTCATGTAAATATTTGTTTTTATAAATTACGAGTGTAAATTATTTTCAATCGGCAAATACAATACTAAAAAAAAAAAAAAAAAAAAAAATATATGTTGTAATTCAGCCCTAACAAAAAGTTTGCAGTTGTCCCACCATTTTAAAATTGGCTTATAGAACCGTTTTTTTGTTTGCCAATCTTGAATTAAGAGTTCAATTTTTTGCCTATCCCCTCTATTTCCAATAGGGAACAATTTAGTTTCCAGTATCCTGGTACTTTCCTAGTTTTACTAAAATTGACAGTTGTTGACACGAACTTGTGGTCGGAAAAAGGGTTGTTGAGGATTTTGGTGTATGTTGTTTTTTTTGGCGACATTTTCAAGGCAGTAGATTCTGTCGAGTCTACATTTAACTGTCTGATTGCGTCATGCGAATTCTCTTTTGTTGGGAAACTTATAACGAAAAACATCTACTAGGTTATACTTACCTTGGAGGACCCCGAGTTCAGCAATGCCGTAGGTGTGATATTTAGCATTGTTTGAGCCTTCTGTGTTAAGGGGCAGGCTTTCGACCATGTTTAAATCTCCGGCCAACAGAACAGGTAATCCTGTGTCCTGCGAGAAGTCTCCAAGGTCGGCGAAAAAAAAGGCGCCTTTCTTTCGGCACATTAGTAGTATAAATATTCAGCACCTCCATTTCGTGTTCTTCAATTTTTATTATGACGTTTAATATGTCCCTTTTAAGTTCGTTCAAAGAAACGTTGGATTTAGAGAGAACCGCCACCCCACAACAGTTATGACTCGGACCGGAGTTCCAAATAGACTCGTCAGTCCATTCGTTGCTCACTATTTAATAGTGGAAGATCCGGATTTTGTTTCCTGAAGGAGGATAAGATCAAAGGAGAATCTTTTAGAAAACCCAAAAAAGCTATTGCATTTGTTTATTGCAAAAAATCGAAAAATTTAGCAGATTTGAAAACAGAGAAAAAAGGAAGAAAATTTTTTAAATGAGGAAAAGTTATGAATATATAAAAAGGAAAACCCTTACAATTTCGTTTTCGCACGTTTTAAAAAGCCGTACTCTTCATATTCAAAATTAAGGTCTTCGTTTTGTTCTCCTGACTGATATTGTCTTTCCATTTCAAAGTCGTTGATTTCTTCCTATTGATTACCTTGTTTTGATGGTGTTTCACCTTCTACTAGTTCTTTTTGACTCTTTCTTTTTGATTTTGTTGTTTCTCTCAAGTCACAAACAATCTGGATTACTTCTTCGTTTTGACTTTTTCCTTCTTCTTTATTTAATTCTAATACCTCTGAGTTTTTTTGCTACGGTTGTTCAAGTGGAACTTTAACGGATAAAATCCTTACTGTTTCTTCTGCACTTTTCAAAAACTCTGATTTTTTATTTAGAATTGCTTCAGCAACAATAGATTTTTCTGGAGCACTTGTTTTATTTTCAGGTTGACCATTGTGCTTGTATCTAAGCGTGAGACCATCGACATTTTCGAAACGTGGTAATGGGTTGATGCAGGGATTTGTCAAATTTTTGATAACAATTACAACATTACCTGTAAAAATTTCTTTTCCGTGAACTTTCACGCTTTAGCAGTAGAATGATTCATATTGTTCTCGCTCTATAGCTAAATGGTTTCCAAGTTTGTTGATGACTTCCTTGCATCCATTTCAAAGAAAACCAATGGGTATATTTTGAACCAACACGTGGATCTTTTTAATGTACTTTTGTTCAATTTTCAACACACAACCTTTCACCACAATCTCAGTTTTTAAAAACAATGGAATTAATGTGCAATTATGAATAGCAAACTCAAAATACTTGTGGGCCTAATGTCTGGTAACGCCCCATACATTTGCAAGTAAATCTTTTTCAAATAAGGCAACCTAAAAGTCATTAACGCTGATATTAAGGTCTCCGTATCTGCAGCATAGAACATAGCTGTTTTTATCCACCTACTTAGTATTAAAAATGCCAAGTTTGGTCTTCAATCCAGAAGTTAAGTTAGACGATGAAAGAGCATCAGCATAACTCTTAGCCATTATAAATTAATAGACTATCAAACCACCACTTTCAAATAATTAAAAACCACAAGCAAGACTTCCTTATTACACAGAGACTAAAAAATTTCACTGTGTGTTTTTTTCCGTGCAATTCATACTACATAGTGTATGTGTTTGTATGCAACTCATACTACATAGTGTAATTCATGCTACTTAGTGTATGTGTTCAGTATGTGTTTTTTTCCGCGCAATTCATACTACATACATAATTTGCAATTCATTTTTTATTTTTATTTTTAATTTGGCAATTCATACCACATGCATAATTTTATATTAGCAATTCATACTACATGCATAATTGGCAAATTAGTGTGCATTACATAAATGGGTATTGTGGTTTATCCTCCTCCGGCTAATTGCCATATAGAGGCGACATACCCGGGCCTGCGAAGACAAGTTCAGCTCACTAATGAGCATCATCACCAGCATCGCTAACCAAGAGTATGTGAAAGATAGAATAGAGAAAGCGGACAGATATTGCACGAGATGTTAGAATGTGCAATTCAAACTATATATGTATGTCTTACTATACATACATAAAGTTATGTAATTATAGTAAGACAACTTTTTTTTTTTTTTTTATGTTTTTTTATTTTATATTTTTTTGTGTTTTTTGGTTTTATATTTTTTTTGTATTTTTTGTTTTTTATTTTTTTGCCGTTGTGCGGAGAGAATTCGAGAGTTTTGATTAGGTTAAAAAATGAAGAAATTTTAAAATAGGTTAAAAAAAATATTCATAAGGAAAAAAGATTTATATCAAAACAGATTAAGAGGAATTACAGGACTTTTACACAAAACATTACGTTACGAACACTATAGATAAACACTTATGTGTTTTAATAATATTTCCTAAAATTAGGGCTGGCAGTGATCAATCTAATAATATATTATCATAATTTTGTTGTATAACATAGAAAAAAGATGCAGAGGGAGGAAATCTTTACTAAACATACAACGATCCGTTGTTTTATTTTAGCTCCGCGGTGTTTCTACGGACATAATAGTTATATTTTAAGGTGATAATATTCCTGATTTTTCTGATTATTACCCTGATCACTGCGATTGGGTCAATTTTTTTGTTACTATACATGTGTTGGCATCATCTATTTCCATATTGCACTCATGATGGTTTGAGTGAATGTCAACAGCAGCTGCGAAGTGGGGTTTTTCTCCGAAAAATTCGCCGTTTCAATCGAGAAAATCGAATTTATCGGAGAAAAATTGTTTCGGGATGTCAAGGAGTTATATACACGTTTAAAATACCCCCAAATTTCAGCAGAAGGAGGACAGTAGGCAAATATATGGATGTTGTCCTTGATTTTACCACAAGTTTTGATTTGTTATTTTTCACAATCTGTGCTTTTGGCTAGCAAGGCCGCAGAAGGTAAACTGTTGTATAAAAAACGAAGGAGGATGTTTTGAGTCGGTCCGCATGCGTGGGAGGTGAAGTTTTTTTTCCAAACTTGGGTCCACGGCATTGTTGTTTTTGTTGAACCGTTCCAGAAAAGTTCTGCTGGCACGACTGTCTTTTTGTTTTTTACCACTTCTAAATAAAAAATTTTTGTTGTTTTTAGGGGGATGTTAAAAAGGGACCCGTTTTTGCCTAATATTTCTATTTTTGTTTTGTAGTACTGAGACGTTTTGTTGTCCCAGTGTTTTGGAAAATTGGAAGAAGTAAGACATTTTTTTTTTTTTTCTTTTATTACAAAATAATAAATATATACAATTTTTCATTACAACAACATTAACTCAGGTTTTTAAAATTTTACAATATATAGATTTTACAAGTGTTCGTAAATATGTACATTTTCTATTTTGTATTTACTTTAAAATATATATTTTTGTATTTTTTATTTTTTGTGTTATTTGATTTTATATTTTTTGGTTTTATATTTTTTTTGTATTTTTATTTTTTTTTTTGCCTTCGTGCGGAAAGAAATCGAGAGTTTAGATAAGGTTAAAAACAGGAGAAATTCTAAAGTAGGTTGAAAGAAGATTCATAAGGTAAAAAAGATTTAGATCAAAAGAAATTAAAAGAATTACAGGACTTTTACACAAACATTACGTGACGAACACTATAAATAAACAATTATTTGTTAAAATTATATTTCATAAAATAAGGGCTGGCAGTGATTTGCTAATCATATACAGTAATAATTGTTGTATAAAATAGGAAAATTTGCAAGAGGGACGGAAATCTTAACTAAACATGCAATGGGCCGTAGTTTTATTTTAGCTCATATGTTCAGTTTCAGATTTCCATTCTCTACTTGACAGAAAACATTTTTAATACAAAAAAACTCACAGAAAATGTCCGCGGTGTTTCTACGGACATGATAATTATATTTTAAGGTAATAATATTCCTGATGTTCCTCATTATTACCCTGATCACTGCCGTTGGGTCAATTTTTTTGTTGCTGAACATGTGGTGGCATCTATGTGGCACATGTTCCATATTGCACTCATGATGGTTTGAATGAGTGTCAACAGCAGCTGCGAAGTGGGGTTTTTCTCCGATAAATTTGCCGTTTCATCCGAGAAAATCGAATTTATCGGAGAAAAGTTGTTTCGTGATTTCAAGGAGTTATATACGTGTTTAAAATACTCCCAAATTTCAACAGAAGGAGAACGGTAGGCAAAGATATGGATGTTGTCCTCGATTTTACCACAAGTTTTGCATTTGTTATTTTTGACGATCTGTTGCCTTGTGCTTTTGGCTAGCAACGCCGCAGAAGGTAAACTGTGGTGTAAAAAACGAAAGAGGATGTTTTGAGTCGGTCCGCATGCGTGGGAGGTGAAGTTTTTTTTCCAAATTTGGGTCCACGGCATCGTTGTTTTTGTTGAACTGTTCCAGAAAAGTTCTGCTGGCACGACTGTCTTTTTGTGATTTGCCACTTCTAAGTAAAAATTTTTGGTTGTTTTTAGGGGGATGTTAAAAAGGGACCCGTTTTTGCTTAATATTTCTATTGTTGTTTTGTAGTACTGAGACGTTTTGTTGTCCCAGTGTTTTGGAAAATTGTTCTGTTTTAAAAAGATCCAGCTTTGGTTTTGGTTTGTAAATTTTATGAGTGAACTCGCCAGCCAATACTTTGAAAAGTAGTAGTAATCGTGAGCTTTGTCCTCTTCGCATTCTTTCAGTTGAAAGAGTGTTTTGAGGCGAAGTGTAAGACTTTGCTCCTTCGGTGATAAAATTCCGAGACCCCCGCTTTTGACGAATAAGAAAAGTGTCTCTCTCTTGACCGAATTGTAATTGGTTCTTTGCCACAGGTTTTCGAAAATGGCTTTGTGCAGACGTTTTATTACCCATTCGGGAACGGGCAGCACGTTTGCCAGAAACCACACTTTTGACATTGCTAACGTATTTGTCAACGTAGTCTTTCCCCTAAGTGACAAAGTACGTAGTCCCAGAAACTTGAGTTTTTCTCTATTTTGTTTAGAGTTACTAACCAGTTGAAATTGGTAGTATCGCTCAGTCTGGTGTAAAAAGTAACACCTAGTATTTTGAAACCGGTATTGTTGTTCCACTCTATGTCGCCCAATTCCGGGTACATTTTAGGATCAAAACCCCCAAGAGCGAGACCCTTGGTTTTTGAGGCGTTGATCACTGAACATCTTGCTTTTTCAAACAGTTTTATTTTTTGGAAAAAAAAGCGGACTGATTTTACGTCCCTGGCAAAAAAGTTAGAATCGTCTGCGTACTGCTGTATTTTGAGGGTTTAGGTGTACCTGGTAACGGGAAACCCTCTATTCTGCTGTCCGCTCTGATCACCAAAGCGAGAGCTTCGGCAACAAAAACGTACAGCAAGAGAGAGAGGGGGTCACCCTGTCTAACTCCTCTTTCCGTAGGAAAGGAGGCTGATAGGAAACCGCAATTCAGAACAGATGCCGAAACTTTTGAATATAAGGTGTTGACAAAAGATACAAAATTTTCTCCGAGATTGAATTTTCGGAGAATCTGAAGCAGAAACGCACGATCAATTTTATCAAACGCCTTTTCTTGATCTATTGACAAAATGAAACTAGGTAGATTTTTAAATTCCGCGTAATCGATATTATCACGGACTAGATGTAAATTTGAGAATATTGTTCTACCTGGGATTCCGCAAGTTTGATTTGGTTCTATAATTTTCCCCATTAATTTTGCAAGTCGTAGGGCCAGCGCTTTTGTGATTATTTTGTAATCAGCGCCGATTAAGGATATGGGCCTCCAGTTTTTGCATTCGGTAAGATCTCCTTGTTTGGGGATCAGTGAAATAATAGATTTTTTCATAGAGTTGCTGGTATTTTTTTCTACGAAAAGTATTTCGTAAGCAAGTTCTTCAAATTCTTTTTCTAAAGTGTGCCAAAAGGTTTTATAAAATTCAGCTGGAAGTCCGTCATAGCCCGGAGATTTTCCGTTTTCAAATTTAAAAAGGGCTTCTTTCATTTCCACGCCGGTTAGGCGGGTGTTTAAAAATTGATTTTCATCATCACTTAAACGTTTAGTGATGTGTGACAAGACATATTTTTGGCTGTCTTTGCATAAACTAGTTTTGGTGTAAATGTTTTTATAGTATGAAACTAGGGAGTTTAGTATTTCACCAGGTTCACTCGTCAATGTGCCGTCATTCTTGCGAATTTCAGTAATTGACTTGTTCCGCTGTTGAACTTTTTCCAAATTATACAAAAATTTTGAAGGTTTTTCTCCTTCTTCGATTTTTTTTTTTTTTTTTTTTTTTTTTTTTTATTTATTTGCCGATTGAAAATAATTTACACTCGTAATTTATAAAAACAAATATTTACATGACTGGGGCTTGAAGAAGACAAAATTCATCTTATCATTAAGCCCCCCCCAAAAAAATGCATATTCATCAAATAAATGTTTTAACAAAATGCAAAAAATAAAATATATAACGTTTAAAATATTTAGTAATTCAAAGAGTATTTATATTCAAGAACTGATTAGTAAAATAAGATGATATATAAGTATTAATATTACAAAAAGAATTTACAATAACTTTTTTTAATAAAAATTGAAATTATAAAATTTTACAATATTTTTAGTAATTAGTATTTCAAATAATAAAACTTAAAAAAAAATCGTTTGTAAATTCAAAACTTATAAGATAAGAAATACATTTACAATAGCAGACTATTGTTTAGAATATTAAATATAATATTAAAGAGTAATTAGTAGGTTAATTTTTGTTTTTGTTTGCTAGTTTAAAAAGCTTTTTAGAAGAACTTTAATTCATTTTCATGTATCATCAGTAATTGCTTAAGTTTTGTTTTAAACTGGTTTAAAGAATAATTAGATTTCAGCTCATTATTTAATATTGTATTCCACAGCTTAGGACCTCGGTTAGCAATTGAGAATTTGGTTGCTGAATAATGTGTTTTGGATTGAATGTAATTGTTTTTTGAAAATCTGGTAGGGTATATGTGGTTTATTTTTTCAAAAAGTGAATTAAATAACATTGGTGATATTTTTTTATCAAGTTTAAACATGAAGATAAGAATATGGTAAAGGTTTAGTTTATATACATTTAGAATATTAAGTTTATTAAATAACGTTTGAGTGTGAGAGAAACGGTCAACGTTTGTAATTATCCTTATAGCCTGTTTTTGTTTACTAAACAGTTTTTTTACTTTTGTTGCGTTTGTGCTGCACCAAGCAACGTTTGCATAATTTAAGTAGCAATGAATTAAAGAAAAATATAAGTTTTTTAAACAAGATAGATTTAAAAACTGCTTGGCTTTATACAAAACACCTATATTTTTTGATATTTTATTTTCAATTAGACCTATGTGGTCCCTCCACGTTAAATTTTCATCCAGAACCACACCTAAAAATTGTATTGATTGCTCTCTTTTTAATAATGCGTTATCAATAAAAAGATCAGGAAGTTTTAATGGAATATCTTGTTTTTTATGAAGACGATGGAACAAAGTGTATTTGGATTTATTGATGTTCAAAGATAGTTTGTTTGATTTGAACCATTGGGTTAATTTTTCAAGTTCTTTGTTTACTGTTTGAAATAATTTACTGATATCGTTACTAGAATAAAACAAGTTTGTATCATCTGCAAACAAAATTAAGTTTAAAATGTTAGAAAATTTATATAAGTCGTTAATATAAACGAGAAATAAAAGTGGTCCTAAAATTGATCCTTGAGGAACACCACAGGTGATTGACTTATATTCCGTTTTTCCGCTATCATATGAAATAAACTGCTTTCTATTAGTCAAGTAACTATCAAACCAGGACAAATTAGTATTTATTATACCATAACTTTTCAGTTTGGATAGAAGGATTTGATGATTGACAGTGTCAAAAGCTTTACTTAAATCGATAAATACACCTAGGGTATATTTGTCTTCATCAAACCCTTTAAATATATCATGAACAAGGTGAGTGATTGCATGATCAGTTGAATGACTAGATTTAAATCCAAACTGTTTATGAAAAAGAATATTATTAACATTTAAAAAGGAATATAGTCTATTATACATAACCCGCTCTAATATTTTAGAAAAACAAGAAAGAATTGAGATTGGTCTATAATTCGTAACATCGGAAGGATCACCTGATTTTAACACTGGAATGACTTTTGCAATTTTTAGGTTATCTGGAAAAACGCCTTGTTTTAGAGATAAATTAAAAATATGTAGTAATGGAATTGTAATTTGTTTTATTGATTTGATAATGACATTACTACTTATATCATCAAATCCTAAACTTTTATTGGGTTTTAATAAAGAGACTGCGTCTAGTAATTCTTTTTCTGTAAGTTTATAATTAGACATAACATTAAGGTTGGTTGAGGTTAAGTACGAACTAAAGTGTGATTGAGTAGTTGCTATATTAGATGATAAAGTAGGACCTATATTTACAAAAAACTGGTTAAGTGTTTCAGCGACTAAGGATTTATTTACAATTTGTTTGTTATTAAATTTAAGATTTAGAGGAAGTAAATTTCTGTATAAGCTTTTTTTACCAATTACCTCCTTAATAATATGCCAAGTTTTTTTAGAATCATTTTTGTGCTTTATTAATTGTTCAGAATAGTAACGTTTCTTTGAGCGTTTTAAAATTGACTCAAATAGCCGTTTATAGTTTTTATAGGTAGTTTCATTTTTAAGAGTTCTTTTTTTAAGAAACTTGTTATATAAGCGTTGTTTTTTTTTTGAATTAGTTTTTTTTTGATTAGTTTTTGTTTCGTGCGAATAAACGCTCCGGGAAACTGGAGCAAGAAAAGAGCATCGCGTTTTTCTTTAATGCTATCTAAATTCGGGTTAGCGTTTTGTCGCTCCCGTTGGATTTCGTTTTCAATCCTTTTGATGTTTTTTTTGTTTTTCGCACTTTCCTGTATCGAAATGTGTTTTAATTCAGCCCTAACAAAAAGTTTGCAATCGTCCCACCATTTTAAAATTGACGTATAGGACCGTTTTTTTGTTTGCCAAACCTGAATTAAGAGCTCAGTTTTTAGCCTATGTACCTCTATTTCCAAAAGGGAGCAGTTTAGTTTCCAGTATCCTGGTCCTCTTCTGGTTTTACTAAAATCGACAGTTGTTGACACGAACTCGTGGTCGGAAAAAGGGTTCGTGAGAATTTTGTTGTATGTTGTTTTTTTGGCGACTTTTTCAGGGCAGTAGATTCTGTCGAGTCTACATTTAACCGTCTGAATGCGCCATGTGAATTCTCTTTTGTTGGGAAATTTATAACGATAAACATCTACGAGGTTATACTTACCTTAGAGGACCCCGAGTTCAGCAATGCCGTAGGTGTGATATTTAGCGTTGTTTGTGCCCTCTGTGTCAAGAGGCAGGCTTTCGACCATGTTGAAATCCCCGGCCATCAGGACGGGTAGTTCTGTGTCCTGCAAGAAATCTCGCAAAAAGGTCGCCAAAAAAGAGGCGCCTTTCTCTCGGCACATTAGGTGCGTAAATATTCAACACCTGCATTTCGTGTTCATCAATTTTTATCATGACATTTAATATTCTTCCGTTGTTGTCCCTTTTTAGTTCGTGTAAAGAAACATTGGATTTAGAGAGTATCGCCACCCCACAACAGTTATGACTCGGACCAGAGTTCCAAATAGACTCGCTAGTCCATTCGTCACTCCACTGTTTAACAGTGGACGGTCCGGATTTTGTTTCCTGAAGGAGGATAAGATCGAAGGTGGACTTTTTGAGAAACCCAAAAAAATTATCGCGTTTGTCTTGGTCGTTTAGACCGTTTATGTTGCACGTTAAAATATTAATAGCCATGATGGAGAGGATCAGGTTTCTTAATTTGAAAACTCGTGTACCTTAATCATGAATATAATAATTTTACTACCTGACATAAAATACACAAACATATAAACCTTAACCTTATAGCACGAGTTTTCGTTTAAACTGACGTAATACGAACAATAGAACGCACTAGACCGTAACATTCCACAAAAAAGCGCGAACTACAACAGTACGAATTACGACAGCTTAAGTGCTTTTTCAAAAACGTGACATGGATAATTAATGAGTAAAAAAATAGAACGTAAAAAAAGAATTTTTGTAGAAAGAAAAAGAAATAAAAGTTTAGAACAAAAAATTCGAAATAATAATTTGGTTTGAGAACAAAGCTAAATAGTAAGATAATAGGTAAAAAAAGGAAGAGAGAAAAATAATCTTACGATTTCTTTTCCGCACATTGTTGGCTTTCATAATCTTCATCGATTATTAAAGAGTCCGTTTCGACTTCGAAACACATTTCCACACTTTCTTCTGACAAAAGTACTTCTTCTAACGACATGCCTTCCTTTACATCGTTCGTGTTTATTAATTTTTTTGGGGTTTCGCATTCCAACTGCCCCAAACGTTTTCTGGTCAGTTGGGTGGGTTTTGCTTTTGGTGTTTTTGATTGATGCTCTTTTTCACTACGACATTTTATCCCGGAATCAACTTTAGCATTAACCTCAACACAGGCGTTTTGAACGTCGTTTTCCACATTCACACTATTGATTTGTGTTTCTGTGGGTTGTGTGGAAGATACGGGTGGAATGGTTGTGTTTTTTAAATTTGGTGGGTTAGGTTCGGGCTGGCTAGAGTGTTTGTAGCGTAGGTTGAGTCCATCGACGTTTTGATAGCGGGGTAGAGGGTTTATGCATGGGTTGGTCCAGTTTTTAATGATAATTATCACATTACCTGTGTAAATATCCTCCCCATGAGCCTTGCACTTTTGTAAGTAGAAGGAGTCAAACTCACCTCGTCCTGCGGCTAGGTGTTTACCAAGCAGGATGATGGCGCTCTGACATCCATTCCTAAGAATACCAATGGGAATGTTTTGAACCAAGACGTGAATTTTTCGCGCATATTTTTGTTGGAACTTCAACACGCATCCTTTCATTTCAATTTCTGCCTCGAGGTAGGTTGCGACAGATGAGTTGTTAACAACGGCGAACTCAAAATGCTTATTGGTGTAATGCCTTGTTACACCCCAAACATTGCCAAGTAACTTCTTCTCGGCCAAACATGAAAGAAAATCATTGACGCTCTCGTTCAAATCACCGTATCGACATGTTTGAATTGTCAATCTCTGTCTTAGCGTTGAAAATACCAAGATTAGTTCTCGATTGAACAGCAATGTTACCAGACGATAAAACACCAGCATAACTTTTAGCCATGAATACAACTCAATAAAAAACAAATTACACTCAATAAAAATTGCGACGAAAAAATCTTAAAACGCTAATTTAACAGTAAAAACCACAAGGAAGACTAAAAAGTTTCAGTATGTGTTTTTTTTCCGTAAGACATTATGCATTACATAAATGTGTTAATAAACTTACGTAACACAACGATTCTTACTACGAACACAACGATTCTTACTTCCACAAAATGTGTTATAAAATAAATAAATAAATTGCTTGTGGGTAAGTCTTTTACATAAGACTATTTAATATAACTAGTGTTGACAAACGTATTAATGCATTTACAACATGGCATACTTATAACAGGTATAACAGGCCTATTCACCGTACGGATGACGTCATAAACTGGAGGCAAACATTTTGTATTTCCAATATTCATTTTGTAACATAAAGTCGAAGTGCTTGCTAAATTATTTAGTCAATTTTTAAATTTTTAGTTTACTTTGTAATAAACATGGGTCGTAAATGCTGTGTCACGAATTGCAACGGCAATTATGTAAAAGTTCTAAAGAAAAAATTTTTCGTCTTTCTCGAACACCAGAAGAAAGAAAAAAGTGGTTGGCTGTTATACCAAAAGACAACATACCAGATAAGAAAGACACCATTGTTTGTGAAAGGCAGTGGCCTGTTGGATACATTTCGACAAAAGATTATAGCGAAGAAAGACCATGTGATCCTCCATCTGTGTTTAAGTGTGTAAAACCAAGTTTAATACCTGAACCATCTGATTGTCCCAGAACAACTTCAAGATCACATGCAGAATCTCAAAATGTTCAACCTGACGAGTTGTCTACTTTTAATTTAAAAGATGTTATAAAATCTTTTAATGATCTGAAAACAAATATAGAAAACAATTAATTGGCGCTAGTGCACTTTCGCACCCCCCCCTCACTTTTTTTTAATTCCATAATTCAAAAGCCACTTCCATGTTAACAGTGAATAGCCTGGTTTTTACATTTTTATACAACGATCTTTCATAATCTGCAATTAAAAAAGGGGAGTGCGAAAGTGAAATTTAATGGAATTAATATATTTAATACTAAAACAGAAAATCAAGTTTTGATTCAATCGTTATAGTTTGTTCATGACATAGGTGTTCCATTGTTTGTTCTAAAAATAATAATTTTCAGTATGAATCTTTTCACTTTGGACTCAAATGCTTAATAAAAATACTCTCACAGAACAGAATTACCATATTGAATAGATAGTCGCATATTGAAGAAGCAGTTCGATTTTTAAATTCATATGAGAAAAGCAGTTAAAAAAAATTATTCAACAGCAACTTTTTTCAATGAGCGATAAACCTGTTACAGATAAAAAGTAATCTGTTGAAACAATGATTAGAAATTACAACATTAACAAGACTAGCATCAAAAGTAAAATCTATTCATTAGGATATTTATCTACAAAAGATTTTTTCAAACTTAACAGACATTAGACATAAAAACTGCATTCTTCAATTAGATGAATTCTGTGTAAAGACTATGTTGCAGTGCCATGGGGGAACAGTTTTTGGAAAAGCAGTTAATAATCCAAATGTTCTTGCACATACTGTTTTAAGTTTTATGGTTATTACTTTGTTTAGTGGACCCAAATTTATATGTAAAATGCTTTCTGTGCGTGACATTGAGTCAAATTTTCTTTTTGAACTAATTACTTTTCTTTTATCTGCGATAAAAGCAGTTGGTGGTCATGTTATTTCTATAGTTTGTGATGGTAACAGGGTAAATCAAGCCTTTTTCAAGAAATTTGAAACAGATGGCGTATCTTGGTGAACAAAAGATAATGTATATCTTCTGTATGATTTTGTGCATCTGTTTAAAAACATTCGCAAAAATTGGATCACTGAAAAGTCACAGGAGCTTGAATTTTTTGTTAATAAAGAAAAAAAGTTGGTTGTAAAAGTTGGTATGAGATGGTCTCATAAGTCTCATAAGTTTAGACATTTTAATCATTTGATTTGATTCTAATTTATGCAATGTAGCATTGCATAAATTAGAATCAAATCAAATGATTAAAATGTCTAAACTTACAGATGTTGCTGTGTTCCCAAAACCAATTAAAAGGCAAATAGTTTCAACTTGTCTGAAAGTATTTTGCGAAGAAACAGCTTGCGCTATAAAATGTCACCCAGAGTTAAAAGATGTTGACAATACTATTTCTTTTCTTTCAATAATAACTGAGTTTTGGAGAATTGTTAATGTTCATAGCCTTTATGCAGATGTACATATGCGTGATCTGAATTGGGCTGCTATTTTCTCTTCTGATGATTTTAATCTTCAAAAGCTGTTAGAATTCAGAAACATGGCTAAGCAAATGTGCTCTTCTCAAATAGTTCGTTTTAAAAGTTTCACTAAAGATACTTCTAGAAGTATCTATCATACTTGTAATGGTCTTGTGGAGTTATCAAAGTTCCTCTTGTCTTTAAGTCTTAAGTATGTTTTACTTGGAACATTTAAAACTGATCCTTTAGAAAAGCAGTTGGAAACTGAGACATGGATCAGGAGGTACATATTTTATCACTGTTTAACAAATACTAGAGAAAGTGGGTATAAAACAAAACTACTTTTGCAATTAGACAAATATGGTATTGATCTTGATTTTACTACATCAGGTCATTCTTCTGAAAGATGTGGTTTTTACTTAAATGAAGAAAAATGTTTGATATTTGATAATTTGCCAGAATTAGAAAATATATTATCTATAGATGTCAAAATGACTCTAATTTACACAGCTGGTTATATTGTTGAAATGACAAAGATTCAGATGATTCATATTTTTATTATGAGAAGTGGAGGATTAACTATACCGGATGATTTAGTTTTTCAATGGGTAAAATATTGCTATATTATGTTTTGTGAATTGCTGATAATACATGCATATCTTCTTTGTGCAATTTATGATGCTTGTATCAGAATCCTATAAATTAAATATGAACAGAAACCATGGCGTTTTACTTTCAAATATTTTCTTTAAGAACTATTGTAATTTATACTCTCTAAGGTCTGAAAAAGAACCAAAACAAAAACTTTTAAAACTTAGCGTTAAATAACAAAGGTCAACAGCAACTGTTTTTTTGCTAAATTGAACTGTTAAATTTAAATAAATATCCTGTATATAACTTAATAGAATTAAAAAAATAAGTAGTATCATTTTTTGATATATTGTTAATGCATTTTTGTTGTTTGCTATTATTTCTTCCTTAAAAATTAATTTAAGTTCAGTTTAGGTTATTTTTTTTCCGCATTTTTTGTTTAAAAAAACTCGTCTCTAGTTTATGACGTCATCCGACGTCATAAACTGGAGACGAGATTTTTTAAACTGGATCAATAACTCACACCGATAATAATTCAACTCTAATTATAACGATTTCTGCCATCGTCAGGTTTTGAAAGGTTTATATGCTCTTGAACTTAAGCAGAGCAGTAAGCTTTTTTACTAGTTAATAAATTATTCCTTTTTAACTTCCTAGCCGAACTATAATCCTTTTTACTTGCATGCACACTCCACTGTACATGTCCCTATTTGAGTCAGTTCGACGTATGAACACTCCACCGCAACTATCCCTATTTGAGTTATTCGATGTATGAACACTTGTTTTAAATCAAATTCATTAATGAAAGGTCAACTTAAATTTTAATACAAAACTTTGTTTTAGAAAGATTACTTGCATAAACTTTAAACAATTTAACTTAAACTTTTGGTAAAAGGATAATAATGAAAGTTATACTCTCGAGAGAAATCATTCTAAATACTCCGTAATAGTGTTATTAAGGTAATTTATTAGGGTAGAAATAAAGTTAACTTTCATTTGAAAAATATTTCCCTAAACATTAGAACAATGTTCTTACGTTAACGGGACAAAAAAAAGTTACTACTCTCGCCTGCTGAATAAACAAGGGGTGGGGGTGGAGGGGGGGGCATTTATTAAATTAATACAGTTTTAGATCTTTTTTAATTTCAAAAAGTTACTAAGTCTAAAGACTTAGTGACTTTTTTTTGTTTCGACTTAATAAGGCTTTTTCTGACGTAACAAGAGCGAACAAGCATTTTTTTTATTTTTTTTTCTTTGCCGCTCTCTCTCTCTCTCTCTCTCTCTCTCTCTCTCTCTCTCTCAATATATATATATATATATATATATATATATATATATATATATATATATATATATATATATATATATATATATATATATATATATATATATATACAAGGCATGATACAATTTATCATTCCCGTACCGTGGAAAGAAGGAGAGGGTTGTTGTCGGGCGCAATCAACTCCTTTTTTTCCAAATTCACACAAGTTTTATATATAAAGTTGAGCAAAATTTTACGGGCCTGTATATATATACATAAGTCATTAATGACTCGATATTAATGTTACAATACAAATTACAATATTGTAATTACAGTTACGTTATAACGTGTCGCAAATCAAAAAATTATTGATCTTTTATATTTAAATAAACGTAACATTTAAAAATTTTTCTTAACGCACAAGCAAAAATCTACATTTAATTTCAAATTTTTAAGAGGTTTTTAGCTTTTACATGTAGTTAAATATAACAAAGTAAGTACTTTTATGGGTTCAATATTTAATAATGTTTTGTGATTTTTATGTATAATTATCTATGAATTTTTTATCTTCTACACTCTAGAAATTATTTATCCTCGAAGCATAAATATTATGCTACTATGATAAAGTATGTCCAAAATGTGAATTACATCTAGCGTCATTTAAAGAATAACTACCAATTCATACATGTTGCAAAATGAAATGATACAAAATTAAAGGCGACAATGTTACTTGCCTTTAAGTCTAAATTTTACGTATCGATACTTATTATGTTACGTTTCGGTTATGTAAAAACAACACACATTTTGGACGTAACTATACGTTACAGTGTTACGTATCGTTACGTAAAATCCTACGTCTCGGTTACTTAAAAATAACGGACATTTTGCATATTTTGATATTATGATAATATAAAGTAAATACAAACTAAATTGATATTAATAATAATAAAATATGAATGATAGTAGTAATTATTAGGAATATATTTATATAATGATATAAAACAATAATAATAAGGAGCAACACTAGTATTTATCAAAATTTAACAATAATAATAATAATAATAATAATGATAAGTCATTGTTACAAAAAATGTATAACATATATAAATATATATATGTATTAGAGATGGAAAACGAACCGAATCCGAACCGAACGAACCGAACTAGAACCTTATCTACGACAGAACCGAACCGAACCCGAACTTTAGTTGTTACTAAACCGAACCGAACCCGAACTTTAAAACTGTTGTGAACGAACCGAATCAAACCAACTGTTCTTGCCCTAACCAAGCTAAACAGAGGCTTGAAAAAGTGAAAATTTTGCAATTCGCACATCACTACAATACATAACATGCTACATTACCTAATGTGTAACATACATAACATAATTCATTGCCTAATGTATAACATACTACGAGTTTAGAATTATTTTGTTCTATCTCTCTTATTAAGTGTTGGAAGAAAATGAGTTAGTAATTTTAGTAATTAATAATTACTTTTAAAATATATTTTAATTTTTAAATTTCTTCTAAATAATTTGTTTAAATCAAAATTATTTAAAGCATAAGTTATTATTTCTTTAAAAACTAGCTAAAATTTTAAGTAATTTTTACTTTTAGAAAAAAATGAAAAATTATCTCCCAACGTTTAAAATGGAAAATAGAACAAAATAATTCTAACCTCGCGATAAGTCTACAATTCATAACATTACCAACCAAAATGGAAATGTTGTTTCTAAACATTTGCAATACTGAGGTGTTGTTAATGTTCTGAGTTTTTATTCATATCTTAGTAATTAATGATTGCAATAATTACATAATATTGTAGTAATAATGAGTAACAGTAAATTAACTCGTAAATGGACTAAAAAAGTGTTGGAGAAATTGATAACAGACGGAGCGGCTCGCTTAGTACCTGCATCATGGACAAAGAGTGAATGCTGGACACGCTTCCGTTGCGTTGAAGTTGGGGATGAGGTTTGTCGCTATACTTACTGCATATAAAATTATTTAGTTTTATAAATATTTCAATAAATCAATAATCACCTGCATCTCTCAGGCATTGCATATTGCACACAATGCCAAACTGAGCAGCATTCAGGTTTGATAATTAATTGAATATCAAACGCTAAATAGAGTCAATTGACCTTAGTTATAATACACTTTATTTGATTTTTGTATAACTGTGAGTAATCATGTTATGATCAACAGGTTGTCAAGGAGTTTGCCGTTTGTAAGCAGTGTGGATTATGGTTGTCAGTGCCAATTGGTCATACTACAACTTTACAAAGACATAATACATCACACATCAATAAGATCAGTTCAGAACCTGGACAATTAAAAATGACAAGCTTTTTACCTAAAAAGACAGAGGTTAATAAATATAGTTTGCGGATCTTGCTTTTTCCTATTTACTGTTTTAACTTTTCACTTGCTACCATTGATAGCAAAATATATTTGTTACAAGTTGTTAGAAATATTTTAGAAATACAATGTTTTTTCTAGTACAAAAAAAAAAGACCATTATGTATTGCTATGTGTTTAATGTCTATTGTTTATTGCATTATACTTTACAGGTTCCTAAACACATTTGTGAATATGCTCAACGTGCAGCCCTTTACATGATTGCAAAAGACATTCAGCCATTCTCGTGTGTTCAGGATGATGGGTTCCGTCACTTTGCTCAAACAATGATTGATATTGGATCGAAGTATGGATCAGTGAAACTTGAGGATATTATGTGTGATCGAACAACGCTGTCTAAGACACTACTACCAAAGTAGTACAACGAATGTGTTCGAAAGTAGTCTACAACGAATACAAATCTTACAAATCTACAACGAATACAAATCTTACAAAGTAGTCTACAACGAATGTGTTCGAAAGCTGAAAGACGAACTTGCTGGGGTTACTCATATTGCAATAACAACTGATCACTGGACCGATGACATTCTAAAATACTCTTATCAAAATTTTACAGCACATTACATTAACAGCAGTTATTGCCTTATAAGTAAGTGTGTTGGATTGTTTGAGTTTAGTGAGTCTAAGACTGGCATTGCCGTAAAAGCAAAGACAACTGAAATACTTAAAAAACTTTTCCCTCAAACTATAAAAAGTGACAATTTGGTATTTGTGACTGATAATGGGAGTAATATGAAGTCGGCTTATCGCAACGATGTTAGACTTAGTTGTGCAGGTCATAATCTTAATTTAGCTGTTGAAAAAGCTTTGAAATCCCCTGGTGCTAATTTAGTTCATGAAATGATCAAGACTTCAAAGGAAATGGTGGGCTACTTTAAACATAGTGGGAAAAACCAGGAACTAAATCACACTCTCAAACAGGATGTTGCGACTCGTTAAAACAGTCAATTTTTTCTTTTGCAATCACTGTCATGCCAGTTAGATCATGTCAAGTCAATTCTTGCTGATTCAAAGCAGTTTGACAAACTTGAGCAACTGAACAACGTTAATGAAAAATTGTTGCATGACGTCGTAGAATTTTTGCATCTCTTTCACAAGGCTACTGTACAATTGTCACATGACAATGTGCCGACATCCCCTGATGTATGGCCAATGCTTTTTTATCTTTGATCAGTCTGTAAGATCAATGGTTCAGACAGCGACAGTATGCATGATTTGAAGGCAGTTTTTCTGTCCAGTTTGAATGAAAAGTATGTTATTCATCCTTTGCACAAGCTATCAACACTTATTGTTCCTTCTTACAAATGCTTGTCTTTTGTCAACACAGACGATCGCAATTTTGTTTATTCAGAAATGCGTAGTATGGTGGACAAAATTATTTCTTCTTCACCAAATCAGGTGATACGAAAGGACTCAGGCAATACAGATATAGACAGCTTTAGTGAATGCGGTCATTCAGATCAGCTGCCTCCTGCAAAGAAGAATAAAGCTGATCTTGAATCGTATGGTTTGCTGGCAGACTTAAAAACAGTTGCCACTCCATTGTCTAACGCCGACAGTAATGACACAAGACATGAACTTGACAAATACTTGGCACTGCCCGTGACAGCGTGTGATGCATTGCAATTCTGGAAAGACAATGACCGTGAACATAAGCTTCCGACGATGGCATTGATTGGTAGAAAGTTGTTGGCTATTCCTGCTACAAGTACTGCCAGTGAAAGAGTGTTTTCAGTGTGTGGGGTGACGATGAGTTAGCGCAGGGCTCGCCTAAACCCAGAAACATTGGAAATGCTGATATTTCTCAAATACAATATGCAGCCCTGATTACTAGACTGACAGTAGGCTACTTAAGCTACCGTTATCTGTGTTCAGAAAGTTACTGCCCTAATGTTTTGTGCACTTTAACTGCAGCTATTAGCAACTGCATTGTTTTTTGAACTTTTGAAGTTGCAGTATAAAAGCATTGCAAATTATTATTATTCAAGTTATTTGCAATGCTTTAACTACTTAATATTACTTTAATTTATTTGTGTTTTATCATTGTGGATGTAAAGCTTTGTAACTAATAAAAAAACAGTTGTGTTGATACCGAACCGAACCCGAACTGTGCTTAAGACCGAACTGAACCGAACTCGAACATTAGATATAACCGAACCGAACCGGACCCGAACTTTAAAAAAAGGGTTCGATTCCCATCTCTAATATGTATACGCACACATGAACACATACATACATATATAAATATATACACATACACACATATACATAAACACATACACATATACACACATACACTTACACGTTTATAGATATATATATATATATATATATATATATATATATATATATATATATATATATATATATATATATATATATATATATATATATATATATATATATATATATATATATATATATATATATATATATATATATATATACAGGGTTTTGCAAAGTTATAAGTGCACATTTGCAAAGTTATAAGTGCACGTTTACAAAGTTATAAGTGCACGTTTACAAAGTTATAAGTGCACGTTTACAAAGTTATAAGTGCACGCTTGCAAAGTTATAAGTGCACGTTTGCAAAGTTATAAGTGCATTTGTAAAATTAGTTTTAACCCTTATATTTTGAATATCAAAAGAAAAAAAATACAGAAAACAATTACAGAAGAAACTAAAAATACGATTATTTCAATGAGAAATTGTGAAAAATATTAAATTAAGGAAATTTCCAACGCTTGTTTGTTTCCCGTAAGTTAAAGAAATTAAATTTGACACGAAAAAGATTAGCAATCATTTCTCAAGAAAGAAACACCACGGAAAAAATAAATCAGAGATCAATTTTTTTGGCAGAAGTTGCTAAAATTGCTGATTCAAATTTGGTTCTTTTTTGACGAAATCGGATTCAATAAACACACAGTGCTCATATGGCTATTCTCCAAAAGATACAAAAGCATACTTGACAGTTCCTGCAAATAAAGATTTCCAATTTAGGAGTTGAATGTTTCAAATGCAAAAGCGGCGTATACAATACACAATCATTTATTGATTTCATCAACACCAAACTAGTACCATTTTTTGCAGTAAATCCAAATAAAATTTTTATAACAGATAATGCAATATTTTATAAAGCAGCTGCAGTACTTCAATTACTAAGAGAAAAAAATTTTACTCACAAGTTTTTAGTACCATACTCCCCTGAATTGAACCCATCGAAAAGTTCTTTTTAATGTTAAATCCAATTTAAAATCCACAAGAAGTGCTAATCCCGATATGACTGTTAAAGAAACTCTAGAATATGTTTTATCACTTGATAATAATTATAGTCAACAGTACAATGCCTTTTATATAAATATGAGAAGATGGTTGGAAAAAGCAATAAGGTGAGAAAAATTTAATATAACAATACGTTAAATTAAGTAAAAATGTAAAGAACTTGTACTAATTAATCACTTTTTTTAAAAACAAAAAACACTTATTGATTGCTATGCTGGAATTTAATATTTTGCGCAATACTTTTTATTTTTTAAAGCTAAAAAAAATAATTTTCAAAAAAATATATATGCACTTATAACTTTGCAAGCGTGCACTTATAACTATGCAAACGTGCACTTATAACTTTGCAAACATGCACTTATAACTTTGCAAAACCCTATATGAAGTCGATGCTTTAACTTCTCATCACTGTTACGATAATGGAATAAAAGTAATTAAAATGTAATAAACTAAACATTCTATGCCCATGGTTACAGCGGTGATTTTTTAATGACATTAAAGAATGTAAAGTGTCACTAATTACGTCATTTTTTACCATCACTATCAGCATTATTTACCACAAATTATGTCTATAATCAAAACATTTATTTAATAGTAATATAAATTTAATAATATTCAGATAGCAAAAAGCAAGGGTTATAATTTATTAGCTCTGATTTACATCTGTTTATTAATAAAATAAATTGAAATCAAAAAAAATTTAATACCAAAAATGTCATCTGCTGCAGTGACAGCAAGGAAAAAGTCTACTTGTCCTGTCTTCGGTTCTTCAGCAGACTTACGTGAAAATGTCTTGCCAACATACAAACATGTAATGCAAAGTTATTTTTTCTCAATGCAGAAAATAAGTGGAAAGTGTTGGAAAACAACCTTCTTTGAAAAAAATATCGGAAAATTCGCCGCAAAAAATAAATAGTTTATGGAGAAAAGCATCGATACCTACTGTGTCTCATAAACGCATTGTAAAAATGTTTTCTTGATTACTGTCAAAAGTATAGAAATATTAACAAAACGAAGCATACAGACAAGTTGAAGTCCAAATTAATAACATTTCAAAAGCATGCAAAAAAATACTTTATTTGACGTTGCAGCATCTAAATGCCTTGATTTTTCTAAATGCATCTGTGAAAAAGTAAAGAAGGTACCAGGGAAAAAACATGATTTTTTCAGCGATCAGAGATTTATGAGGTTTGTGTATATGAAAGGACTCGATATTCAAAGTACTTTAAGATTACGGCAAAATGAAACAAGAAAAAACAGAGTAAATAGCCCCTTACTGTCTTACCCATCAACACAGTCTTGTGCTATTACAGGTATTGAAGCTCAAGCAATATCTTCAAGCCGCATTCAGAATTCAAGTTTTTATTCTATTTCTCAAGATTCTGACTCTGAAGACACTGTGATTTGGAATACTGACTCAGAATCAGATACTGATTATTTCGACCCAGCTGAGGGCCGCAAGTGAAAATATTTATAGCATGTGCTGTGCTGGAAGATATGAACATATTTCAAAAGGAGACCCATCTAAAGTAATTGATAAAAACAAGACTCAAAGAGAACAAAACAAAAACAGACTTAAAATGCAACATTTAGACCATGAAAGTAATCAAATGTTAGAAGGTTTGTATTTTGATGGAAGAAAAGATACAACATTAATTATGAATATAAACAAGGAGAAAAATAAACGAAAAACTATCAAGGAAGAACATGTAGTTTTAGTACAAGACCAGGTTTTAAATACCCAGGGCATGTAGAGACTGTATCAGGGCATGGACACAGCATTAAAACAAGTATAAAAACATTTTAAACTCAAAAACAAGATTGATACATCCAAATTAGTTGCCATTGTGACGGAACAGCTATTAATACCGGATTTCTAAATGGTTTTATTGCTTTGCTCGAATTAGAGCTAAAAAAACATTTGGCATTATTTATGCTGGATGTAGCGAATCGTCACACAGGCTGAGAGAAATAGTTAAGTTCATTATTAAAGTTTACTGCCAAATGTGGTTCAATATAAGATATAATCCGTAGATTAGAGGTGCTAGACATTTATGGCTAACCATCAATTTATGCAGGTATGCCAGAAGTGGAATAAAAAGTATCATCGATCAAGTTTTACAAAGGAATGTTTATTTTGCGCATCCAGAAAACATGTTCTTGCTATGATATCGGATACTCGACCAAATGTGAGGAAATTGGCATTACAACCAATGATGAAAGCAAGATCAATGAAAACAAACAAAGTTTGAAAGTTCTCAATACCAGAAATAAACTTTGAAGATTAGAAAAGACTATATTGACCTAATTGATTGGAAAAAATGTGAACCAAATGAACCTCTGATTACCACTCACATTTCAGATGAAAGTCTAATTGAAATGTTAAAAAATGTTTAACTTCCAGATGTGTAGCATTTTCCATGCCATACTCAAGGAGTAGAAAGATAAACCCCTTACAAAAAAACCCACCAACTTCCAGTGAAAGTTCACTGGAAATGTAAAAGATCACTGGAAATTCACCGAGTTCGCTGGGTTTTCCGCAAAGTTTACGATTCGCTGGAATTTCACTGGAAGTTTATCGTAAAACGTCATTTTATTTCCAGTGATCTAAAACTTTAGTGGAAATTTAGCGCTGTTTTCCAATAATCAAAATCGTCGCTGGTTTTATAACTCAATATTGATATAACTTTTGATAACAGTTAAAACTTTCTTGAAATTTGACAGATATAACTTTTTGAAATTTTTTATTCCAATTTTTGTAATAAAGTAAACGTTGTTTTTTTGTATCTACAGTTTTAGTTTCTATTATTTTAAGTTCTACTCAATCTCTAAAACCACAGGTATGTTGTTCAGTATGTTCATTTTATTAAAGCGAATACATATTCAACTTTATAATTTCACAAAAATTTATTATTATAAATTTCTTTATTGTAGATAATTGAACATAATAGATAATTATTGATATATATATATATATATATATATATATATATATTGATATATATATATTGATATATATATATATTGATATATATATATATATATATATATATATATATTTTGATTTTGATGAGATCTTGAGGGTCCTCTTTGGAATTTAAATTCTTGACAGGTCCTAATATTTTTGAATTTTTTTTTTTCTAAACCATATCAACCTTGGGCTCAAAAAAAGCAGAAAAAAATGCTTGTTTCATAAATAATAATTTTATTGAAAAAATTTCTTAGTAAAAAAAATACTTGCAAAAATATAATTTAAAACCCCCGTTTTGTTGAGGACGGGGGTTTTTAATGAAAAAAATAACTCTACTTTTTTAATTTTAATTTTTTAATAAAAACAAATATTATTTTCAAAATCAGCATATTATTTTGCTTCTTTTAAGTATCAAGTTGATACAGTTTAGAAAATAAAAATTTAAACAATATTAGGACCCATCAAAAATTTAGAATCCAAAGAGGAACCTCAAGAACTCATCTAAACTAAAAAAAAAAAGAGTAAGGTTCTTTTTTCACCAAAAGATATTGATTTGCTGCTCAGGCAAATCAAATTTCAAAAATTTTCAAAATCGCTCCACCCTAATATACAGGGTGTCCCAAAAAACAACATTTTTGAAAATAATCTGCTTCCACCCCCTAAATGTGTTCTATCTAATACAAAAACACTAGGTTTAAAATTTCTTGGAATAAAAAATATTTTAAGGGGTCCTTCAAGACCCTCTAATATTTAATGGGTCCCTAATATTTTCAAAAAAAAGTTTTTCAAAAATATGTCAAATATATATATATACATATATATATATATATATATATATATATATATATATATATATATATATATATATATATATATATATATATATATATATATATATATATATATATATATATATATATATATATGGATATATATATATATATATATATATATATATATATATATATATATATATATATATATATATATATATATATATATATGTGTATATCAATAAAATTAAATACCCACATAATTATTAAAGTTAAAGTGTAATCTATAATTTGCATGTATGAAAGTGGGAAAAAATATATATTTAATGGAGTTATAGCTAAATAATCTTTTTACCGAAGTGTGGCCAAAGTTACCTACGCTGGCCAAAGTAACCCCCTTTGACGGGAGATATATATATATATATATATATATATATATATATATATATATATATATATATATATATATATATATATATATATATATATATATATGTATATATATATATATATATATATATATATATATATATATATATATATATATATATATACACGCACACACGTATATATCCGAATAATTTTAAATGTATTCTAAAAATAGAGTGCTCAATGTTTTTCAAAGAACATAGCAATAATAAGCTAGTAAAAAATCATTTATCAAACTTATTTCATTTTACACTGTGTTTCATCAATTAAGAGTCATCAGAAAATATTATTAATTAAGATTCATCAGAATAGATATTTTGTAAGTTTCATAATTTTCAAAATAATATTGAATTATCTGAATAATTATAAAATTTAAATAAAGTTATAAAATTTTTTACCGTTTAAACACCTTTATTTAACATATATATGCATTTGATATTTACATATGCATCATCCACTTGATACAAAATTTTATATACTAAAGAACTAGCTGTAAAATAAGCATCATCATTATTTAAGCTCAATAGGGTGATTCTAAAAACAACTTTTTTTGAAATTGTCTGCTGCCACCCCCTAAATGTGTTCTATGTAATAAAGTAATACTAAATTTTAAAAATGTTTGAGTAAAAAAAGTTTTAGGGATTAATCAAGACCATTAAACATCAGACAGGTCTCTAAAATTTTGAAAAAAAAAGTTCTTCAATAGCATATCATGTTGGGTCTCAAAAGAAGTGAAATGTTTTAAAAATTTCGAAAATAATAGAATCACCCTAAAGCCAAATTAGGTTAAGCACAATAGGTTCTCTTGTTCTCTTTCTGATGGTAATCTTGTTTAGCTAAAGTTTAATTTTACCTGCTTTTCTCTTTTATTTTAAATGCCTAGAATTGGTTGCTACAAGAAATGGAAATCAGGGGAAGTAAGTATTCCAAGAACAACACGTTGGAGGATATCAAAAGTTGATTGTGCTCAACAACAGAATGAGAGCACCTCTGATGACAATGATTCTATTGACAATGAATTTATGAACCATTTATTTGACTTTGATGAACCAGAAAATGAAACAATTAATAATGAGTTTGATGAAAATGCAAGTTCAGAGAGTCCACCTCTGTATCCTGGCTCAAAGATTAATGTCTCTAATGCATGTTTATGCATAATGACTTTTATTTTGCGTTTTAATTTGTCCTACGAAGTTTTAGAGGCGTTGTTAACAATCTTAACTATTTTGTTGCAACACAGTGTTTTGCCAACATCTAAATATTTGTTTTTGAAGTTTTTCAAGAACGAAAAAGATTTATGTGAAAAAGTTTTTTTTTGTGATGTTTGTGAAATTGCTTTAAGTCCTAATGAGCAGTGTACAAAATGTTTTAAATATTTTACATCATCCTATCTTCATAAGAAATGCAACTTTTTTCATATTTTAAACATAAACAAACAGCTTAAAAACACTTGTGATAACAATTGGATACATTTAGCAGATCTTGAAGAAAATGGGCAAGCAACAATTAGACTTGTTGTTAATACTGATGGAGTTCCCGTTTTCAAATCATCAAAGTGGTCCTTGTGGCCTTTGCTAGCATCCATTCATAATTTTCCATATTCATTGCAAATTACTAATATTTTGTTTTTTGGTCTCTGGTCAGGTTTTAAAAAACCAAATATACAATTATTTTTATCTCCTTTTGTTGATATTTTTACTAACCTATCCACTAATGGTATACTCTTATCTAATAATGTTCGTGTTTTTTTTCATGTATCTATTTTTTCATGTGATACAATTGCAAGAGCTCTGGTTTTTTGTCGCAGGCAATTTAATGGTTATAATGGTTGCCATTGCTGTTCTTCAAGAGGGGAAAGAGTTCCAAAAGGCAGGGGGTCTTGTATGACTTACCCATTTTCTGATTTTAGTATGAATTGTAGAAGCAATACAGATTTTTTTTGTGTTAATGTGGTTGAAAGGTTTTTAGATATTTCACCGTTAGTAAGAGTGCCTAATTTTGATTGTGTAAATGGAACAGTTGTTGATAATCTGCAGTGTATAGAGCTTGGTGATATGAAAGCTATGTTTTCTTTCTGGTTTGATAGTTGTTACTCTGGTTCTATTTTTTCTATTCGTAGACACTGTACTGTTATAAATAATCTTTTATCTGCAATTAGTATGCCAAGCAATATAAGGCAGACTCCACGATCATTAAGTTGCATAAAGCATTGGAAAGGTGTTGAGTTTTTTAACTTTTTAGTTTTTTATGGTCCTGTTATTTTATGTGATATTTTGCTTCCACAGTTTTTTGACCATTTTATTCTTTTATCTAATGTTGTTTTTATGTTGAATAATAAGGTACTATCTGAAAGTGTTGTTAATGAAGCCACATTATTAGTTAATCGATTTATTTATGAATTTCCTGGTTTGTATGGTAAAGAGAATATGTTTTATAATGTGCACCAGTTATTTCATCTTCCCTCATGCGCTCGTCTATGGGGGTCTTTATTATCTTATTCTTGTCATCAGTTTGAAAATTTTGATGGCATTATTTTATTGTTTTTAAATGGTACTCAATATATATCTACTCAAGTAATAGATCGATTTTCATATTTAACCACATGTAACATTCAAGCTTCTAATTCTAATATTATAGACGAAGATTGCATTGACTTTTTGGATTACATGTTATGTTCTCATAATTTTAATTTTAAAGGAGTTATTGGCTCTATTAAAGTTTTAGATAAAGGCTGTAATTATAATATTCTTAATTGTGAGAAACTATTTTTTGAGCACTATTTAGGTAAGCATATTTCTGAAATTCAAAAATATTACAAAGTTTTTATTGCCAAAAACATTTACCATATTCGTCATAAGAATGTTTGCCATTGTGACTCACTTATTAAACTTACTTAAGAATCACTTTGTAGTATTGAATATTTCTTTATTTTTGAGATGAATGTTTTTGCTTGTGTTAAATTATTAAAAACAAGTCCAAAAGCAGCTAAGCATATTTTTATGTATACTTATGCAGAATGTCAATCTATAATTTTTGCAGAGCAAATTATACAAAAAGCTTTTTTGGTTGAAGGTTGTATTGTAAGTATTCCTGATTTATGCCCTTTTTAACTCTTCTATAATTATTCTTTGTGTAATAATATTATTTGTATTATTATTACTTTTTATCTTTGCATGATGATTTGTTTGTAACATTTCAATTTTCTACACAGCAACAATTAGAGTGTTGTTATTTCAGAAGTATGGTACTGGTTAGAATCGGATAATTTTCATATAATCTTCTGTATCCTTTAGACCGTTGCAATTTCTGTTACAATATACTTAACTGCTAATATGTTGTTACAATTTTTAAATACTTAAAGTCTTATTAATATACATCTATAAGTTTATGTAGTACACATTTATAACTATATGTTGCTAATGAGGTATAAGATTTAATAGCAACTTATAATTTACTTCAAAAAATTTTTTAAATTATTTATTTGTAATCTTTAAATTTATGTAAGTCTTAGTATTCATAGTGTCTAAGTTTGCTGCTATACAATGGTCTCGCAACGGATCTGTCTTTGTTGAATGGGATACATCTGTACATAACAGGGCTTTTCTTGTAAATAACAAAGAAGGTGATATAAGATACACGAAACTTACTAATCGAGATGAAGGCCCCATTGAGAAGGGTAAAGTTATATGTGTGGTTGGTACGCTTCAAATGTTTTAAGTTTCTTTTGATATTTTATATTTAAAGTTGTTAATTATTTCAATTGCTTATGCTTCCAGCATTTTAAATATTTCATATAACAACATTGTTAGTAGTCTTTTTTGTTTGATGTATTACAAACATCTATTTTTAAAGATATATTTAACATTTATGAAATAGTAATTATATAATTATATTTAGACATTTTGGAAGGAGCTTTATTGAAAAAAGGCTCACTTATCAAGAAAAAAAAAGATAAGAAGTTGCTAAACATAACAAATTAAATTGAGATTTATATATTATGAAATTTACTTTGAACAAGATCAGTTCAAACTCTGGATAAAACTTTGTTAATTTTTATTCTGTTTGAGTCTGTTAGAGTTGAATATATAACAGTTCAGCAAATGGAGTTATTGTTGGTAAGTTTATTCTACTAATAGTTTCATTTATAAAAATGGCTTTAACTCTTCAAAAATGGAAACTTATCGAAACCATACAATTATGGAAAAGTAGACATTAAGCATAAACAAAAATTGATTAACCTATCCTGTTTATTCATAAAATATAATTTTGTGTTACATATTTTTACAATATCTAGAATACTCATACTATGGCATTAAAAGAAGATTTTGCTAAGAAGCTAACAACATTGTACAAAAAAATAGAAAGTAAGTAAACGGTCATTTGTATTCCAAATAAAATACTGACATAGCTGAGATCAATTTTGGTAATTCAAGTTTTTTTTAACAATAATAAGAATTTTATTATAAAATGTTTTAAAAGTTTTAAATGGAATTATAATAACTAAACATTTGTGATTTATTTCATCAGCTGTTTATGATTATTACTAGGTTGTTCTAGTGTACTTCATTTTTCTTTTAGTCATTTACTGCTTGTGACCATTCAGTAGATTTAAATGCCCAACTTTTCTGTTTTATATGACCCTCTGTTTAAAATACCCTCAGTTTTATAATACCCTATATTTTAAATTGTATGTATTTTATTTTACTTTTAGGGCTTGTTAGCAAAGCAGAAGGTGACTTAAGCGAAGAGTTGCCAAGAAAGAAGGCAAAAATGTTGATTTCCCAACCACCGACAACCCATTCAAAACCATTTCCATTATACTTACAACCAACAAATTCACAAATACCACCTCCTTTATCACAAACATTACCAGTAACTCCTCCTTTCTCAACCCAATCCCAATCCAAACAATTCCAATCTTTTTCAACTAAGTTCCAGTCTTTTTCAAGACTCCATTAATGATCATCCTGATTCCTCTCTTTTTCTTAACAAATTCGTTTCATGAAAATTCGTTCCATTCAATTGACTTCAATCAACTTCAATCAGAAAACATTCAATCGACTTCAAATTCATTTCAAACGCCTTCTCCATCTTTTTCACTACCAGCACAACTATATTCTGTTCCACAAATGCCACCACCATTGTTGCATTCACAATGCAAATTCACATATTATAACTTTAATTGCAGAGTGCAATTAAAGTTATAATAGAGAGGAAAATGTTATAAAGTTATAATAAAGTGACTGCAGAAACCCATGAAACAGTGTTTTTTCGTAAAAACTCAGCCCTCTAGTGGCAACTGATCAAATTAAAATATTTTCTTAAAAATTGTAACCATTTCTAACTTAGTCATTGTGTAATATTTAAACTTTATTACAACTCTAGTATATACATAGAGCCTGTTATTTTTATTTTGTAAAAAGGTCAAAAAACGTGTTTTTGTAAGAAAAATAAAACCCAAGCGCAAACTGAAGACATAAAAATAATTAATAAAATTTGGCACAATTACTTTTTATATCATTATGCAACTTTTCCGCTCTATTACAATTTCAAATTCAAAAAAAGTTGTTTTTCTATACACCCTACTATCAGTTTGCTCATCAATGGTATGAGATGTTGCTGGAAGCTTGTATTTTTCACAAGAGGTAAAAAGATGGATTTTAAACATGTTTTCGAAATTGATGCTAGTGCGTACACTTGAACCTTTCCACTTGAAGTAAATGCTAACTACCAATGACAATTACTAGACAATAACTGGTGGTTGCCATAACTGGAAAGATATAAACTTTTTTTCTGGCAGTTCATCACTGAATAATATATTTCAAGGCTACCTAGGACTTAGCTTTTCAAGGGCTTTTCAAATTAATATTTGTCCTGCATCCATAAGGTTATCGTGCAGCCAACCATCTTTACTTTGTAGGATTTCTCTATTTTCTTCTATAAACTCATAAAGTTTATTTTTGAGTTATAAAGACGTAGCATGCAAAGATGGTTGATTTAGCTGACACACTTTAGTTTTTTAAAAGATTCGATAAATGGTACACCAGAAATGTTTCCAAGGTGTCGAGATCTCCAAGCCAAGAAGATTTCAATTTTTTATTGCTAATGAAATTTGATAATGTTAATGACTATTTTTGTAGGGAAGTTAGGGTAAAGTGGATCGAGGGGCACAGTGAATAATTTGCATTTTCTCAAAGATTAGAACTTTGTTCATCTTAATAATGCAATCATTTTATGAGCTCATATATGCCTAATTAATGACCTTAAAAATTAAATTCATGTATTTTCAACAGACAAACTACATAAAAATGAATTTATTAGTTTTAAGTTATGAATAATAGTACTTGAATAATTTTTTAACTTTTTAATATTTTTATAATTTTTGTTATCAGTATAATTTTTTTTTTCTTCTTAATTTTCAAAATGTCTGATTTCTCAATTTTATACTAATCCAAAACTATAATGTGTAGTGTCTTTACTCCCTCAGCCTAAAAGTTATTTGGCTATGTCGCTATTCACTATCATTAATTCACGGCTGTGTTCATTTATTCACTGTCCACCAGTACTGGGGAACAGTGAATAACACAAAACAACTCACTTTAAACCTTTCTGTGAGACGTTAGATAATAAATATTTGGGTTTTAGTGATTTATTATTATGAAGGACATATGTCTCAATCTTTTCGCCTTGAAAAAATAATATACATATTTTAACTTTTGTTCAATTTAAAAAATAAAGAAATCCGACCCACTGTGCCCCAACTTCCCCTACTGACTTTCGTTGCTGATGAAAAGATGGCATTAAAAAAATTATGATCAAATGGCTACTTTTCATCTGCATCTTCTTCTCTGTATTCTTGTTTATTCTTTTCATCTTTTTCCATGTTATGTCTCACATCAATTAGCAAAACTGGCTCGCGGTTATACATTAGAATAAATAGAGCGTAATAAAAGAATGTTGACCAGCGTAATAAATAAAAGAATGTTGACCAGCGCAATAAACAAAAAGGATACCCTTGATAATTTGTAGCAACATTTTACGATAGCCTTTCAAAACCAAAAAGTTCTTTTTTGACGTTCTACCTATCCATTTTTCTGTGGGTGATAAGCAGACGCAACTCTCTGTTCTGCAAAAGTTATTTCGTATAGTTGTTTACATACCTCATTTACGACCTTAGTAATTGATTCGGATTTTAAAGCTAACATGCCAAAAATTTTAATATTAAATATATTCAATTAAGACGATGAAATGAAAATATCCACTA
Organism: Hydra vulgaris; assembly: GCF_038396675.1. Classification (NCBI taxonomy): domain Eukaryota; kingdom Metazoa; phylum Cnidaria; class Hydrozoa; order Anthoathecata; family Hydridae; genus Hydra; species Hydra vulgaris. The sequence continues at coordinate 15,309,379 of NC_088932.1, read as the reverse complement.
ATTACTAGTTACAGATATTCACTCCAACTTGTTTCATGACAGGGCCCTAGTATTGTACCACATGGTACGTATTTACTTCAATTCTATCTTCGAAGACTTTAAATTATCTCGTTTTTAGCACTGTTCGCAACTCTTCATATATTTACTGATAGCAGCAGCAATATTTTGCAAGAAATATTTTTTCGGCCTCATCGGTCACATGACGGGAGGCCACAACGTTTAAAAGACCAGACAACCGGATAAAATTTTAAAGTATATTTTATTTGAAGGAAAGAACATTATGAGAATAATAAACCGCAAATTAACAATTGACACCGTAATAAGGAATTTAAAGTTCAATAACAGAAGCATTAAATTTGAGGTTATCTTCTATTTAGGTTATCTTCTATTTTTATTTTAAATTTGAGGTTATCTTCTATTTATCTCTTTTTGAGATTAAAGATGATGCTATTTATCAAGCAAAAACAAGAGCAGATACTTATGGACTTTAATCCAAACGGGACCAACTTGAGCTATTTTACCAATCATTTAAAGCAGTATTTGTGAGAATTTTCATCAAAGTTAACAAGAAACTGTAATCCGTCAAGATTGATTTAGGTATGATCGAAGAACTATACAGTTTTTAGTAGCTTTGTATGACGTGAGTTTGCTCTAATATTAAAATGATCATTTATTTGAAGGACTCGGATTTATCCGTGTCCATCAAATAAATGATCATTTTGATATTGCTTTAATATGTTTACAATCGATAGCATGCAATAGGCATTTCAATAAAACCAATAGTTAGTAGACGACCGGGACTGGTATTTGGCTGTGGCCAAGGCTGGTTCTATTGACAGGGCTGCATAAATATTGGTGCATATTACCAATACCAGCCCCGGTAGTTTTAAATAACAGCCCCAGTCGTTTACTACCAACAGTGGAGATGATACAGTGTTTTTTGAGCTTAAATCTTAAATTAGCTCTTCAAATCTTTTTGACCAGACTTAAACAAGCGGTTCCGGAATACAATTATTTTTAAGATTGAAAAAGATCAAATGTGTTTATTGTTCAACTACAGGTATGGATACTAATGAAGCGTAAAAAGTGTATTCAATCAACTTTTTTTATGTTGCCTGTATAAACTCAAATGAAAGAAAAACAATCTGTTAAAAATGTAGCATTAAAAAATGTTCAGGAGAGTATCAGAGACTGTCAAAACGTTCAGGAAAGTATTACAGAGTGTCATCAACAGAAAGATACTAGCTCTCATTTATCTTCCTGATTTGTCTGATTACGGCTAGATCCCAATACAAACAGTTTTAAATCTTATGAATGGCATCTTTTAATTTTTATTTGATTCGGTGCATTTAGACCGTTTAGGAAAAAATGAGGGGGCAGAGGTTGATTTTTTTTTTTTTTTTTTAAATTTTATTTAAGTTTACAATGTTAGTCGTGTTACATAATTCAAAAGCCGTAATACATAAACATAAGTCGTAATACAATTACGCAAATAATTCAATTCAGCGTACTAACAATATAAAGCTAGGTTTCCAAAAGAAGATCATAAGGGTCTTATCATCGGAACCTTAAAATGTAATATTTATAACGTATATATATAAAATAAATAAAAAATATATATATGTAAAACATATATATATATATAAGATTTAACGTATTAAAATTATGCAAAGATACAACACATTTTAATATATAATAAGCTGAAGATTTAACAAATAGATTTTACATTTATTTTTAGTAGAATTTTAGTATGTTGTCTATAGAGAGAATTAATTTTTTTAACTTAATTTTAAAAACAGGAAGAGTAATAGAAGGATCAAAATTTGGTAATACTATTTTATTCCAAAGATGGGGTGCACGATATGAAATACAAAATTGATTGAACTTAGTTCTACAAAAAGGTTCACTTAAAAAACTAAAATTTCTTAACGTGTATTTATTTATTGGTTTAAAAAAAAAAAAAAAGGTCGTTAAAAATAAATAAAGATAAATCGTTTTTCCATATAAAAGTAAAACATAAGACATTAAATACGTTCAGTTTATAAACATCTAGAACCTTCATATAATCAAAAAAATATTTTGAATGTGAAAAGCGATCCGCAAAATTAACTACGCGGATTGCATGATTTGGTATCGGGTAAAGTAGGGAAGGGGGCAATTTTTAGTTAAACAAAGGCAAACTTAAAATTCAAATATAAAATTCCAAGAAGTGTATGCAGATTATTGGTGCTTTTCGCAGAAACTCTTCTCACTGAAAATGTTAACAACGTCGTCAAAAACGCAACGACGCGCGATCGCTACCGTCTTTGTTAAATCGTAAAACGATAATGTTTAAAACGACATTAACTAAAGCGTGTTGGTTACTAAGTTGTCATCTATTATTTATTTATTTCGTTAATTATTACATCATATAATATTCAAAAGTTACGTTAAATTAATTAGGTTATCAAATGATTAAGTTAAACATCTAAAAGTCATGGATTGTTCCATGGATGTGTTTATGTGTAGAAAATGCCGATCAAAAATTTTTGAAGGAAAAGATTTACTTCAAAATCACTTAACAAATACTAAATGCTCCCTATGGTTTTTGCAATCTGATGAGATTCTCCCATGGGTGAATGAGTTAGTTAACGAGGTTTGAATTATTATTGTATATTATGTTTTATATATATGTGAGTATATTTTATTATTGTTTAGAAGTATAAATTTAAAAAAAATTTTAAAAAATGGCTTGAGCAAAACAGTTATTCTCAGGTGATAAAAGGAAAATTATTAAGCTTAAGAAGATTTATGTCTAATATAGCTATTGCTACTCAGGTAAAAACATCTCGAAATTATCCCAACTCGACTTTTTTAAATGAAGCAACTCAACTGGTAACATTTATCTGAAACCAAGTTCAGGAAAACAGCCAAATATAACCAAAAACCGCATTCTAAAAAGACTCAGATTCTGTCAATATCCTAAAAATTGGACACTACAGCAATGGCCTACTGTGATCTGTAGTGATGAGAGTAACTTTCAGCTATGCTTCATATTCAGCTTGTACATGCTGAGGATATTTTCAATGACCTCATGGTTTGTGTCCCTGCATCCCAATCTACACAAAAAACAAACTTTCCTTGTGTAGATTAGGATGCAATCTACACAGAACAAGCATCCTTTTTCAGTAATGATATGGGGTGCGTGTGTGCTAAAAAACAAAGTGATCATGTTTTCTTAAAAAGGGAGATAGGATGAATGATATCAGTTACAAACAAGTATTAAAAGTTCAACTATTGCCTTTTATCAACATCCATTGTGCAACAACCTTTATGCTTGATAGTGCACCTTGCTAAAATAGTCATGGGATAGTTGTAGAGCAATAATATTATATTGGAGCCCATATAAATAATATTTAAATGACCTCCAAATTCCCCTGATTTTAATCCTTTTAAAAATGTGTGGCTCACAGTTACATTTGCAAGAGCAACAACTATTGATTCACTTGAAGATTAAATTGAGCATGTCTGGCTGAAAAGATAACTCTAGAGTTGTGTCATAATCTGTGCAGTTCAATGCCAAAGAGGATCTTTTAAGTCTTAAAATTAAAAAGTTATCCATTGAAATATTACCAGTTGTCATCTTTATTGACATATACTTCTTGTGTGTAGTGTGTATATAGCTAATCAACCATAAAATAAAGTTACATTTTAGAATAATTGACTACTGCTCATTATTTACATAATTTTTTTTTAAATGCTAATCTTTTGCCCACAACTATATATATATATATATATATATATTATATATATATATATATATATATATATATATATATATATATATATATATATATATATATATATATATATATATATATATATATATATATATATATATATATATATATATATATGTTTATATATATATATATATTTATATATATATATATATATATATATATATACACAAATATGTATATATGTATATATATATATATATATGTATATATATATATATATATATATATATATATATATATATATATATATATATATATATATATATGTATTTATATTAAAAAGAAAACATCAAACAATACGAATTCTCTTAATACAAATAATAATTTATTTTGAGAAATTTTCACTGGGTTATGGATACCAGCATCATCAGCTCGTAAAATATTACAACATTTTTTGAATGTTAAAAAACAGTTTAATAAAAAAAATTTTTAACTGACGTCAGCAGTTGAATGGCTTCTTTTTTCGTTACGCAAGAATATAAAAAATGGAGTCCAAAATTTAGTTTTAACAAATTGCCCATTATTGAGATTTATTCCGCCATTCGATGAGAAACATTGGTGCCTCTGTATTTCGAGTGCTTCTCGTACTTTACGGTCGAATTTTTTTGTTTCAACTTTAAGAGTTTTAATTTTCTCCCAATTTATTTTTTCAGAGCAAAACTTGCTATGTGTTGCAATTGCTGACTGATGATGTTTGCCATCATTTAAACTTTTTTGATGTTGTTGAATTCTTGTTTTAATTTGTAATTTTGTTTCTCCTACATATTTTTTCAAGCAATTGCATTCAACTAAATATGTACCAGGCTGGCTATTTTGGGGCAATCTAGATTTGTTTTTACATGTTAATATTGTTCTTAAATTAGGATTTGATTTAAAAACTACTCTATAGCCAACTTTTCTAAATATTTTCCTTAAGTTTGGTGACAGTGAAGGTATCCACGGTAATGATACTGTTGGGAAAGCATTGCTCTCGGATTGAATTCTATTGTTCTTTACGTAGCGTTTTTTCCTAATTTGATTTGCAATACTTTTTAGTTGGCTTTCGGTGTACCCATTTTCATTAAAAACTTGAATAAGAAAGTTTGTCTCATTTTTTAAATGTGTAACACTGCATATGGAGTATGCCCTGTGAACATAACCTTTGAATATTGCGCATAAAATTTTGGGGTCGTGATTCGAGTGCGGTTTTATTTGAATATTTGTAATGGCTTCTTTTCTGTAGACTTTAAACTCATACTTACCTTTGCTGTTATTTATTATTGTTATATCTAGGAAATTCAGAGTTTTGTTATGGTTTTCTGTCTCAATTGTGTATTGTATTGCAGGGTGTTGTTTATTTAAGATTCATAACTGACAATCTCATTAAACTTTTTCTTGAGTTTTTGTTTTCATATAGTGATTGTACATAACCATTTAATCAGGTTATATTCAAAAATTAAAATCAACCACCATTAATAAAAGATAATAATTTTTTGGAAGTATAGCCCCCACAAGGGGAAGGGCAGTTAGTACTCTAGCACTGGGGCCTGAAGGTAAAAATTATCTGAGTTCTGACATTTATATAATCTGAAATTATTACAGTACTGAAATAAATTATTAAAAATTAGTTTTGTTCCTTTAAATTTATATTTGTTGCTCAAGATTTAAATGCTGTCTCAAAAGAGTTATCAGATTATCAAATTATTTAAACATGTCAAGTTTAAATTATAAACACAAGTCTGGAGCTGAAAAGAGAAAATTTGAAAAAAAGAGAAAATTAAAAGAATCTCGTGGTAGTCAATCAATAACCAAGTTTTACTGATCTATAAAAAAATGGCCTTCCTATGGTAAATTAAAGATTGTAGAGAGCGTAGTTGTAGTATCAATGTCAGAACTGAAGATAAAACAAGATTTATCAGTTAAAAAATTAGGCCAAGAAAATGCACATGGGTCCATTGCTTCTGAAGAACAAGGCAAAAGAAAAAAGTCTAAAGATAGTGTGGTAGAAAAAGAACTAAATTTAAATAATGCTTGTGAATCTAATCTAATAAAAACATCTGAGACTTTGATGACCCTGGTACAAGGTCCAAATTCATTTCAGATGATCTGCACCAATGTATAGTAATTTCTTACAAATTTGAGAAAATTAAGTGGATTTATGAAAACTTACCAAGAGATCTTCCAGGAAGAACGTTTCATAAAACATTGTTGTTTACAGAAATGAAAGTTAAATGAACAAAAGATCATTTTCCTAGAGAATGATTGGCATAGAGTATAACAAAAGAAAAACATAATTGCAATCATAAAACGGATTATAGATGTCACATTTTTATCATCTAGTGGTTTTCAAAATTTCACATTAATAAAGAACACAATAATTGGGGATGTTCATAAAGGCAGCTTCTTAGGAGTTTTAAAATTAATTTGAAAGTATGATGAAGTGACACAACATCTTGCCAAAATTCAACAAAATCAGTTAGAATCAAAAAGTATGAAGCTCCAATATATTATTTGTCTTGGTATTCTCAAAATTAACTGATCAAGCCTTGTTCAGAATAAGATCTTCAAACTATTTTAGATCAAAAAAAAGATGCCATCTTCTATGAATTGATAGTTGATGTAATTCCGGATATTTGAACATTAAGCAAAATGTTCCTATTATTAGGTGTGTATCTCAAAATAAAGAAACAAGGGAATTTTAAGTAAATAAGTGTTTCATAGACTTTTTGAATTTTAACTGAAAAACAGGAGAAAAAATAACAGAAGAAATATTTGCCACTCTAGAAAGACACATCATACCTCTCCTAGATTGTTGTTCACAGCTTACGACAATGGTTCAAATATGTTTGGTAATAACCTTTTTTGAAATTGTAGAAAGATTCTACTGCTTGTTTTTTCACAGTCCTACAAAAGTGTTCTCCTGAACTCTCTTCAATTCTCTAAACTATTTAATAAATGCTTAACTGAGTCTTGTTTTCTTGCCTACTGGAAAATGTTGTTGTTCCAATTTTCAAAATCTCAGGTGAACATTGGTGAGCTGATCTCTCCAATTATTGTCCAGTCTTTCTTATTAGCAAGGTCTTTGAGTCTTTGATCAACATATTTCTCACATCCCATCTAGAGTCAAATAACTCACTGTCAGACAATCAATACAGTTTTCTATTCTCTCACTTTATGTCTGACTTTCTAACTGCTGTGATTTTGTTGTGCATTAGGTGAAGGTGGAAAGATTAGAGCTACTGCTCTTGACATTTCTAAAGGTTTCAACAAAGTTTGAGCTACTGCTTTTCTCCATAAGCTTGTTTCATATGGTATCTGAGAAAGATTTTGAGATTATCAAATCCTTTCTTTCTATCTGCTTTATTAAAGTCATCCTTAAAAGCCAACACTCTATTTCATTTCCAGTAACTTCTGGGGTACCTCAAAGCTCTATCCTTGGGCCTGTTTTGTTTCTTATCTACATTAAAGATCTTCCTGACAACCTTGCATCTAAAGTAGCTCTTTTTGCTGATAACTTGACTTTATACTCTTGTCTTGACTAAAAGTCTTCTCTTTTCGATCACTTGGACCAGACACCCAATCTTAAATCTGATCTCACTTCTGTAACAGATTGGGGCTTGTGGTGGCTTGTAAATTTTAACTCCAACAAAACTCAGTTATTTACTGCACGCAACTATTGAAATAATGTCAACATTGCTTTATTAATGAATGGTAACCCTCTCACTGAGTCCTCTTCTTGACTTCTTGGATTATCATTTACTACTGACCTCTTATGGAAACCATAAATTCAATCAATTGCTAAATTAGCATCCACTAAGGTTGCTTCTCTTTATTGTGCTTGCCATCTTCTCTCTCCTGATTCCATTCTCTTGATTCAAATCTCTTATTCGTCCCAGTATGGAATATTGTTGTTATATTTTGGGCTGGTTCTTCTAATAATGCTCTTTCTCATCTAGACAAGATCCAAAAACACATTGTAAACATAGTTGGACCCACTTTATCTGCTAAGCTTGAGCCTCTTTCCCATCGTCATTAATTTGCATCTCTTTGACTTCTCTACAAATACTATCATGGACGCTGCTCAAAGGAGCTATCATCTCTAGTTCCATCAACTAAAACTCATACTCCTATGACTCAACATTCAGCAAAGTCTCATTCTTTTACTGTATCTGTCCCTGCATGCTCTAAAAGCTTTTATTCGTTTTTTTTTACTCTTCCCCATCTTCATGTTTTCATGTCTCCATGTTTTATGTTTTCCTGACTCATACAACCTTCAACTTTTCAAGTCAACCATTTCCTTGCTCTATAACCTTTTTCTAGTTACTCCTATCTTAATAGTGGTTGCTTTAAACCTTGTTGGGAGTGAATCAGAATTAAAAAAAAGTGATAATAAAGCACATACCGTTGAAACAAGGTGGAGTGAAAGAATTCAAGCTATTCGACCGATTTTTAAACATTATTCTGGCGTACTCACTGTGTTAGATGATATTCCTAAGGTAGCTGTTCAGAACTAACACCTTCAGCACAAAATATAGCTAAAGGCTAATTTGCTCCCTTTATCTTGCTTTCCTGATTCATATAATGTGCAATTTTTTAAGTTGTCTGTTAATTGTTATCTTGTAAACGCGTTAATTGTTATCTTGTAAATCTTATTATTTTGTAATGTCTGTTAATTGTTATCATATAAACTTCGACTTTTCTCTTTCAGTAACTTCTAACTCTAAAAGTAATTGCTTACTATCTTCTTGGAAGTAAAGATGTTAAAAAAAAAAAAAAAAAAAAACCTGAAGTTACAGAAAATGAAAAAGAGTACTGTCTGTTGAGCATAACTTTTATAGCCTAAGATATGGAGATGTGAATTAGATAGATGTGGAGAGGTTAGGGCTATTGCCCTAACCTATCCACATTTATCTAATTCGCAATAAAATCTATCGGTTATTAACGTTAAATCAGCAGTAGAACAAGCAGATTTAATAGGATGGTAGCTAGGTAAGTCAGATTAATCTTCAGAACTTTTGAAAATAGGGATAATGATGCTTTCCAGAGGATTTTCCTGTTACTGCTTGTTCTTCCCATATTAATGAAAACAGACCAAAGAAGTTACTCAAGCCTTTGTATTCAACCCAAAGACAATTTGAACTTCAAAAAATATGTTTTTGCAGGTGATGATATTGATTTGTCACAATATCTTGCAAATAATTATCATAGCCTTGCTTTCAAGCAGGCTGGAAAACAAGACCATGATAAGCACTTGTTAAATAGTTTTGAAAGTATAGGCGACGGCTCAGGAGAACACTTTTGAAAAACTGTAATAAGTATGTTGTCCAGACCACAAGCTATATAGAGTCGAAACACGAAATCAATTTAGATACAGAAGTTGGAGTGATACACATTTCAAGTGATGGAGCAACCTGTTTGACAGCTATATCAGGTAGGATATGATCAGTGGAATCAAGAGATGATATTGATGAGAAGTTCTTGGCAAACAATTCAGCTTTGTCTTTAGGTGAAGTAACAAAATCTGAACTATGCAAGACAGGTGGAATAACAGATTTGTCCTTATTATAGACACTATTAAAGTTTCTCCAGAATTCTCGGGATCCTAATTTTTGAGATGAAATACGCGTTTTCCTGACCTGAGAATAGCGAATTTGTTGTAAAACAACCTTTTTACAATGGTTTCTAGAAATAGTAAACAGATGTCTGTTTTCTAGACAATTGTTTTGGCGATAGATATGGAAGTAATGGTTACAATTAGAAATTGCAGCAGCACAATTAGAGGAAAACCATAGAGAAGAGTGAGGCTTGACTTGGAATTGTTAATAGGGAATATAAGATTCCATTTCAGTCTGAATCCAAGAAGTTACATAAGAAACACATTTGTCAGCAGGAAGGCGAAAGATTTCTACCAAAGGCCCATCATGAAGAAAATCATGGTACTTGTTCCAGTATGCTTTAAGGTAGTTGTAAGAGATAAAATAGATAAGAGGTAGGTTAATAGGGGGATTCTGATGACAAAGGTTTGAATCAAGAATGAGATAATAGTTATAGAATTCAGAAAGAAAGTATTAGTCAAGTAGAGAAGCTAAATGATTCTGATTGTTTGGAAAATAAGTTGGAAAGTTAACTATTTGTGTTAGAGATTAAGAAAAAAAAAAGTTGTTAATCTTAATGCCTGCAGAATCACTGACACTAGAGCCAAGCCATTCAGTTGGATTAGCATTAAAGTCGCCAACAGCAACAATATTAACTGAAGGATAAAAAGAAAAGACTTAATCAATTTGATCAGAAGTAACATCAAAAAGAGTGCAGTCTTGAGAAAAAGAAAAGTGATATAAAACAAAGAGAAAGATGATAGAGTGGTGCTAAATGAAAGCAGATAAAACAATAGCATGTGTATTCAAACCTAGTTTCTTGACAAATGGGTGAATTTTTATGAATTTATATGCCCAGGCGAAGCATGTGACTATTAGAGTCTTTACAAATCAAAGGAAGATAACCATCAACATTAAGATCAAAAGGTGAGACAGCTGAACTCAAATTTGTCTCACAAAGAGCAAGTAGGTCTGGTGAACTTTGCAAGAGATAAGACTCAACAGAAAAAAAGTTACATTGAAGACCATGAATATTAGTGAATCCTAGTTTTAGAGAACTTGATAATGACAATGGCTTTTTGGGTTTTACCATAGACATGCCTTTACCAAAGACATGTCTATAAAGTAAGTTTCAGTGACTCTGATCAACATTATTTTTATCACAAAATACTTCAAACTTTTTCATTTTGTTATCAAGTGAAATAGCTTAGATAAAAGCAGTTAAGTTCAGCATCTCTTATCTTTCTTAATGATTTAGTTTTGCTGTTTTTTATATCTGATCACTTAGTTTTCACAGGTTTCCATTAAAAGGATGAACCATCTGGGTCTGGGCCATTGAGTTTTTATTTTTTCTGGGCCATTGAGTAAATGTTTTAAAAGACTAATTTCTTTCTATGCGGTGCTAACAGAAGTTTGTTTCTGACCTCAATGAGAAGTAGGCCAGGTTTGTCTGGGCTCTTTGTCTTAAATCGTTTTTCGTTTTTAATAACTGTACTTTGGCTGTTTCCATGAGAATGTTTGTGATACTCAGCTTGTCATGCTCAACTTTCTAAACCATAGTCTCTTTCTTTGATTCTTTACATCATAATATAGTATAAGATTATGTTATTCCCTCTACTCTTGATTGTCTGTTGAGCAACAGTTTCTAAATAGCTAGCTACTCAGTTAGCTTTTTTTTTTTGCTTAGTTAAAAAATCTAGTTACTTATCCAAAACAAACATATTTTTTTATTATTATCTTGAGACTTGCTTGTGTGCTTCAACTCTTTGTCTGGCAGCTGTTACTGCTTCTTTGAACACAATAAATTCAGTATTATTAGACAACATCTTTAACAATCTTAAGTCCGCCATTTTCAATGATGGTTTCAAATGTGTTTTTGATTTGATATAAGATTTACATAAATTTTATTTGATTTACTTCTTTTAAATGCTGAAATAAATGCCTAATTAATCTCTGAGAAATTGATTATCTTATTTTAATTTTTATTTATATTCAATTTATACTATGGATTCTGTTGACAAAATAGTTTAGTAATGACAAAAAAGTTTAAAGTAATGAAAATAAAAATAAATAAACAAAGGTATTGAGAGAGCAATTTTTCATAAATTTTCATTAGAAATCCTAATTCCAGGATAAACAAAAACAGTCATAAAAAGCCAACTTCTCCTGTCTCTTATATAAATACTTTATACCAACAATAACAAGAAATATTAGAATAAACAAAAACAGTCATAAAAAGCCAACTTCTCCTGTCTCTTATATAAATACTTTATACCAACAATAACAAGAAATATTAGTAACTATTTGTTTTTTGTAATCATTACTATTGATTGTTGCAGGATGTTGTTTAGCTTATTAATGGTTTTAATTTTTATCACAACATGTTACTACCAGTGTGGTTAGGATGAAAAAAAATTTTTTTTTCAATATAATTTTAAAGTAGTTTTTAAATTTTTGTTACTAAATTTCCAAAATATGTTTTAATTTAAAAAAATAAAGTACTTTTTATTATTTTCTTTTAGGCTGGATGGACCAAAGGTAAGCTTTATTGCCCAAATTGTAAAGCTCGAATTGGATCTTTTGATTTTATAAATATAATACCATGTGAATGCGGAGCTGAAACTATTCCAGCTATATACTGCGTAAAAAGCAAGGTGGACCATAAAAAATCAAAGATGCCTGTGATTGATTCTCTTACTTCAAATAATTTTGATATCATGGATAATAAAAATAAAGGTATATTAGAAATTGACATCAATAACTTGCAATGATTTTCAAGTAAATTTTTCACTCACAGAGAACTTAAACATTTTTGAAATAGTTTTAAAAAAGATGACTCTGTAAGTTATAACAACTTTTCTATTGAAGAATAACGTTTTCTAAAACTTTTTTTGAGTTATGAAATCTTGTATTTGCAAGAAGATTTATATGAAGAAATAAATTTTAAATGATTTGTTGATGGGTTTTTTTTTATAGATAACTAAGTGCTTGAATTAGCGAATTAACTAAGTACTTGAATTGAATTAACTTGAATTAACGAATATTGTAGAAATAAACAATTTTAATCCATAAAGTTTTATCTTTCTTGATCTGTTTTTTTTATGTGGTCTTATTAATCACAGCGCCTCCAAATAATGTTTACATGATAGAAACCTTATTTGTGTGCAAATAATGTTTTAATACTTTAATTTTTCATCCCGTAGATATAATAGTGTTGTGCTGTGGATGTAATAGTGGACTAAATTTGATGCGTGGCTGACAGGGTTGCGGATTCAATTCCTCCTCAGAGAGTTTTTTTATAATTTCAATGTTTTTACATTGGTTATGATAAAAAAAAATGTTGGCATTATATTGCAGTTTTTACATTCCTATTATCGTAAATCAATATTGGGTATATATATCAAAATGTTGACATTTTATTTTGGTGCAACATTGTTAATAATATTTTGCTAATATTGAGATAAATATTGTATCAATATTGCACTATCAGTTTGTTTTATACTTTTTAGCAAATATTCATCTATTGAAGGGCTAACTCAGTTAATAATGTTGTTAAAAAGCAAAATTAAAACTACTTAGTTATGTTCTAAACTCTCTCTCTCTCATATATATATATATATATCAACCCTCGGAATTAGGAAGAATGAGGTCGGAAATAAGTTGCCGACCTCAAACTGTTAGAGGTCGGCATTAAATTGGCAAAAAAATTTGTCACAAAGAGGTTACCATAAAATATAGAAACAAGATCGGGAAGAAATTGCCAACCTTAAACACTTTTAGGTCGGCATTACCAAATGCCGACCCTAATGCTGAGGATTGATATATATACGGCATTAGGATCGGCATTTGGCAATGCTGACCTAAAAGTGTTTGAGGTCGGCAAGAAATTGCAGACCTTGTTTCGATGTTTTATGGAAACCTTTTTGTGTAAAATTTTTTTAATATTTTTTTATATATGTATATATTATATATATATATATATGTTATATTTTTAATATTTTTATATATATATATATTTTATATATATATATATATATATATATATATATATATATATATATATATATGTATATATATATATATTTATATATATATATATATATATATATATATATATAGATATATATATATTTTTTTTTTTTTTTTTTTTGTTATTTAACAACCCCAAGGCCCAGAAGGCCACTACAGATGAGGAGGCTACTTAATTGTGGTTATAACCCTCTCTCAACTCTATAACTCCGAAACACGAACCTTGACGAACAAGGCCGCTGCGCGGAGAAACAAGTTGAGCGCGGTACTACCAGGGACGTGGTGGGGATCGAACTCGGAACCTCTCGCTTATGAAGCGAGCGCACTACCACTACACCACTACCGCATATAATATATATATATATATATATATATATATGTATATAGATATAGATATAGATATGTATAGATATATATATATATATATATATATATATATATATATATATATATATATATATATATATATATATATATATATATATATATATATATATATATATATATATATATATATATATATATATATATATATAGGTATAGTTAGATAGATATCAGTATAGATATAGATAATCATAACTGGATAAACTGGATCCAAAAACATAAACTGGATCCAGCACATTTCTAACTTGTATATTATACAATATATTCATGAGTGTTTCCAAAAGACCTCTCATTCACTTTTTGTTCCTTGTGTTTAGGAACTCTTAAAATATTGAAAGACCTGGTCTTCATTAGGAAAAATACAGCAGGATTTAAAGTTTTGAAATTTTTTAATTTGTCCCTTGCTGTTATTTTATACACTTCAGGTTTAAACATGATCTAAATGTCCAGACCATTTTTCCTAGTAGTAGTGTCCTTAAGTTTTTCAACATTTTTGTGGTTCTTGTACACCAAAGACAAAGAATCAATATTGATTTAGGTACTTAAAAAAACTTGAGTCTTTTTATCTTATCTCTAAACATACTTATAATAGCATGTGATACATTTTTATTCTTGTATTAGTATTTAACTTGATATTATTTATAAATAAAAATATAAAAAATAACTTTTATATTTTTTTACACCTTTGTCATCATTAGGGTTAGAAATTCAACCTCAAGAAATAAGCATGCAACACAATTCAATACTAAGATTAAATGATGATCTTGTTTTTAACCAGTCCCAAACATTTGAACAACTCGAACTAATAGATATGAAAACAGTCAAACATAAAACCTGTACAAACACTAATGACTTAACTGAAAGTGGTGAATGTGAAACTAGTCTTGTAGAACTTTTATCATTTGAGAAAGAAAATTTTTTTGTCTCTAGTTTCCAGCAAGAGAATGATAGTTTTTCTTTTGTTTGTAGTAAAGATTTTTCATCGAATTTTTGTAAAAAAAATGATCATAACAAAATTGACATTTCTGAAGATATTACATTATTTCATCAAACACCAGAGCAGTTTTTATGTCAAACTTCACACCATGAGCTGCTTGATAAAGCTCCAAGCAATCGATCAAAGCGTGTAATACATTGCAAATGTCATAGTAAAAAATATATAAACTCTTATTTAACAAAAAGATCAAAGAAAAAAAATAGAAAAAAATACACAGAAGATGAGTTTGTTAATATTTCATACAATTCTACTTCAACTAGTAATTTAGTTACAGACGATTTTTCACGATTGGTTTGTTCAAACTGCCTTCAAGTTTTAGGAGATGAGCCTACAAAAAGTATAAGCAAAGAAATTTCAGGCATAATTGATTGGGTTGATGTTGACAACAGTCAGAAATGTGGTGATTCTTTTTCATCTACAAGTAAAACATATAATATATATCAACCAATTGACTTGTAAGTTTCTAAAATTGAACTTTTCAAAAACAAATGGTTTTTTTTGTGTTTTTACTTTTGCAATATGATTTTATTCATATTACGATTTTATGGATTGGTTTAAACTAAAAAATTTAAACTTTTTTAATTTAATTTTTTATTAAAATACAGTTTTTGATTTCTATTAATATTTATTTTTTAATTAGTATTTTTACTAGTTTACAGAATTTGTTTTTTATATTTTATATTTGTTTGTTTTCTAACTTTGATATATTTAGTAAAGAAGTTTCTGTTTTTGAAAATGTCGATCAAGTTTGCAATGACAAAACTGTGTTACATCATGAGAGAAATGGTATTGAGGTTGGATTACATCATGAAAGGAATGATAAAAAGGTTTAAACAAGTTTATTTTATTAATAATATTTAAAAGATATCTAGGTCTGCTTTTATGTTTTGGCCAGTTGAAATAATGAAGTTTTATGAAATAAAGGACTGATGTAGCAGGCAGGTCTTATGTAGCAAAGAAATATTTATTTTATACTCTTTCCCTGTTAATTTCCATTTTCACTCATTTATTCTCAGCATTGTTTGGCTTTTATATTCTTAATTTCTATATTCCATTTTATTTGTTTTTTATGCAAATGTTTTTATTAATTCAGTTCCTACAATTGTTATGGTGTATGGTGGACTACAATACGAGTTACTTTTAAATCTTTGTTTGGTATTGATTAATATAACATTGTTTGGTATTGATTAGCATAACATCTTATAGACACTTATATATTATATATGGTATTAGGGTTTTGTAAAGTTATAATATCAATATGAAATGACTTTTATAAAGTTTAAATTATTTTAATCAAATAGTAAAATTGAGTGACCCATAAAACAGGTAACTGCTAGTAATTTACAATTAACAACTTTAGTTAAATTAATAGAAATCATTTTAAAAATCAAGCAATGTTTGTGACTTTTTAAATTAGTTTCTTGAATGTTTTTTTTTAAAAAGCCAATATCTATTTACAATAATAGATATCAATTTAATAAAATAAGTTGATAAAATGCAATAAAACCTGTAATTTATATGTTTGACAAAACAAAAAAGATCAAAAGTTTTCCCTTGCAGAGTCTTAATTTAAATAAATATTCAAAATAGCCCATTAATATAAGTATATAAGTTAATATAAGTTTTTCATAATATAAGTTTTTATTTTATGAAAGTAGTGTTATGATTTGGTTCTTTTACTTTAGAATTTTATTGTTTATAGTTCTATTAAATAATATATAAAAAATATTAAGAAAATCTGAAAATAATATTTATATATTTTATTGTCTAAACATTACAAATAATTTGAAGTAGAAGTTTAACGATTTTTTACATGAGCTCAATGATGTAGATTTAGTTATGAAAATAGTGTTTATAAAATATGTTTAACAAATGAAAAGGTATTATACAAGATTAATTACATCAAACTAAAATCTAGTTTGCCGGGGGTGCGACCTTAATTTTAGTTTATCTTTATCATTCAACCATATTTTTATTTGTCTTTCTTATTTAATTTTTAATTTTTTTTATTTATTTTCTCTTATTTGTATTTTTAGTTATATCTATAAAAAGTTTAAAATTTTGTTATTATAAATCATTCAGCTCTTGGAATTAGGATCTGCATTCCCCAATGCTGACCTGACAGTGTCTGAGGTCTACAACTTTTGCTAACCTTGTTTTTGTTGTTATTAATATTTTTTTATTTGCCAACCTTGTTTTTATGTTGTTGTGGTTATTATTGCTTGTCTTAAACAAAACTTTATTTGTTAAGCTCAAAATAAACTCATAATAAAACTAGAGCAAACAAGGCATTAATTTTCATTTCAAAGTCTTGTACAAGTTGTCATTTACAAGTAGCTATTTTTAGCAATAATCTAATTTAAAATAATTTTAATATTAATTTTTGATTATCAATTAGCACTGATGTCACTGCTGCACTGCGGATATTACAATATTTTTTTGAAGACATTTAATTAAATAACACTTTTGGAATTCAAATTAAAAAAAAAAAAAAAATTTTAAAGTGTTTATAATTTTATTTGTATTAATTATTGTTTGTTAATAATTATATAATTGTTATTTTTATTATTATTATTATTATTATTTTAAATGAAATGAATAGGTACTTGAATGTGTACATACACTGACAGATCTGTAATTCCAGTTTGTGCAGTGCTGCCGATAATTTTTATTTTTTTTTTACTTTGAATTATTTTCTCCAGATTTAGTTCATGTTTATTACACAAACCCTTGATACTATCTAAAAAAGGTTGTGGGGCTGTTTTGTTTTCCGGCTGCGATTTAATAATATCAAATGTAATTTTATTGTTCATCAGGCGAATAAACAAGTTGAGCTTGTTTTGTTGTATAGTTATTGATATATCTTCAATAAAGAATAACGGATGAATATAATTTTTGATATGTTTTGAAATGTTGAGGAGTGACTTGAGTGCGTTTCTTCTAACTATATCAAGCTTTTGCATTAATACTTTTTTATGTTCACAAAGCTCAAGACCATATGTTAGTTTTGGGACAGCCAAAGTTTTATATAGCTGGACAATAGAGTTTGGGTGAGCAAAACGGATTCCTGATTGAATTAAAGTTTGCATTACTGCCCGGAAATTAGATATTCGGTGATCAATGTTTAAACTATTAAGTGAGGCAAAAGGTGAACTTTTTGTATCCCATGTAAAACCTGGGTGACTAAGTTTATCACGAAGTTTTATTTTTTGGTGGTTGAGAGTTATTGTGCAGTTTTTAATTTGCTTTTTTCTGGTGAGCAAGAACTCAGTTTTGTCAGCATTCAATTTTATACAGTTTTTGTGTGTGTACATATTACAGGTATTAAGAAGCTTTTGTAGGCCAGGGTGGAGCTAAGGAGTATAATGTCATCAGCATATGCTACAAAACCCGTAGAGTTTCCATTGATTGATGTACCTATGATGCTTTCATTTTGTAAGGTATCTAGTCGGTTTTCAGTGTAAATGTTATACAAATAAGGCGAGAGAGTAGATCCCTGTCGCACTCCTTCCGTTAAATAGAATGGATATGATTTGCAACCTAGATAAGAAACAGAAGCACTACTTTCATAGTATAATGAAAGTAGTGCATGTAAATTACATTTGAAAATAATCTAATGAAAAAATATTGTGATTTCATTAATTTTATGTCTTACTTAGTTAGATTTAATTAATTGTTAAATTTTTCACTTGTAAAAGATAAATTTAAAGAAATCAATTTTTTCATCAAAATATTTTCAAATGTGGATAACATTTTCTAATTTTCTTCACCATTATCTTCAGTAATGTTCTCCATACAAGTTATTATATATAATATGACCATTTAAACTATTAAATATAAAAACTGCAAGGCGCAGACCTGTACATCAACTTATATAGTTGCAAATGGAGTATATGTTTTCTAACTAATTTTAATAGGGGTAAGTGCAGTGGAGAGTAGATACATTGACAAAGTGATTTTTACTTTTAAAAAATTGCCTGATGCCCACCATTAATGGTTTAAGGTCAGCAGTTTATTTCCAAACTTATTTTTCCTAATTTTGAGAGCTGTTTCTTAGTTAATAAAGCATAAAAAATTTAATTTAAAGTTTAATTATAAAGTGAATGTTTGATATAAAAAAATATATATATACTTTCTAACAATATTGTATAATAAAAATATTATTTACTTAAAACAATTTTGTGTTGATAATAATAATATTAAACTTAATTATTACTGAAAACTTTGGACACTTTATTCAATGTTTTTAATGTTTTTATTTCTTCATGTATTGTTATAATGTATAGATTGCTGTTAATTTAAGAAATTAGGTTCTGTACCAGGGGCAGATCCAGACCATCTAGTAAGGGATGGAAAGACAATTTTTAGGGTTTTTTTTTGATTTGGTGGATCAAGGCCATCTAGTAAGGAAGGAGGCAGTTTTTTTGGTTTAATGATTTGTGTGCAGGTAAACCCACAAATAAAACTTTTTTTAGAATATTGGTCTTACACTGTCTTATACTATTGTCTTAACTATGAAATCTAAATCATCTATTAATATACAGTTTTAATAAAATTTTATATCACTTTTTAACAGTCTCTTCAATTTACTTCTGTTTTCAAACATATTAAAATATCTAAAGGGGATGGAGAGCCCACCTCCTTTTGGATCTGCCCTTTTTCTGTACCCAGATTTATTTGTTTAAGCATAGCTTTTGATTTTTTTTTTTAATTATGTGGCTATCTAATGTTGCCCTATTGAAGGAACAAATTAACAGTTTAATGTATTTTAATGTATAAAATTAATCTATATTAATATTAGCGCTACCTTGAAAAAAAAAAAAAATTTAAATGGTTTGTTTGGGAAAAATTTTATGCGTTTGCATATCTACAAAACAAGTCTAGGCAATTGGGATACTTCATTCCTTGCTTAGTTATTACTTTCCTAATTTCAGGATCATTGTTCAAGTTAGATGTGTCATAGTTATACTTGGTGGAATATCCTTTAGTTCTACTGAAAGGTTTAGTATATGCTGTTCAACTATTTCAGGTGAAACTGAAATAGTTGAACAGCATCTTTTTAAGAAAGACATTGCACTTCAATTCTTGTGTAATTATTTTTGAACATAACAATTTTTACTCCAAGTTTGTCAAAAAAAAATTTTACAATTGTCCTAAGATCAATAGTGTCCAATGGAAATCCCCATTTAGAGCAAGTTGTGATATATTTAATAAATATCATCTCTGTATCTAATTGGAAGTGACCATGGCCCCGCCCCAGCTAAAAATGAGACAAAATTTAGACAAGATTTAACAGGGGTTGATAGCCAGGGCTAGAAAAAATTATAATACTTTATATATTATAATTCTATACTTACATTTACTATTTATTAAATACTGCCATATATTTATATATTTTTAAACTCTTATTTACTTCCAAAATGGTTGCAAGCAACCACTTTTAAGTTAAGAGTTACTTTAAAATAGTGGATAAGGTTAATAAAGCTAGGAAATGTTTAACTGAAAACTTAAAAAGTTGTAGGTTGTATAAAAAAAGGAAAATATGAAGATGGGTAAGAGTTATTAGGCTTTTTTGATGTGCAAAGACAAAAACTGGATTAATAAAAGTTTTTATAGCATGAAGGGACAGATGAGTAAAAACTTGTTGAATAAGAAGCCAAGCTAGAATGAGTTTTGTTTTGTTGTAATAGAGATAATGGCTCGTTTGAGCATTGACCATGATCATAATTGTAGAAAAAAGAAAGAAATGCAACCTTATAACATTGGGAGAGTGGCTCAAGCTAGGTAAATAAAACAGGTCTAATTACATTTACAATGTGCTTTTAGTCTTCGTCTGAGAGTAAGAGGGTTGTTATTCATCAATATAGGAATGTTATAGGCTGTTACAGAAGAGAGATCAGATTAAAAATTGGCTGCTTGTTCTAAGCAATCAAAAAGTGAAGACTTTTTGTCAAGACAAGAGTATAAAGTTAAGGTGTCAGCAAATAGAGCCACTTTAGATGAAAAATGTTCATGAAGATCGTTATTGTAGATAAGAAACAATACAGGAGCAAATATAGAACTTTATGGTACCCTTTAAGTTACTCAAAATGAAGAAGAGTGAAGGCCTTCAAGAATAACTTAATATTGCAGTTAGAAAGAAATGATTTAATTATCTCAAAAAGACTAATCCTGGGATAGTTAAAGAGGTCAAAGTATTTTCTAGAGTTTTTAAAAATTGGAACCACTTACTTAGCACTTTTTAATAGTTTAGCAAAAATTGAAGAGAGTTTTGGAGAACACTTTTTACTAAGATTAAAATCTTTTCTGAAACACAAACTGTAGAAGTAATTGAGAATTAAGTTTAGCATTGGAGTGATTTGGATGTTTAACAATGAATTAATCTGTTTAATTGGTATGACAAGAAGTATATGGCCATTAGATTCAAGAGTCAAGTTAGAAAAAGTTCTTTCCAAATAACTCTGCCCTATTCTAGGGAGAAGTAAAAAAATCAGTCCCATGAAAAGATGAGCATTTATGCATACATAATATGGATATAAACATATAAGTTTGCTTTTTATTTAGACGCTGGTATACAATATCTTTACATATTTATATATGACTTTAGAATTTATATATATATATATATATTTTTGTAATTCACCTCCCCAAGGCCAAAAAGGCCACTACCAATGAGAAAGCTACTTGTGTTGTAACCCTCTCTCAACTCTTTAACTCCAAAACACGAACCTTGACGAACAAGGAAGCTGCATGGAGAAACAAGTTGAGCATGGTACTACCAGGGATGTGGTGGGAATCGAACTCAGAACCTCTCGCCTACGAAACGAGCGCTCTACCACTACAGCATATAGTGTAGTATTTGCCATAAGAGAAGATGATCAGATGGATGTGAGGTGTGACTCTAACAAGACAAGAATTGGAGGCTTAGTAAAAAATGTTGTATCAAACTATATTTGTTTAAGATGATTAAAGTGATAGGTATCAGCATGTAGAGAGGTATCTTCGCTTCCAACAAGGCTGCAAGCAACCACTATTAGAGTTGGAAGTTACTGGAAGACAAAAAATAAAGTTTATAGAGCAAGATAACGATTGACAGACGACTTGAAAGATTGCAAGTAGTATGAATCAGAAAAGCAAGATGAAGAAAGCAAATTCCAAAGAACTGATGTTCGAGGAAAAAAATTGGACAAGTAAGAATTTTCAGAGTACTTAGGAATATTCACAGTAAAAGGATGAGACTCAATAGAATAACAACCAACCAGAGAATGAATTTTAGTAGATGGTACAAGAGGCACAAGCTCTTTAGAGCAGTGCCCATTATAGTATTTATAGAAAAGAGAAAGAGAAGCAACATTATGAGGATGTGGTATTGGTTGGAGGTTGGCTACAAGAGCAGGTCCAACTATGTTTGCAATGCGTTTTTGCACCTTATCTAAAAGAAAAAGGGCATCATCGGAAGATCTGCCCTAGATATGGCAACAGTATTCCATACAGAACAAATTTGAGATTTATAGAGATAGAGAATAGAACCCTGAGTAGGAAAGTGTCGAGCACGATAAAGAGATGCAACCTTAGCAGATGCTAATTTTGCTATCGATTTGATATATGGTTTCCAAGAAAGATAGGAATTAAGAGTTAATCCTAGAAGATGAAGGGTAGATGACTCATCTAGTACATTATCGTTCATAAATATAGGAAGATCTAAATTATTGCTTTTGAAAATTTGGTTTTATCTGAATTAAAGTTCACTAACCACTGTGAGCCCCATGCTGTAGCAGAAGTGAGATCCTTTTTAAGCTCAAATGCCCCCTCCAAGCAATCAGAGAGTGCTGACTTCTTATCAAGACAAGAATAAATGGTAGTATCATCAGCGAACAATGCTACCTCAGATTTAAGAATATCTGGAAGATCGTTAATGTAAATTAAAAAGAGTATAGGGCCAAGGATAGAAACTTGAGAACCCCTGAAGTTACAGGATATGAAAAAGAGTGCTCTCCATTAAGGACAACTTTTATGCTACGATTGGAAAGGAAGGATTCAGTCAGCTTTAAGGTAGTTGTAAGAGGTACGATGATAGGGATATTCTGATGATGAAGAAGAATGAGATAATAGTTTTAGAGAGATCAAACCGTGATCAGAAGGTGAATATGGAGAAACTGAGCACTGACTTGGATCAGAAACAAGACATAAGTCGAGTAGAGAAGGTAAATGATTCTGATTGTCTTGAAAGCAAGTTGGAAAGTGTGCTATTTTGAGTTAGAGATTGAGAAAGGCAAAAGTTGTGGGCTTTAATGTCTGCAGAGTCACTGACACTAGAGCCAACCCATTCAGTGCGATGAGCATTAAAGTCGCCAACAATAATGATATTGGCTAATGGATAAAAAGAGAGGGCTCGGTCAATTTGAAGTAACATCGAAAAGCGCGCCGTCTTGAGATGAAGGATAGCAATATAGAACAAAGAGAAAGTCATTAGAGTGAAGCTGTGCTAAAAAAAAGCACATAAAAGAATAGTCAGTGGATTCAAATCTAGTTTCCAGACAAATGGTTGAATTCTTACGAATGTAACTGCCAAGCATGTGACTATTAGAGTCTTTATGAATTAAAGGAAGACAACCATCAAAACTAAGATTTCAAGATGAGACAGCTGAACTCAAATTAGTCTCACAAAGAGCAAGTAGGTTTGGTGAACTTTGCATTAGATAAGGCTCAACATAAGAAAAGTTACTTTGAAGACCACAAATATTAGTGAATGGTAGGTTTAGAGAACTTAGTGATGCCGATGGTTTTTTGTGTTTTATAGTTTTTGGTACTTTATTCATTTTTAAATTTGCTAAAGAACTTGACTCAAACATAGATAGTACTCAGTACACTATTTAATAGCCCAAGCAATTGCCTCATAACTATTAATAAACTTTAAGTCGTAACAAAGGTCTCCAAATGTAGCCTCGAGAATGCAAATTAAAAGTATGAACAGGACCCCATCCATGCGCAACACGGCACTGTTAGTACCTTCAATATTTTACTGCTGTTGATGGAATCTGCCTCTCTGAGAGCTATCACAAAGTTTGGGAAACCTGACTACCAGCCGGCTTCAGAACCATAAAACTGAGTTTTGGAGCTGTATCCTCATTAGGAGATAATAGAATGAGTTGCCTAGTCATAATAATAAAGACACAAGCAGAACCCATGCATTGAGTCAAGAAGATCCATCATTCAACATCCTAAACTGGAAACAATGTATTAAAAATACATCTGCGCCAGCCTAATAGATGAAGAAGGGGTGCGCGGTGGTTAACAGATAGAATCTGTTTACCCTTTAAGTCTTTGTCTGGGAGGCTTTCTAAAAGACAGTAGCCGATTGTATTTAACATCTGCCCAAGAGGAATATTTTTTCAGAGACACCATTTCTAGCCTTTACTCAACCACGAGCCCCGATGCAGGGGGTGTTTTTCAGTGTTGGCTACTCCTAGCCTTCGCCTAAGAAAGCATATCCTACAAGGCAGCAGGTCATGAAGTAGGTTGTACTGGGTTACATGTTACATGGCTCTGGCCTTGGTCAAATTTCAACTACGTTGCTTCCCAGTGTCCAATGATAAAGTAGTTGGATGACAGTTACTTTTGACAAAGGGCAACTTTAGACAAAAATTAAAGGATTTGTTTAGATACATATAACATCCATATGACGAAACAAATCTAACGTTATTTTTATGCTTGCTAGTGTAGTAGTTAATATAATGGGATATATTATAATAATTAAAAAAATTTGTTATATATTATGTTAAGCATAATCCTAAGTGTAATTTTTATAAAAAAGTGTTTATATGTAAAAATTAGTAAAATACAGTAAAAAATCCTTTGTCTAATGATATAATTTTTTATACTGGCTACAAATAATAACAACAAACTTGAAACATTAAACAAGTTACGTTTTTATTTAATAATAAAAACCTGATCCACAAACAATTTATAGTTTTTTTATTAAAAAAACAACCTTATTTTGATTATAAAAATCTGATTATAAAAATTTATGCCAGAAATCGATAAAAAATTAATAGAAGATAAAGTTGTCCTTTTTATGTGGTTGCACAGGTAGGACAGTTTCCAAAAAGATTTCATGATGTCATGCATCTTTTTTTTCTTTGTATCATCTTTACATAGCAACAAATAACAAACTGCATGTTGTTGTTTTACATAATTGTCCCTCACATTATTGTCCCATTCTTGTCCATACTTGCTTAATTGAAGAGCGTTTTTTCAAAAGGGACAAAAGTCCATTTTTGCCGAAATTGTGGAATCTATAGTATAAATGGCACGATTCTGACTATGATAACATGGATAAAAAGTTATACATCCATTTTATTTTTACTTTTCTTAATAGACCACGTATGAATTTTAAATCGTTACAAAAAAATGAAATCCCTAATAGGATCTTTATTTATCGTGTAACAAGGGCGAGGTGCTCAAAATATTAGGGTTCTAGGAATTTGTGTTATCATTTTTATAAGTCTATCCAAATAAACTTAATTCGCAAGCATTAAATCACAGGAAATATAATTTGTCACAAAAATTATTTTTTTTTTTAAAAAATGTGGACTTATGTCCTTTTTGAAAAACCTCTCACATTTTAAACCGTTATAAGTATATTTAAAAAAAAGAGAAAATTTTAATAGTAAAACTATTTTTATTAAAATCACAATAAACTACTGCTAACAAAAATAAAAAATATTATTTGTTGAAAATTTAAATGGATAATTAATTTTTTTTAGTTTTCTCAAAACATGTAAAATGTGACTTATGTCCCTTTTGAAAAAACGCTCTTCAATTATCCCTGATACACCTATTACTTGCAATCTGAAATGCTATCAAGGAAACTTCATTTTTTATCTTACTTTAACTCTAATTATATATATATATATATATATATATATATATATATATATATATATATATATATATATATATATATATATATATATATATATATATATATATATATATATGTATATATATATATGTATATATATATATATATATATATATGTATATATATATATGTATATATATATATGTATATATATATATGTATATATATGTATATATATGTATATATATATATATATATATATATATATATATATATATATATATATATATATATATATATATATATATATATATATGTGTATATTTATTTGGCTTATTTAAACAATTCAATAAATTAACAGTTTATTGAGTTGTTTAAGTAAACAAAAATTTTAATTTAGTTTTGAAAACAATTAATGAAATTTTAGTTTAAATAATGAAAACAATTCTTTAAATAAATAAAAAAATAAAAAACATTGTTTTTGTCAACTTTTTTAAAATCAACTTAAAAATTCAACTTTTGTTGTCATTTACACTAATATTGTTGTTGTTGTTGTTGTTGTTGTTGTTGTTGTTGTTGTTGTTGTTGTTGTTGTTGTCTAGTCACATTTGACTATTAAAGCTGTAGTCAAAATTGATTGCTTTATAGAATCAAGTTTGCAGAGCTTTGATTCTGTAAATCGATTTCTGTAAAAAGATTTTTGCTAGAACTGGACCTAACATATTTGTGTAAAAAAAGGGTTTTACTCACAATCGGTTTGTCTTTAAAGATTACCACACTTTTTGATGATTGTACATTTCTAAATAAGTGGTAGTAAATGTTTAAAGTTTATGAGAAAGTGTATTCCTTTTTCTTTTAGTGGTGTTTTTATTATTTTTTTTATTGGCTATTTTATAAAGCTTAAGATTAAACTTTTTTTTTTTTTTTGCTATTGTCCCACCACGCTCTTAATGACTTAAAATGCATTAAGCAGATGATTTTGCACTTCAGTCTTATGTCATACATTAGGCTATAATGCATGATTCAGAGTTTATTAACAACTTGATTTTGTGTAGATGAAAGAATTTCAATTAGAAAAAAAAAATTTGAAAGAAAATAGTCTGTTAAAAAACAGAAATTTAACAAAATTAGTAGAATATTTTTTTTTACTTTTTAAGATGGTTTTGTTTTTTATTTAGTTGTAATTAAGAAGGTATTTTATATCTTTATATCTTTTTTTTTTTATCTTTTTTTATTTTATGTTAACTATTTTTTTTTTTTAGAGCCATGAAACAGAAATTCTTGAGGAGCATCAATGTCCAATTTGTTGGGATTTGTTCTATGACCCTTACAAAACAATTTGCAGTCATATATTCTGCAGTCCATGCTTGCGACAGCTTAATAAATCAACTCACAAAAAACCTCTGTGTCCATTATGTAGAAGGCGTATATATTCTGTTACTGCATGTGAAGGTCAGGTTTTGCCTGTTTCTTTCATTTATTTTTTTTTAATGTAAATTATTCTTAAAATTATATTATTACATTATGACTAGTTTTAATATTATAAAGAGATATTTTTTTATATATTATGCTGTTCATACTGACAAAGTGTGATATACAGGAATTACATCTTTTCATACTGAAAAATTTTTGTGAACACTTTTTATATTTATCCACTAATACAATTTTAAACTAAAATAAACTCCAAAAATGATGAAAAAAATGCAAAATAAACTTCATATTTTGCATTTGTTCTATGCAGTGCTATTTATGTAGTTTATAAGTGCCACTAGGTTAAAACTAGTAAAATATAACTTTTATTACAATGAATACTTTGAATAACATAAAATGCAAGCTCTGATAAGTAGGATCAGTGAAAAGACAATTGCCTTATCTAAAATACATGTCTAAGTCATTAAGTACTTAAAGAATAATAAAATGATGATTTAGATGTCATACACTGTTTGTTCCTTACTATCAATTTGTCAAGCCTTTTTAGTAAATATAAATTTAAATATGGAATGAGATTGTGGACACTCTGACATAAAGACTTTTTTTTTGCATTGTGGAATTTTTGTCTCTTTTTTAGATCGCACTTTTTCATTTCAAAGCGCATTTTCTCTATGGATTACATTAGTAACCCTTATCGTTTTTGTGATAATGAAACTATCGGATAATGGTGCAAACTATCAGGTCATAGATATCAAGTTTATACACTTGATATCTATGACCTGATAATGAAGTAAATGGATTTATGATAATGTTCTCTTTATTTTCAATAATCATTTTTTTACCTTTTCAAAAAGTCCTATATGATCCTTTAAGTATTTGAAACAAAAAAATGTCCGATTTGACATCCATTTAATCATGTCATGTATGTTAAAAAATGTTCAAATGCCAAATTTTGTAATTTTTTTATAATTCTCAATTCTTATAAAAAAAGCACAATTTTCAATAAATACCTAAACTTGTTTAGTACAAATACTCAATAATAATATTTTTAACTGTAATCTGAAAATCTAAAATCCAAGTTTTTTCAGATGATAATGATTTAAAACATGTAAAGCAAGCCAAAGCATAAAAAAATATTAACTTGTAATGAATATTTAAAGGGTGTTTTAAATTGTTCATTCTAAACCATAACCTATGATTTTCTGGTGCCTTATCTCTAATAACTCAGATTCTGCTAGCAATATGTTAAAGCTTTTCAGATTGTTTTTGCAGCCCAACTATCTTACCTTATACTCTAGATGATTTTTATTATTCTTATACCTTGACCATTTATGATGAAAATCTTGATGAGCAGTTTCAAGGGATTGTTTAATACAGGAGAATCCATTGTGACTGATGAAATCTTTAATGTGATAGAAGATAGAACACTTGCCTCTGACAGAAGGTAGAACACTTGCATCAGTTCAATACCACATTTGCATCATCAAATACCACATTTTAAAAACTTCAATTTTTGAAAGTCTTAATTTTTATATAAAATAACTTGCAAACTTAAACTTGAGAAAATAATTTTTTTTTAAATGACAAAAATAAATTGCTTAAATGTACAATGTTTTCATAATACAGAAACAACATTTAAAAATTTAGTTTTTATCATATATTTACGTCATTTCAAATACTTTAAAATAATGTTAATATAAATAATATAAAATTTTAATTTTAGAGACAATTTTAAATTATTAGAAAACTTGAGTTAATCATAACATAGCAGCTTAAGCAATAAGCTGTACAGTTTCATAAGTCCTGCTGTTAAGTCTCAGAAGTTTAATTTTTGAGATGAAATTTTGTAACCTGAGAGTAGCAGGCTTTGGCATTAGACAACTTTTTTACAATGGTTTCTAGCAATTGTAAACAGAGGTCTGTTTTCTGGAGAACCATTTTGATGATAGATATGGAAGTAATGGGTTCGATCGGAAATTGATAAAAGATTTCTACCCAACGGCCATCATGAAAAAAATCACAGAAAGAATCCGAGTCAGCTAAAAGGTAGTAGTAAAAGGTAAGTTGATAGGGGGATTCTGATAATGAAGATGAATGAGTTGTTTTAGAGAGATCAGAAGCACCTAAGAGTGAATTTGGAGAAAATGAGCACTGACTAGGATCAGAAATAAGACATAAGTTGAGTAGAGAGAAGTTTGGATTGTTGAGAAACTTTGCAAAGTTGACTGTGTTAGAGAATAAGAGACGCAAAAGTAATAGGCCTTAACACCTGCAGAGTCACTGACACTAGAGCCAAGCCATTCATTCAAACCATTAAAGTCACCAGCAACAACGATATTGGCTGATGGATAAAGAGAGTAATTTGATCAGAAATAACATCAAAAAAGTATTGTCTTGAGAAAAAGGAAAGTCATGTAGAACAAAGAGAAAGGTGATAGAGTGAAGTGGTGCTAAACAAAAACACATAAAACAATAGTCTTCGATTCGAACTTAGTTTCTAGACAAATGGGTGAATTTTTACAAATTAAACGAATTAAAGAAAGATAACCATCAACAGTAAGATCACAAAATGTGACAGCTAAACTCAAATTTGTCTCACAAAGAGCAGGTAGGTCTATTGTACTTTGCAAGAGATATGACTTTACAGAAAAAGAACTACTTCAGAAAAAACTACATACTAGTAAATAATAGATTTAGAGAACTTGGTGATGATGATGGTTTTTTTGTGTTTTCTATTTTTTGGTACTTTAGTCATTTTATCTATCATTTTATCATCTAGTAATTTACTTAGATAAAGTGATTTGCTAATAATAGATGTGGTAAAAACTAAAAAAATTTTATTATTTTTAAGGATAATATTTAAAAAAAGTCATTTTAAAATCAAATTTGATTATACGTTGTCAGCAGAATGCTTGGCATTATCTCTGCATTTAATCTCTTTTTAACTGTTTTCACATTTTTATATTTACCATGGCTTTTAATGTATTGAAACATTTTATTCTAATTTCTGTAATGTTGTAATTGACTAACGTCATTTTCAGTCTTTATGTCTGTTTTAAAATAATTTTGTTATTTATCTAGATTAATTTTGTTTATAGATTTTAAAAATCAGTTGAAGTCTCTATATCCAAATATCTACTTGTAAGTTTTTTTTTATCCTATTTTTATTAGTTTTAATTTACATTTCTGCTTCATTCATTATTTATATTTTTGCATATTAAAAATAGTATGCACTTTTGCTTCCTCGTAACATGCATCTATGCATGGAGTTTAATAACGAAAATCCTGGTTATATGCAGAATCCTGGATTTTTCTGGGCAATCTCTAAGGTTATTAATTCTTTAATTGTTTTTATAGAAAGCCTCAGACAAAAACTGTAGCGGACAGCAAAAAATATTTCTTTTGATCTGCTTCGCAACTCAATCTTATAGGAAGGTGTAGATGTAAACCTGTGTTAGATTGTCTCCTGTCTGGGGTGATGAACACAGGAACTTGACTCTACTCATTAGTCAACTGTTTCATTGTTAGTAACTATGTAACTGTGTGCCCTTTTCGCAACTCTGCACCCTTATTAAACCTGGGTTAGCTCTTCTATTGCGTTGTGTCTTCACATGCTTAAATAGTGAATTATATAAAAAAACATTGTAAAAAGTGATTACCGTTTAAACGCTGATTTTAATATATGGTCAGTTAAGATTTAGATAACAAGTGCTATATTTTATTAAAATGCTGTATTTAATATATTGTATCCATATTATTTATAATTGTTTTTATGAATATTTAATACAAACTGAGAATGACTGATGATCGAAACTTGCAATCGAAACATTTTTCTTTATCATGTTTTTAAGAAAAACCTAAGTTATTAATAGCAAAAATATTGTTTACAACTGGCTGTAACGCTTCTTTTCTTTTTAAATGATTTTATAAATCGCGTGGTTCATCCCAGACAGCGTAAAGATATAAGTTATTAAACATATTTTATGTTTATAGGAAGCGGTCTAAAGTCGAGAATAGGAATAAAAACAATGTGTTTCCTTTACCTTCACCTGCTAACGTAATGTTTGAGGGCAATTTAGCATCGTCTGATACATCACGTATTGTGCATTACTTGTATGTGATCAGGACGTTATTAATGGTCCTTTTTATGTTGGTCTCTTATCTTCTCAATGGAAATCACAGGCAAGAACATAGAAGATTTGCAAGACATTTACGTTACGCTTTTTATTTTGTCTGCTTTTTTGGAATGCTAGGTACAATTGTTATTGCGGGATTGCTATTAACACTGTATGCTTATGATTTTGCAAAGTGTATATTTGGTTTTGTAGTTTTATATTTTGTGTTAACTAAACTTTTAATGCGCTATTTTATTTAATATAGAAGTTTTTTAAGCTTTTTATTACATGTTTTTTCTTTTGTTATTGCGTCGAATATGTAAGACTGATTATGAATATGTAAGCCTTTTTTTAAATACTTTTAACTTCGATATTGATATCTCCTGAATTTTATTTGTTTATGAGGTTAGTTAACTCCCTTTAAAAAGCGTACACTTTGATCTGACCTTTATTTTCATCTCTATTCTCGTGTTTTTCTCTACTTTATAATATATTTTTGTTGCTTATTTTCATTGATTTAAACATAGTTAAATGATATTAAAGATTCCCTCTATCGGGTATTTTTATGCGTTTTTTTTTTTTCGCAAAAATATTTTAATATAACTTCATTTTTTAGTAAAATAAGATGTCAAAGTATTATAGACAGTTTTTTACTTACCATTAAAGTGATGTTTACCATTACCATTTTTACTTACCATTTACCTTTTTACTTACCGTTTACCTTTACCATTACATTTTTACTTACCATTAAAGTGATGTTTTACCATTAAAGTGATGACCATAAAGTGAGTTAGGCTATGACCTATTTTATAACCCATCCAGAATTATTTTTTCGGTTTGAAAAATAAGATTAAGAAAAATAAGATTAGAAATATTTCAAGAGGGAATTTATATATTACTATACAGGGTCCTGCTTACCGCAAATAGATTTTAGGCTAACTTTCTGTCGAAAAAACTATATAATTTTGAATATCTTACTTGTGTAAATCAAAATCGTGATGTAACGTACAAGCTTAGTAACGTAGCTCTTTTCTTCAGTTGGTCTGAAGGAAAGAATTAAACCTTAACAGTTGTAATGCAATATTTTTTATCGCCAAAAATATTTGAATCCTACTTTGGTGATATCTGTCATTAAATACACTACAAGATTCTCAGGGAGCAAATTTGTAGTTCCAAAATATAGCTTCAAAATGAGTTCATACTTAATGAAAATGGCCCATACTCTATCGTAGACCATATCTACGGAAAGCATTTTCAGACATAGCTAATAAAAAAATAACCACTCTAAATCTATTTAAAAAAGAATCTCAACTGTTCTTCTTAGTTATGGATTACGCTATGCTAGAATTTACTAAAAAAATGTTGTCTCACTCTATATAATAAAGTTTATTAATTTTATTTCCTTTCTCTGAGAATGGTATGTGTGATCAGGGTCGGGCGGGCTTGAAAAAACGGCCCGGGGTATTTGGTAATGACAGCCTACTTCATATTATGTTTCATATATTTAATATATATTCATATATATATATGTATATTTATATATATATATGTATATATATATATATATTTATATATATATATATACATATATATATATATATATATATTTCATACAATAAGAACTAAGTAAAAGATAATATAGTACAGGTATTCAATTTCATAAAAAGAACGCGGAGACGCGCAGAAGACCGTCAGGTCTTGTCATTGAGAACCGCTCCTAATTTACAATCTCAATAAATCATAATCAAATATAGTCGTATATCTCAATAAAAACTTGACAGCATAAATACATCAAATAATACATGAAATTTTTAAACGTTTCAAAATATAAAAATATATTATCCATAAACAATAATTTCTTTAAGTTTATTTTTAAATGAGAGATAACTCCATTCAAAATTTAAATGAGAGATTCAGAGAAAAATCAAAATGTTTTAAAATTATTTTATTCCAAAAAGAAGCTCCACCTCATGCAATCTTTGTTTTTCCAAAATTAGTTTAATAAAAAGGTTGCCGAACTAAATTGTCTTTTCTCAAATTGTATTTATTTTTATTTTTCAAGGTATATAAATTATGGAAAGAAACTGGGTAGGAATTTATTTTACGTTTGTACATAAAACAAAGAGTTTTAAAAATATTGAGCTGATATATATTAAAAATTTTCATTTTTTTTTTTTTTTTTAATTTAGTTATTTAGATGCCTCAAGAAGACATAACGGTCTTGTCACGGAGCACCGCGGAAGTGCATTTAACTAGGAAGTTCGCGCCTCCTTCCTTACCGTGACGCGAAAATATGTCCGGAGTTTGTTTCTATCCTTGATCTCCTGTTTATAAAGCAAGGGCTCTAATCACTGCACCATGGCCGCTATAAAAGATAAAAGAGGCCATTTCAGGTAAAAGAGGCCTGGCATGAGTAAATCTGTTTTTAAAATTGATAAGACGAGCAACATGCTTCTGCTGACGATAAAGAGGTTCCAGTTTACTTTTATTGGCACTAAATCAAACAATATTTGCATAGTTTAAACGACAATGGATAAAAGAAAAATACAATTGTGTTAAACTTTGTTTATTTAAAGCATTTCTAGCCTTATACATTACTCCTATACTTTCAGCAATTTTGTTGTACAAAAAATTAGCGTGATAATTCCAGCTAAAGTTTTCATCAACACGGACACCTAAAAAGGTAGTATTTGTTTCTCTTTTTATTTGGATTTTGTCTATAAAAAGTAAGGGCAAGTTGGAAGGCAGTAATTTCTTTTTAGAAGTCGGATGAATGAGTGACCATTTTGTTTTATTCATATTTAGTGACAGTTTATTCATTTTGAACCATTCACATATTTTCGCTAATTCAATGTTCATAGTTTGAAATAATGTTAGAATACTTTTATGTGATAAAAAGAGATTAGTCATCAACAAAATAACAGTCATAATTAGACGCTTTAGGGAGATCATTGATGTAGATTAAAAAAAGAAGTGGTCCGAGTACAGAGCCCCAGGGAACTCCACAGATTATATTTAATAAATTAGTTGTACCAGTTACATTACTATAAATAAACTGTTTACGGTTGTCTAAATAACTTTTAAGTATCATTAAAACATTCCCTCTAATTCCATAGTATTGTATTTTTTTAAGAAGAATTCGATGATTAATAGTGTCAAACGCTTTTGATAAATCTATGAAAATTTGAACCCGTATTGATTGATATATAGTATACTATTTAAGGAAGGGTGATTACAAATAACGTTATACAAAATTCTTTCTAAAACTTTAAAAAAAAAACAGAAAGAACAGAAATTGGGCGATAATTTGTATCATTGGTCAGATCGCCTATTTTGAAAATTGGAGTGACTTTAGCTATTTTTGAATAATATATACATACACTGCAGACCAAAAGTTTCCGAACACTTGATATTTTTATATAAAAAGCTAAAATCTATCCTGTATCATTAAATTAATCAATAATATCAATTTATAATACTTAAACATACTAATTTTAAGTGTTTAATTAAGTTTGTTTTTTTAATTGTTTATTTTAACTTGATATATAGCGTTACGTTACTCTAAAGAGCTTGGTCTTGTTAAAGTTATTTATTTGTTGAAACATGAAGTAAATATTTATAATATAATAATAGCCGACTAAAATGATTAGGAATATTTAGTTTTATTTAGTTTTCATTTGGTATTAATGACGGTTGCATTAAAAAATCTTAAGAAAAATTTTAAAATTTTATAATTCGATTATTTAATTAAAAATATGGGTGAAAAACCTTCTTTAACGGTTGCAAAACGTTCTGAAATAATTACATTACATAAATAATTACATTAATGTAAATATCATATATATATATATATATATATATATATATATATATATATATATATATATATATATATATATATATGTATATATATATATATATATATATATATATATATATATATATATATATATATATATATATATATGTATATATATACATATATATGTATATATATACATATATATGTATATACCTCTCGTAAAATAGTAAATATTAAAAATTAATAAATTGTATAAAAAATGTGTATATGCAAAACTATTTGTCACTAATTTTTATTCGAGTTTTACTTACCGTTTGTTTAAGCGTTTTTTCTTTTATGTATCGACAAGCCAAAAATGTGAACGCTATAAAGTACATTTTGTTCCAGGAACATTTGTTCTAAAGTAATGTTCCGCCAAACATCGCTAGCGTGAACTTGGTATAACGTTGCAACTCGTAATGAAATTGTATTTATAAAATAATATTTTTGCATATAATTATTATTATTATTATGTCTTAATTAATATTATTATGTCTTTTTATGTATTATATATTATATAAATAATATTTTGCATTTATTATATATCGAAAGAATAGCTTTTCAAAATTGGTATTATGTATGGATAGCGACGTTAATTTATACAATTTTACATGAAACTATTGGGGTGAAAAAAAAAACATTGAACAGACTGAAAAGTACTAATTAATTAATTCAAAAAAGCTCATAAAATCATAGACATTATTATATTTAAAATCGTTTTGTATTTTGTAAAACTTTTGTATACCGCTACCCCCCCCCCCCCCCATTCTCTCTAAAAAAAATTTTTAGGTGGGTGGGGGTACAAAATTGTTGCGTAATATTGGAAGGGGGGGTCAATTAAGTGTTACAATATGTTGCGAGGAGGGAGGGGGAGGGGAAAGGGGTCAAAAAATGTCAAAAACTGCGTGACGTAATTTATAGACGACCCCTTATGCCAGTTCGCACTAATAAAATTCGAGCTCATTCAGCCTCCCACTTTAACAGTCTTTATACTAAGTACAACATCATTATAATAAACATAGAAATATTAGCCGCCCTCACCACTAGTGTTCACCAGTAGGTGAGGGCCCAGAGTTATTAAGAGCCCAAGCAAAATTTTTCAAATTTTTATTAAAAGTTGCCGTTCTTGAAAATAATATGCATGTAGGGTAAAGTAGTCTAATACCGCCGGCGGCTTATACCGCCATTTCATTTTTTAAAGTTGACTTAAAGAATATTTAGTGACGCAATTTAGGAAACATTGTCAGAACTTCTTAGATAAATCATTTTTTAGTTATAAAACATCATATTTTTTGAACTTTCGCCCATTTTATTGTGGTTTCAAGTCATTCGCAATTATTCTATACAATGTAAAGAGCGTGATATTAGACCATTCTTTTTTTTATCATTGATCAAAAAAGTATACATGCTTAAAACAATCAATACTTTATTGTTATTTTTGTTTATTCATGTGCCCAAGACTTTATTTGATTTTTAAAAGTGAGCAATTTTTACAATGTAAACAAAAAAACGGATATCTGGCGATATTGGTCAGATATCCGTTTTACATAAAACATTTGATATCTGGCCAATATCGCCAGGCTGGAGTGGGCTAATAACGCCACATGTTTATTTTGACTTTCGATATTGAAATTTTGTGTATATGTGTTGTAAATGCACTCGAAGCTTGTAATTTAATGTTTTTCCTCTCAAATTTTACTTTAATTTACTGTAATTTAATGTTGAAGTTTAAAAAATGAAAAAAAAACGTAAATTTTAAAATTTTCTGAAAATATTATTTAAGTTGCTGCGCTAATTGCATCAGTTAACGCGAAAATGACTGTTTAGGGAATACCTTTTTCTTATAAATGTACTTTTGTTATTGTTATCTTTTCACAACATCATACATCCTTGGGCCTGTTTTGTTTTTTATCTACATTAATAATCTTCCTGACATCCTTACATCTAAAGTAGCTCTTTTTGCTGATGACTCAACTTTATACTCCTGTCTTAACAAAAAGTCTTCTCTTTTTGATTGCTTAGAACAGGCAGCCGATCTTGAATCTAATCTTCTTTCTGTAATATATTGGGGCTTGTAGTGGCTTGTCAATTTTAACTCCAACAAAATTCAGTTATTTACTACAAACACCTATTGCAGTAATGTTGACATTCCTATAAATGCGAATAGCAACCCTCCCACTGAGTCCTCATCTTGACATCTTCTTGGATTATTGTTTACTACCAACCTCTTATGCAAATCATATATACAATCAATTGCTAAAATTAAGGTTGCTTTTCTTTATCGTGTTCGCCATTTCCTCTACCCTGATTCCATTTTCTACATTTACAAATCTCTTATATGTCCTTGTATGGAATATTGCTGTCATATTTGGGCTGGTACTTCTAATAATCCTCATTTTCTTGTAGACAAGGTCTAAAAACACTTTGTAAACGTAATTGGACCCACTTTATCTGCTAAACTTGAGCCTCTTTCCCATTGCAGTATCATGGACACTGCTGAAAAGGAGTAATCATCTTTAGTTCCATAAACTAAAACTCAATCTCTCTTGACTCGTCGTTCAGCAAAGTCTAATTCTTTTTCTGAATATGTCCCCGCACGTTCTAAAAACTTTTATTCGTCTAGTTTTTTTCCAGCACTTCAACACTTTGGAACTCTCTCCCATATTTATGTTTTCCTGACTTATACAACCTTCAACTTTTTAAATCTTCTGTCAATCGTTTCCTTGCTCGATAACTCTATTCTTTTTTTCTAGTAACTCCCAACTTAATAGTGGTTGTTATTTATTAGTCCTTTTTAGTTCACCTTAAGTGGGTCTTAGCAAAGGAGCCAGCAGTATATATTGCTGGCAGCATATTCTGCCATACTCAAAATATATTCTAACTTGAGCCGAATATGCTAATAATAGAAACTTCAGAGGAAGTGAAGGAAGTTTCACCGTAAAATTTCTCGGTGCGCCTCACCATCCTTGGCGTCCCCCTCATCGCCACAATATTATTACCATATGTTATCAGTATTACAAAATTTAGAAAAAAATTCAACCCGCTTTTCCTGAAAAAACCCTTTTGAGGGATGAAAGTACACACATTCCTGATTCCAAAAATGTAAAAACTGAAATCAACGAATTACGTCCAAGAAAAAAAATTTCGATTGAAATTTTATTCTAAAGGCACATGACACAGAAATGACAACACACATTTTTTTTTTGCATTTTTACAGCACATTTAATTTGAAAAACTCTTTAAAAATAAAGAAGTAATGCTAAATCTTCTGATTTGACTAAAAACTTATTCTGAAATCATATTGAAGTAAATGAAATCTGGTCTTCGTTGGTTTTACATGTGTTTGCTATTGTAGTCCACAATGCACGTCTTCAATTTGCAACCATAGTTAGGATTACTTGCGTCTTTTGTATCTTTATCAGTGTTCAGCAAATGAGTGGTAAAGAGCTTCTGTTGACTGCTCACTGTAAGGTCTGCTCACTGAATTCTTTGATGTGAAAGAAGACTGCATGTACCTTGGGCGTCACTAGAGCCAAAAGTCCTAAGCTGCCCAGGAAATAAAAAATGTTGACAATCAGCAGTACACCATGTGCAGGGTGAGTGCTGGAGTGTGCTTGTAAACCACAAACAATGTTTGCAACCTTTAAGTCACAAGAAATGAAGAAGTTTGTAGAGTTGGCTTGAATCAATGAAAGTAATTGTCTAATGATTTCATATGCTTCTGACATGTCTTCTGCAACGCAACCAAAAGCTATCGTTTAACTCCACTATCTTTGGCATGTGGTGCAGTGAGCAATTGCTTGCTTGGGACAGAGTAACTGATACTACTTGTCTCAATTATTCCCAGACTGATTTTCAGGAATCCACCTCCACCATCTATTCCAAGCTTGACAATCTTGTCAGAGAATGATTGTCGAGACTGTTGAACTTCATTCAAAAGCTTTTTCAGGTCATTGCAATGAACAACAGTAATTAACTTTTTGGTGTTTAAAGCTTTTTCAGTTGACACATCATTGTCAGTTTGTGTGAAATGATCTGATAAATGTCTTCCGAAGGCATCAAACTTTGCATAAAAATTGCTTTCAATAACTTTTGTTCTGCTGACTTGATTGATTGTTGATGCAAGTTTTTTAACACCAGAGTTTGACAAATTAGTATTCACCTGATCAGTGACAAAGTCATTCACTGTCATGATTGGAGCATTGTCCAAAAGTTTTTTGGTACTGGAAGATCCTAAAATACAGAACAATTAGTTGAACAGTGTAACAAAGCTTAATAAGATCTAAATTTCGCTAAATTTGGCAATAAATTTTAAATGATGTGGGGTTCTATTATTTTTATTGTAAACTTTATATCTTACACAACTAAAACTAAGTTGTGCAACTCTAAATGTTCCATGTAGAGATGCACCTTTTGAAGAAATCACTGAAGATGTAATCTGTTCTGCCAATGTTTGATCTTTTGTCACAAGGGTTTGCATATTTTTTTTTAAATGTTGCCTGATTGCACTCATGGGGAAGGCCTCTGCCTACAAGAGCAAGACACTCTGAGCATCTTCTGTGAGTTTTTGCTTCTGATGATGGCATCGAATCAGTACTGACTGGATGCTTTTCATTTAATTTTAGCCTTCCAACTTTGCAAATAAGATAGTCACAGTTTTGTTCTCGTTTCTCTGGTCTGACTTGAATGCTCTTGTAGTTGAAGATAGGTGGCAAGAGGACAGGCTGGCCAGATTCTTTTTTCCTCAGTTTCACTCTGCAATTCTCACATATTCCCTTTGGGACTCAAGTATCAGAGAAATCAATTGCTTTATCAAGTAGAGAATGAAGTTTTTCAATGATGAATGTTGTCTCTTGTCTATCATACTTTTGAAAGCACAAGAAGCAGACAACCTTCCTGTTGTCTTCATCTGACCATGCAGAATTTGGCATTTTAAAAAATGTAAGTCTTTTTGAGCACTTTAACTTATTGTAGCACTTTCCCAGAATTTTAGTCTGAGCACATTGTAGGGTTGTGCTGTTAGTATTTGAGTCAAACATGCTTATGGTTTTAGATAGATATAATAAGTGAATTCTTTTACATAATTTTCATCAAAAAAATATGCAAACTGGCTTTCCTAGTATACTGTAAAATTATTGCCTATATTCTGTGACAATCAATTTGATGCAATGTTTTACAATCTAATTAAGTGCTGTAATTAATTTAAAAGTCATCTTTTAGTTTTAATAATACTGTAAAAATGCAAAAATATTGTTCACTGTCATTTCAGTAAGATGCGCTAATAGAGTAAATTTCAATTGCAATTTTTTTTCTCGGACGTAATTTGTTGATTTCCGTTTTTACATTCTTGGAATCAGGAATGTGTGTACTTACATCCCTCCTAAGGGTTTTTTCGGGAAAAGCGGGTTGAATTTTTTCTAAACTTTGTAACGGTGTTGTATATAAATAATAACTTTAAAACCATTTAGTGCTATCGCTTCTAGTGCATATTCATGATCCTTCAATTTCTGAGAATGCAACTGAAGCATCATGTATACCAGGGACGGATCCAAAAATATTTTAGGGGAGGGGTGGGTGTCTCAATGACTTTGAATGTTTTTTGAAGTATATTTTTTGACTTAATTAACAAATACTCATGTTAATCTGTTTTTCTCATGCTGTTTACATAACTAAATAGTAGTTTAAACTAGACCGAAAGAAAAATTATTTTGTTCGAAATTAAAATTTTAAAAAAGTGATATTAGGAAAAGTCTGAGTGGGGTCTCAAGACCCTTAGAAGCCCCCTCCTCCCTAAATCTGCCCCTGATGTATATTACAAACCTGCTAGCAAACGGTTTTGACATTTCTTATTTTTGATTCCGAAAGCGCTTCACAGAATTGAAATGCAAAATTGTTGCTTTTATTTGCATTAATTTGAATTGTTTGCTTCTTTTAGAAGTTGTTATAAGGAGAAATAATGCACGGATGATGCTACAAAGAACTATGGAAAATCCTGCTCGAATTATAGTTTAAAGTAAACTTTATAATTATTTAAAAATTCAATGTTTTTCAAATATTCGCGATCATTTAAATTTAAAATCGCGTTTTTTTTGTAAAGGTAAGTGGTTTAATCTATTTTTTATCTAAAATGATTTCTTGTCGATTTTTTTATTTTTTTATTTTGGTGTCCGCGCAAAACAAACACAAGGTCAGCGGTAACAAAAGAA
This sequence comes from Hydra vulgaris, assembly GCF_038396675.1. Taxonomy (NCBI): domain Eukaryota; kingdom Metazoa; phylum Cnidaria; class Hydrozoa; order Anthoathecata; family Hydridae; genus Hydra; species Hydra vulgaris. The sequence goes on along the minus strand of NC_088932.1, from coordinate 15,268,157 downwards.
ACTAAGACAAACAAAGCAAAACAGACTTTAATGAAGCGTAATAAAAGAAATTGTTAAGGAAAGTAGTTAAAACGAACAACGTTAAATAAACCAAAAAATATCATACCAACGTAGTAATATAAAGTAAACTAAAAATTGAAAAAATAAATATATGAAAAAAACTTTTTATAAACAACATTTTTAAAATAGACTAAAAATAAACTTTTCACGGAACCCATGGACACAACTTGAAATATCCATTAAAGTCAATGTTTGAAAATGTTGTGCGTCAATAGGATTGAGTTGCACTTAGTTCCCGACATGAATTAAGTTAAGTTTATTAGTTAAGCACATGAATTTATATAGTTTATATATAAATTCATGTGCTTAAATTTTTTTGAAGACGTCCTGTAAACGTGTTTGAGACAACTTATTTCTAAGGTCATTAGGACGTCTTAAGTAGGTCTTAAGGAAGTCAATAGGACGCCTAAATATGGAAGTCCTGATATCGTCTTAATATAGGCGCCACTAGGACGTCCAAATAAAGACGTCTTTACTGGACATCTTTAGGACGTCCTAATTTGGTCTAAAACGTCGCGAGTAAGACGCCTGTAAGGCTTGATGTTCGCAAGATTGATGTCTGTGCCCGCTGGGAACTGTTCCTGAGTCAAAACCAGTGTTAATTGAGAAAAATGCTTTTTTGAGGAATATATTGTCGAGTTGAAAAGCAGAAAGCGCAAGTATTGAAAAACATCAAAGAATTCAAACAATTTTTTGCAGCAGTTATTTTCATTGGGAAGCAAGCCCTTTCATACATAGGTAAACAAGGTAAATCTCTCTACAGTTTGCACGATAAATCTATTGATCAAGGGAACCTATTGGAACTAATATGGTGATAGCAGAGTTTGACGTTCCACTTAACAATCATATAGAAAAAGTTATTCAGGTAAGTCAAAGGAGGAAAAATATTTGATACATAAAAGAAAGGGAAGCTCACGTGGACGTGGAGGTTTGGTTGCAATGTTGTCAAAGACCATTGTTTACAATATTCTAGCTGTTATTTCAAACTTGATGAAGAATTACCTAGTCAAGAAAATTGGTGATCAGAAATTCAGATAAGTAAAATGATATCCTGAATTATATTGTAAGCCTGAATGATCTTAAAGATCATTCTGGCTCACAAAAGTTTAAATTGAACTTTTGAAGTGTACCATTATTTTACCAATTTATTAATTAAAATAAAAAATCCTTCATATGGATGAGTGTTGTAACATATAATAGCTAAATACCCCTATACCAAACCATTTTCTACCTCTTTCCCGACCTTTAAGCGCCCTCCCTCTTCCCTTCCCGGTGAGACTTGAAGCCCCAGTCCGCGCCTTTGTATTCTCATAGGCATTAATAAGCTTCTCTGACATTATTTGAAAAGTTTTAGCTTCAGCAGATAGAGTAATATCATCTGCAAATTGAAAGAGCTCACAATCAATGCAATTTGGTAAACTATTCACAAAGATGTTAAATATTTGTGGACTGAGGCCACTATCTTGTAATTTTTTTCAAGTAATTTTTTTACAATTTTACAAGTAATTTTTTTCCAAGGAGTAGTACAAGATTCTCAACCACTCTTTGCTCTCTTTCAGAAAAATAACTTTAAAACCAGAGGAGAGTGTCCATATTGCATCAAATGGCTTCCAATTTTTTCAGAGGAAGGTTGTGGGGTTGTGAGGCCTTAGAAAGATTGACTAGCAGAGTCCCCACCATGTTACCATTATCCAGTGATGTTTTCAACGATTCCGTTGCTGCTATAAGCGCTGTTCTACAACCTGAGTGTTTACGAAAGTCATATTGCTGATTGGGAAGTATTTTAAAGGCATCACAGAAGTTGACTAGTTGGTTAGATATTGCCTTTTCAAAGCAGCGAGCTAAAATTGGAATGATTGACATAGGATGATAATTAGATGGATCGTCACGCAAGTCTTTATTTTCCATACGGATATAATGTTTGATTTTTTCCAGTTGATGAAGTTTTACTTTACTCAAAGCGGACCTCTTACTCTAATGTAGGACAATCTACTCCTGAGTAAAATATCCTGTCGGACAGTTTGCTCCGACGGACAATTTTCTCCGTGACAGTACTCAAGAAAAAAAAAGGATTTGCCCTAATGATTACGAATATATTCAAATCAAAAATCCGAACATTTAATAAAAACGCGACGTAATTTACTCCGATTATTCGAGCATTCCTTTTAGTGAAGTATATTAAATTAAGAAACGTTTTAAAGAATACAATGGAATATATTGTATTCAATACGTTATATAATACAATAAACATTTTTTATAAAGTACAACATATACTATAAACAACATTAAAATATTTAAACAATCATGTTCCATTTGTATTTGAAATTTTATTGGCTTTGTTGTTGTAGTAGATGCTTAGAAGAGTTTTAAAAAAAGGTTTTTAAAATAAATTTGTTCATTGACAAATCACGAAATCTTTCGTTTTAGATTAAAAAAACACAGGTGATTGTATAGTTTGGCATTAAAATGATCCCAGAACTTGATTTAAATGAATGTTTAAAAGATTCTCCTAAATTCCGGTAGGATTTAGTTATTCAAGTTGAATTTCTTTTAACTAGTTGAATTTCAACTGGTTAAAAGCCTTTTAGTTTATATAAATTAGAAAAAATTATTGTATAACATCTGTATTAAAGATGTAGCTTTAGCTTCAATGTTTTAGTGAAGTATATATATATATATATATATATATTTTTTGAATAGTCAATAATTTCAAAAAGGTTTCTTTAGTTGCTACTAAATACAAAATTTTTTTAAAGTTTTGGTGTGTATTGGAAACTTAGAAATGAATTTATTACTTCCAAGTTATAAACTATAGAAATTGTTACATTTTGGTATGATTGGTATGAACTGATATGATTTGATTTAGTTTAATAATTTTTGTAATTTTCTGCATGCATGAGTAGATTTGGTTTTATTCAGATTTTTTTCTAGTCAAATTGAAATTGCTAATGATATTTCTTTAGCTACTTTCTAAACTTCTTGCCAATGATATTTCTTTATTTACTTTCTAAACTATTTAATCTCTCCTTTGCTACTGGTATATACCCTTAAATTTAAAAGGTGCATCTGTTAAACCAATCCTTAAAAAGGACTCAAAACTTGACTGTAATAACTATAGACCAATATCATTATTATCAAATATCAGCAAAATTCTTGAAAAATTAATGTATTCTTGTATCTACCACTTTCTCGATACTTCTAAGTGTCTCTATGGCCGACAGCTTTGATTTCAATTAAAACATTTTACTTTACATACACTTATTAGCATTACTGAAATGATTTGTAGTGGGATTGATAGTGGTTCTTTTGCATGTGGCGTCTTTATTGATCTCCAAAAAGCATTTGATATACGAAGTATCGCTAATGATTGTTTTTCATCCTATATTAAAAATTGTACTCAGTTTGTCTCGAAAAAATGGAAGAGAGAGGATTATACGCTTTCTGATTGAGCCGATCATTCAGTTGAGCGATGGTATTTACAATGGCTGATTTGCTAAGCTGCTCAAAAGATAGTGCTGGATCCAAATTCTTGTAGCGTTAAAGGCCCTTTTTCAGATATTTTAATAAGCTTGAAAAAGATGTACGTTGCTTATTGAATCGTCACAGTAACAAGGCTTTTAACTTTACACCTAAATCCAAGGTTATCGATCATGAACATTAGTGTTGTATCGGCTGACAGCAGTGTTACATCATTTTGGCACAATGTTTTATAGCCAATTTTACTTGCGCAAGACATATAACAACACTAAAATTGCATCAAACTCCTTCTCCAGTTACTTCAACTTTGGACTCAAGGTTGATCAGTGACTTACAAATAGAATTTCTCAATTTTACAAAACATTCGAGCATTATGTACAAGCTACTCCAGTGAATTTTGCAGTCAAGTATTAGTCGAAAGCCTTTGCCAAATTTGTCTAATGCGTATTTTTGAAGTGTTTGATCATTTTTTGTTGGAGATCAGCGGTTAAAAATCACCAGTCAGTTCAAAAGAGTTATTCTTTTTACTCATAACAACTTGAAACTTGCCGGAAAAGTCTTCTCCATTGGTTTTGTTTGTGACATCTTCAGTATTTCTATCCTTGTCACTTTCACTGCTATTGTTGTAATTACAGATTACTTTCAAGTTTTTTCTTTGCAAAAGTTGACGGCTTTTTGTAACACCTATTTGAATTGCACGATTGTTGATCACAATTATCTAAACATCAGTATCAATGAAAACAAAACCGATGACGATGCTGCATCTCGGGACAATTTCTTCTTCAGCACGTCAATTTCAAGGTTAGTTTTTAGGTACTTTCACCATTTAATTTTATCTCTTTGTTGCATTTCTTACACTTTGCAAGTTGATTTTCTTTATCATACGGAAAAAAAAACCATACAAAACTTTCGCCAACTCATATACCTGTGCTGAACTCTTTGAACTATTTGGGACATTTTATGTTTTTCTGGATGTTAAGGTGATTCAAGGTTCTTAATTAAAAATGCATAAAGTTTTTTTAGCAAACATAATTATAATTGCTGTTAATTCCATAACTTTACATGGTATACCATTGGCAAATAACACTATGAATAACTTTCTATAATCTATTATCTTGATGATTTTAAAAAATTAAAAATATTTTTAATTTTGTAAAAACATCAAGAAGTTTTAATTTTCTTTTAGAAATTTTCTATTAAAATTGCTTTTGAATTAGTGCAAAGCTCAAACATGTGTTCAACCATAGTCATAAGAAATAGATTTCGTATGTCTATATATTATATATATATATATATATATATATATATATATATATATATACATATATTGCACATTTTTTTATAAAGGCTGTAAAGTAGTTGTTGCTAAGCATATTTATACCATTGCTAGGGTATTTTTTAAAATTGGCTTTGGTTGAAAATTTAGCGAAATAAGGCTACTTCTAGGACTTATGAGGTTACTCCTTCACAGTTCCTTGCATGCACATGATTTTTGTTTCATATAATCAATGTATGCCTTAGTATCTTTCAGTAACACCAAAGTAAATTATGTGTAAGTAACGGCCTTAAGAGATATTAAAGCTCAAAGTTAGGGTAAAATTTCAAATTTAGTGGTTTTGGACCATGATTTCTAGACAACTAAAAATGTAACCATGTTGAATTTTTACTTTTAAAGTAGAAATCTACCCATATTAGCAGAAAAAAATAAAAACAAACATGTCTATAATATTCATGTCCCCATGATCCCCACCACATCCCTGGTAGTACTGCGCTCAACTCGTTTCTCCGCGCAGCGGCCTTGTTTGTCAAGGTTCGTGTTTCGGAGTTATAGAGTTGATAGAGGGTTATACCACAATAAAAGTAGCCTCCTCGTCTGTAGTGGCCTTCTCGGCCTTGAGGAGGCAAATTAACAAAAAAAAAATGCTGCTAAAATTGTCCTACAAAGTAGCAGTTGCACTCTAATTGGCAAATATTTTCACAAAGTTGGCCAAATTTTGGGGCCCAATATCTCCGAAATAAATAGGAATTGTCGAAAATTTTTTTACCAGTGGCCTACTTTCATTGTTTTTTACAAATTATCTGAAAATGAGGACAATTTGAAAACATCCAGAATTTACTTATTTTGCCTAGATTTCTCAAACAATGGCTCTCAGAATATACTTGCCATTCATTTTTAATTATTATCTTAAACAGTATTTTTTATTTTTTTATTTTGACGTGTTAATACAGGCTTTAACTCAAATTAAATAAACAAAAAATGGTAACTTGTAAGTTTTTTTACTATCTAATTTTATAAATTTGATGACAGCGTTTATATGCCTATATTCAATATTTAGTTTGTGCCAAAATAATATTAATACAATGGTTTTATTTTTGGTGAAATGTTCAATCTATTAATAGAATTTATCAAAAAGAAAGTATAAAATTTTCTGAAGTAAAAATGCTCTTGGAAAAATTTACATGTTCAAAAGTAAATGAACTGGGAGGACTAAGGTTGTATAAAATCTGAGTTTAATTCCAGCTTAATTAATTTTCAAGCACTTATTATAAAATACAATAAAATACTCCAATAACTTGAAGTTTTTTTTTTAATGTTTAATGTTTTTAATGTGGTTTGTGCTAATTTCAATGTTCTGATTTTCTAGACTTTTAATTTATTTCTGAGTTGTATCTTATTAGTAAATATCAAAAAAATACGAAGTCAACTGTGCTGAACCCTGAATAAAATACAATATTAAGTATTAAGCTTTAATCAAATTTTTGAAGTCAATAACTAAGTAAGTAAAAATGCAATTATAGATACGTTATTAATACATACGGTTCACTAAAGTGTCAAGCATTAAACAACAGGAATTGACATCACAATTTAATTTAATGTTGTAAATGTAACACTTACCATATATAGAAACAAAAAAAAGTCTTGTCACTCTTAAATTGCTAATTTTGTATATTGAACAATCAAAATTCAAATAATTAGATTTGTCAATTATTTTTTAGTTTTTTCTCGTTGCTATTATAGAAAAAATATGACATAAAAATTTAATACCAAAGTTTTGAAAAAATAAATCTTGAGTTATGTAATAAAAAAACAAATAAGACTTTAAAATTTTTTTTTAATATATAACTTTAAATTACGAACAAAACATATTTTTGTTACTAAAGTTTTTATTTTTTGGAAAGACAAGAACTTTTGAATGACCATATCCCATGAATCACACAAGATTTTAAGCTGAAGTTTTAAAGATTTGTTTCTCTTTTAAATATAAACCCATTCTCATTAATATATCACAGTTTTAAAATCTCAGGTGGACCTTGGTTCATTTTGAATGGAATGGCTCTTATATCTTTCATTTTTTAGCTTATATTTTTATATCATTTATTATTATTTCTTATATTCTTTTATTTTTATTTCTTTAATTTTTTATTTTTTGCATTTTGAAGTTCAAAATCTTTGAATTTCAATCACGCTTTCCAATTACTTATATATATATATATATATATATATATATATATATATATATATATATATATATATATCAGACCTTGTTTTAAACCGTTACGCCTAGAGCGATTTACGTACGCCTTAAGCGATTTTTACGTTCGCGTAGAGCGATTTTGGTTAAGCTACTTTTTATCATTTTTTAACTTTTCAATTATCGGTAAGATAAAAGTAGCAATTAATGTTTAAAAAAACCACATTAACTTTTGAATGACGATATGTGAAAATATTTGTTACCAAAAGTTTGAAAGTAGTTACGATAAAAATAATTGTTGTAACTTTTTATTGCGATGATATTTCTTATCTTTTTATAACGATTATATTCAACGTAATTTTACGCTAACCTTTTATCAAAATATTTTACAAAATGAAAAAAATTCGCCCATCCTTAACTAAATATTTTTTGCAGATGATTTTAATAAAAAATATAGTAAAAAAACTCAATACAAATCTATATTACAAAAAACATTTATATTCTGTAATCTCTGAAAACAAAAATATGAAGACATTTTTTCAAGATATTAAAAAAATGTGCCAGTATATGAATAATTTATTTTTAATTTACATAAAATTAATTCTTCATTAATTATTACTCTTTGCTTTTTTTATTAGTTAAAAGTATATGGATACCTTTAACTTTAACATATACAGGGGGAGGGGGCCGGTACATAAGAAAAGAAAGTTACCTGTTACTCAAAATTTTTGAAAGAAGACAATTTGTTTAACTGCGTGCGATTCAATAAACTTTTTTTTTTTCATAAATTAAGTTATATTATAAAGTTAAAGACATCACGAGTAGACTATAACATCCGCTGATGACACAAATAATACGTTAAATATATTTATACAACGGAGGTTTCATTATGCATGCGCACGTTGCCGACTCCGTTAATTTAAAACTAAGGCATGTTTTAGTTTAATGTCTTTATTATTTACTAATGACTATGTATTTTTCTATATAAAATAAGACAAACTAGAATATCAAAACCAATATTTTTATTCTCTCCAAATTGTTTGAAGTTCAATAATGGATTGTATTTTGAAGAACCAAAAAATTACTTTGAAAACTTTTAAGTCTTGGGACTTTGCCGATGTTTTTCAAATTGAAACACTCACAGAAAAAGGGAAGATTTATGTCATTAAAATCATATGTAGTTTATGTAAGCTTCATCAACAGAAAATCTTATCCAAAACCAATAATGCCGTGAGGGCAGCTGCTCTACGGTTTATAAATGGCACGAATTATGTTAAAAAAGATAGTATTTGTAGACATTTGTCAGGAGCAACTCATCAACATGCAATTCAATTAGAAAATGAAGGCAAAAATGAAGATGGAGTAGCCAACAGTGTAAGGGTTTATAAATTAGTTAAATTTTTTTGTTTCATTGTCAATCGATTCCATTTTAGTTAAAAGCAAAAAAAAATATTATATTTTTGGTTTATTAGATTAAATATTTATCCAAGTAAAGTTGTTAGACTTGAAATAATTTTTAAATCTTGTAAATCGTGGCGTAAAAATATTAGGGTTCTATCTCACTTTTTTAATGTTGAAAGAATTTAAAAAATTTGTTATACCCTTATAAATTTTTTAAATCAAAAGTAAAAATTTGTTAACTTCGTAAAATTAAATAATCAAAACATAAAATTTGTTTAATTGATTGCTTAGAACACACATTTTTTATTATTTATTAAGTAATATAAATTGGTTTAAGACAAAATAGCATATCGGTAGATGAGAATTATAAGGTTCTATCTCCCAATGTGCATAGTGAAAAAGTTCAATTTTTTGTATTTATTTATAATAGTTTTGCGTTTAAAATTATATAATTTTAGTATATTAATCTTATTGTTATTTATATAATATTTAAATTGTATGTTATTCTTTTTTCATTGTTAATTTCAACCTTGTTTAATAAAGTTGGAACCAAAGGCTGTCGACTTGCGTAAAAAAATGTTAATTTGTTTGCAGAGGATTATGGGATGCCCGGGTAGAATAACATTTAAAAAACAAATTAAAAACGAATATATATATATATATATATATATATATAAAGTTATATAAAGCAACAAATGCTATTAGTAATGAAATATTTCTAATTATTTTATTGGTTTTTTAATCAAATTTTGGACTCGATTTGTTAAATTACATTTTTGACTTAAAATATGAACCCACTTAAATCTGGTTGTTATAAAAAAATATAAAACAACTCTGAAAACTAGAAAAATCAGAAATATATATATATATATATATATATATATATATATATATATATATATATTTATATAATTGTTGTTATTATACAATTGAAATTATTTGTGTAGCTAACGTTCCATCTTTTTATAGTTTTTTTTATTGCGTGGAGAAAGATCTCGGTTATACAGTTTAATAAAATAAAATATTCGTGATATGACGAATATATGAACTATTTTTTTTTGTAGGTATAAAGCATGTTCGAAGTGATATTTGAATAAAAACTCAAAAGAACATATTTCCATTATTTTGGAAGATAATCTAAAAGCCAGGTTTTCCATATCAAGCCACTTTTCAATATATTCTATGAAAACTACTTCCATATTAGAAATCAAAGAAACTAACAATGAATTTGGATAACAATTTTGGATGTTTGTTTGTTTATTGGTCTCCTTACCATTCTTACTAACTATTGTAAAATCAATTGATTCAGTGCAAAGTACTACCTTACAATGTTGACACAGAGAGATTCTTTTTATTAACAAGTTAGAGAAATATGTATGTGATTGTTCAATAGATTGTTTTATAAGGATAGCAACAGGAAATCTGTTTAAAAGAACATTGTTTTTTGTATTATTATCAAAAAATAGACAATCTTTTTTAGTTAGTATTTTTTGTGAATTTTTAAATAAGGAATTTAGATCCAATGCCACACTAAAATCTGTTTCTGCCAGACAGTTGCTATTAGACTTACTAGTTTCTACTGACAACAGCAAAAGGACATTCTGGTAAGCTGCTCGAAATTGTCTTACAGTCGGTCTGTCATTCCACCCTCCTTACTCCGTATAGTTCCAAAAAAACTTTCTAAGCAATCTTGGTTGAAGCGAGATGTGCAAACAAAAGGAAATCCTTCCAAGAGAAGCTCCTGGCACAGTTCTAGTATACTGTTAATTGTAACATTTAACCCCCAATGACTAGCTATCTTGGATTAGGATTGTACATCACAAAACTTCCATTTCTTAATCCAAGTTTGGAGTTCTTTTAACAATGTAATGTTATTTCCATTAGTTGTTATAGCACAACGAGCAGGTTTATCACCCTGAAGCTTTCTTGAATTTAACAGATCAAAAAGAATATCCATTTTTTCAACAAATTGGGCAGTCACTCTTACAGTTGACGGTAATATATTTGCAGTGACACACAAAGACAATGCGGTGGCAACCTGATGACTTAATACTTGTGTTGCTAGATTAACTCTCATTTTTAGAAATGCTCCAGGATCGAGATGTTTGTCAGTCAATTTTGGTGCAAGACGGATAGGATTGCATTTGTCTAGCTCATACAACATTCTAATGTGATTCCATGAAACTATATTACCATCAATATTAATGTTATGTCGCATAAGATTATTGCGAACACTTTTAATTAGATGAGGGGGATCAAAGATAATATGAATTCTATTTTTTAAAGACAGGTGTTGAATATAAGATTTTATTTTTGAAAAACCAAGAATTTTAAGTGCTGCAATATTAGTTGATCTTTGATCACACACAATACACCGAACTAACAATCCACAGTCCTGAACTTTTGATATAGCTTCTTGAATAAACTTAATAAGATTAACTGTTGAAACAGTTGAGTTACTGAAAAAATATGCAATTGGTTGTTTCCATTTAGTGGCAATACCTCTGATAATAAAAACTAGAGCTTGATTCAGTGGTTTCTTGTTTTTTATTCCAAAAACAACATCTACACTTTTATCATAATCTAAGTGTTGTTTAAGTGCCATCTCATCCAATACTAAACTGCAATTACGATCTTGTTGATTCATGTTATTAACATGAAGTTTTAGTAAAGTAAACAACTTTTGTGGGAATCCAGTTGGCATATCGCCATAAGCTCTTGTTAGAAACAATTTCAATGTGTTGCGACTTGGTAAAGAAAATATATTACTTAACATTTTATAAGTTTGTGGACTATGAAAAATAACTCGTAGTCCAAGTAATTTATCCGATATTGTCCAATATCCTTTTTTATGGCGGTAACTCATTTTTATTTGACTTGTAAAAAATTTTTGTTGATCATCTGAAAGAAAGTTTTTAGATAAATCTAAAATATGATTAATTGAGTTATTGCAACTTTTATGCTTTTTTTTCTCTAATAGTTTTATTTTTTTTCGTAGCCTGCATATTGTAACACGAGATGTACGCAATGAATTTAAGACTTTTCTGTACTTTTTTATATTTACAGTTTCTATATTGGCTTGAGTGTTTTCAACTTTACTATCATTATTTTCATTTTGTATTTTTTTAACTTTTAAAGGCAAATGATTTCTTTTGGTAGGTGGTTTTCTTTTTTCTCCTACAGATGGTGGTGGATTGGGAACATTAAAAAATGTAGGGATTGCATTATAAAGCAGACGTTTTCCTCCATTGTTTGTAAAATAGTACATTGAACTTTCAAAATGGTTACTACACAAACGATATTCTTTTTCAAAACTTCAACAAACTTTCTATTTAGATCTCCTCTTCTACAATTTATAACCCATTTCTTGCACCTTTAAAAATAAGAATAACATATACTTTTTGTTGCATACTAATTGAATTACAATTACATTACATAAATTAATCAGTAAAATAACTCGATAAAATGAAAACAAAAACTTATTCTAAAAGAAAACAAATACACATAACTTATGTGTATTTGTTCAAACTTATGTCATAAGTTTGAAAAGTTGCACAATAGCCTACTTTAATTTTGTGTTACAAAAATAATGTGTTAAATTAAAAAATATATATATATATATATATATATATATATATTAAGTACTAAATTATATAAATTAAGTACTTAAATCATAATGCTTAGTAAAGTTAAGTATTTACCTTTCTTTGTCTCTTGGAAAACGAAAAAAGGACACATTTTTATCGGCTACTCCACTGGTATTTGTGCAGTTAACTGCTGCACAATATAAAGGCATTTCTTTATACTAAAAACTATAACTTATTGAAGAAAAAAACGCAATATAATATACAGAAAACAATTTACAGTTTCATCCAAATTTGTTATGAGAGTTAATTTTTATACTACCTACACATCCCATAATGCCTTGCGCAAACGATTACACTTTAAACTATGTAAATATAGAAGAGTTGACAGTGCTTGGTTGGAACTATCAACTAATTTGTAAACAAGCAAGTTTAAAAATAATACAATTAATAATGTAAAATTAATTATAAAACATAAATAACATTAAAAAATATACATATTTGATCAATATAAACAACGGATAATTGAATAACTTAAAATCGCAAGTTAAATTGAAGGGCTTAGTGCTAAAAGTACTCAAGTCACAAAATTAATGTTTTGAGAAAATTTAGTTTGATCAGAGATATAACACTTCAAAACAAGGATTTAAATGGCTGATCAAAGTAGATTTTCTCAAAACATTTACTTTGTGACTTAAGTACTTTTAGCACTAAACCCTTCAACTCTCTCAAGGGATCGTCCATAAATTACGCAACGCTAAATTTATTTGAAAAACAGTAGTAGGAGTTCTTAAGTTCTTTAACTCGGCGATTTTCACTAAACTTAATACGCTATTTTCATTTTTTTTTAACTTTAGGCGCTGCAAGTGAAAACTTTTGACTATTTTGTCTTGTTTATTAGTGAAATTTAGCATTGCGTAATTTATGGTCGATTCCCAACGTCAAAAAATAGAGATTGAACCCTATTATTCATAAGTCACGAAGTGTAAAACATAACAACATTTTATAGTTGACAAAAGTCACATGACACGAGGATCACTTCAACGCAGAAATGCATGTTCTGGATAATGCACTAATTTTGTGAATTAATAAATAACTTACTTTATAATAAGTTTTTGAAATAACAATTTTTTAAACTAAAAATGTTTGAATAATATTATCTTATAAGTTCTCATCTCATAGGTTCGATCACTTTATAAAATATATTTTGTTATTGTTAAAAAAAAATTATTTTCACAAAACTATTAATTACATGATATAATGGGTGACAGGAATAATGTCGCAAAGTTTTGATAGTTGCAAAATTTGATTGTCGCAAATTTGATTGTTGAAAATGTGAAAAAGGGATAGTGTCGCAAATTGTCGCATGATTGGTTGTCGAATAACAGAATAAGGAATAACGTCGCAAATGAATTTAATGAATAGTGTTGAAAATATAAGAAGGAATAATGTTGCGAAGGAGTTTAATGAATAGTGTCGAAAACAAAAAAAAAAAACGGAATAGTGTCGCAAATGAATCTATGGGTCCGTTTTTACTATTTGCGACATTATTCCTTTTATTATTTGCGACACTATTCCTTTTTTTTTTTTGCTATGTTAGGCCTTTTTAATATATTCGAAACTATTCCGAAATTCATTTTTCGTAATTGTTCCCGTCACCCGTTATAATTAAAAACGTTATTAATAAACAAATATCAGCCATAATAAACATTGTTTTCAAAAAAATAAATTATTTGTTAATAATCAATACAATAAAAATGTTGTCTTTTTATTATTATTAATAAAAAGGAAACATTATCATTCTTTTTTTTTCTTTCGTTGCTTAGTAACGCGTTATTAAGTGATGAAAGATTGATTCGTAGCCTTTGTTTATTACAGTAATTTTGTCGCAAAAATTTATTTTCCGTTGTGGTGGCGCTGTTTTTCTTTTCTATTTCTATAACAATTTCAAATAATATTTAACAATGTTTTTTTAAAAACACATCTATTCAACACTTCCCGTTTTGCCATATTTCTTATTAATGGTGAAAAATGGTTTTTAGTGAAAATCAAAACAGCGTTTTGTCTGCGATGAAAACGATTATTGTCCTGAAACTTTTTAGGTCTCGCGATAATCGCCTTTACAAGCAGAATAAATAAAATAAACAAATGCTACTATTTGTTTAGGTTGTTGTCAAAAATTTGTCAACAAGTTCATGTTTAAACCCTTCTGCACTGAAAGAAATACACATGCAAAATTCCTACCGTAACCTTATAAAAATTGCCTATGAAATGGCGTGCCACCCAACAATGCCTCACGCACATTTTTCTGTTTTGGTAAGTCCTAAATTAGTTGCAATTTGCGTTGAAATACTTGGTTTTAAGTTTTACTTGTTTTATGTTGTTACTTGTAATTCATTACTTTTCTACTATGATTTTTTTATATATATATACGAAAGTTGTTCCCTCAATGGTACCGTTCTTTTAACATTCTCTCAAAGTCGCGGTAGTGAAGTTTGATTGGTTGATTTAAAATATAATATATAATATATATAAAATAACAATTTATTTGACAACAAAATTTAAAAAAATTAAAGATACTATACCATTGCGCGAGCAACAGACTTTTTATATATTGGAATGTATTTGACTTTACTATTTTAGGTGAGGTGTGCAAAAATAACTGGCGCAAGCCTTATTAAACGCAACGAGAATGGGCACACATGCAGAGAAATGATTAAATGTTGTGCTGACTCTGTGCGGGAAAAATGCTTTGAAAACCTCCAAAGGTGGAATTTTTTTTCCATTCTTAGTGATGGAAGTCAACCAAGAAAAACTGGAAAAGAAAAGGAACTAGTTTTAGTTCGAACTGATAACAATGGCGTACCAATTTACATGGTAACAGAGTTGTTGGATATGTCACTTTTTGGTGGTAGCAACTCCAACTCCGTGACCATTGGTATAAACAGTATTTTTGAATCGGATAAATCATTATTTAAATTAAGTACCGATGATTATACCAACAAAGTTGTATGTGCAACAGCAGATGGGGTAAGTGTAAACTTCAGTATATATAAAGGTATACTTTCCCAGTTGCAGCAAAGCTGTCCCTTGTTGATTCAAATCCATTGTATTTATCATAGGATTGAATTGGCTGTAAAAGATGCCTTTAAAGAAATTTCTGATTATATAAAGATTGACGACTTTTATATTGCCAATTATAATCTATTAAGATAAATTCAGATAAATTAAAAGCAAAAGTTAAAGCAGCTTTAAAATGCCAGCAGATTTGACGCATTATAACTTACCAAAAATTTCAAGGTTTGTTGAACAAGGTTTGTTGGACACAGGAGGAGAGGAGTTTTGAATCTGTTAGAATGGCCATGCTTTTATTATGGCCTATCAAAATTATGTAAGCGAACAGACCAATACCAAAGCTGTAGCAAAAGTGAAAGGCCTATTAAAATCATGTGCCATTCTTTCCTCTACAAAGTTGGTTTGTATCTAGACAGCTTGGAAATAGTTATTCCTGCGTCTAAAATATTCGAAACTAATGAGTTATTGGCTCATGAAATTCCTACTACTATAACTCGAACCCTATTGGAGATAGAAGACAAAATTAAATGTATTGGGCAAGATGACGAATTTATTGACAGCTTTATAAATCGCTACTTTGTCACCGATAAAACTGATGTCGAAGGTTCGTTTGCTAAGGCTGGTGGTAAACGAAAGCAGGTCAAAAATCGTACGTTTGTCAGCATAATATTAGAAATGAATAGTTTTGATCATGACAAATCAATTAACGAAATTCGTCGAATTAAAGAAACAATTTTTTCAAAACTATATTCGATATTATCATGCAGGTTTCAGGACTATTCAAGAGAATTTATATTGTATAGAAGCATGAAAGTTATTGACCCAATATATTGGATAATTGAAGACCCAGAATCAGGAGTGCAGGAAATCAACCATATTTGCAACCATTTTGAAGCGCCTTTAAAAAACGCGGGTTTTCAAAAAGATGTTGCATTAAGTGAATGGAAAAAACTAAAACAGCTTGTTAAAACTGAGTTTGATTGTCATCCAGTGCGCAGTTTGTGGAAAATTATTTTAAAAAAATACTTTATGGAATATCAAAACCTATGTTGCCTTATGTCAT
This sequence comes from Hydra vulgaris, assembly GCF_038396675.1. Classification (NCBI taxonomy): domain Eukaryota; kingdom Metazoa; phylum Cnidaria; class Hydrozoa; order Anthoathecata; family Hydridae; genus Hydra; species Hydra vulgaris. The sequence continues at coordinate 15,252,024 of NC_088932.1, read as the reverse complement.
TAATTATGTGTATATCGGGGTCTAATTCAGAAGTTGAAAGAACATTTAGTACTGTCACCAATATCTTATCGGATAAACGCCTCTCTTTGAGTCATTTCGATAGGAGAACAAAAACATCACAGCAATAAACGGCTTAGATAAACTAAATAAAAGTTCGCATTATTTAAATAAAAAGAAAAATAGATTCAGATTATATAATAAGGTGATCAACGACTTTTTTATATATTTATTTTATTTAAGTGTGTAATATAAAAATCTTTTGTTTGGTTTTCGTGCTCTATAAAAAGATATTCTTATGTTTAGCTTCCTATAAAATTTATAGAAAATTTTTAGGAAAGTCATATGATTGATAATAAACTATAGTTTAAAAAACAAATAAAACAATAACAAATAACATTGATTCAAAAAAGTGATTCTACAATGACGTCATTTACTAAAACTCTTTGGAATTAAATGCGCATGAATACATTATAAAGTCTGTAGATTGCGGCGTATTTTTTAAAGACTCCCAGAGAATTGCTACTTTGGAGACGGCGAGCTTCGAGTAAAACAACAGAGTTTGTTTTTGTTGGTATACATTTATTATTTTGTTTTACTTAAAAAAATTCTGCCCAAACATTTTTTTTTATCATTCTCTCTAAAATAAACACAACTTGTTTTGGCACTTTGGGATCCCTTTAATATCGCAATGTTTATTTAGGGATTTAAAGTTAAATAACTTTAAAAATATTTAATCTTTTCATATCGCGATTGATTTTTCACTACCTTCCAGACTAGCCGGAGCTCTGAAATTTTTGGTATTTTTCTAGTGCCAATGATCATGCATTATAAAATTTTTTCCAGGGCCCAAGACACAGGGGGGGGGGGAGTGGGGTATGTGTCTAATTTTTTTTGTAGCAGAATTTTGCGATTTTTCATTACTTTCCAGACAAACTGGAGCCCTGAAACTTTCAGCATTTGTGTAGTCCTGATAAATGCATGTTAAAATTCATGAGAAATCCATGTTAAAATTCAGAGAATCCATGGGGCTGGGGCACCATGGGGCATGCCCCACTTACTTTCTCAAAAATTTTTTTTTTTTTTTTTTGCATTTTTAACAAAAAATAACTTTGAAAATATTATCTACAAAAATTTGGTTTATACTTGTTCTGTTTTATTTAATTACAAAATAAAATACATAAAATAAGGTATCAAGATTGTGTTTTATTGATGTTACGACCGGATGTTTTTTTTTTCAAATTTTGTTAGATTTTAGTTAATTAAATTGTTGTCAACATTTTAGCATTGAAAAATATCATCTTTTTTCAATTCAAAAAGTTTTAAATTTCTGTATTACATATTTCTGTTAAAATCATTATTTTAGGTTGATAATTGTTTTTAAACCATATACATGAAAACCAAAATTCTTCTAAAAGTATTAAGATTTTAAGTAAGATTGTTGAATGTAGAATGATCAAAAACTGAATGGAACAAGTATAAACCAAAAAAAATTTTGAAGAAAATATCTTCAAAGTTATCTTTACTTTATTAAAAATTTTTTTTTGAAAAAAATAAGTGGGGCATGGCTCTTAGTGCCCCAGCTCACAGACTGATTGTCTGCCATAGAAACAATTTTAACATGTGTTCATCAGTACTACACAAATGCTGAAAGTTTAAGAGCTCCAGTTTGTCTGAAAAATAGTGAAAAATCCATTGTGAGATTCCACTGCAAAAATGTGGGGACCATGCCTTGTTATCCATTTGTGGAAATTCATATACTTGCAGATCAAAATCCTTATACTTTTTGAAAGATCAATGAGTATAGAATGATGTGTAATATATTTTTTTTGATACCATCAATGCCAAATGGGTTTCTTGAACATTAAAAACATGAGTGTGAAAAATTGCCTAAATTTATTTAAATTGATATTTACAGGTATTTAATAATTTTTTACATTTCTGATCATTTTATTGGATTCGCTACCCCTGAAAATAACAAAGTACATTTTTAAATTGAAAAGATCAAATATTTTAAAATTTATGTGATTTAAAACCCCCTAAAAAATGTTGTGATTCTGAGGGGACAAGAGGGGTCTTGCCAATATCTGATAAAAGTAAAATGGTCATATTTCAGGATCTTCTTGGAGCTAGATGTTAAAATTCTCAAGGAATTCTTATTTTACTAAGTACTCTTAACTGTATAAAAATCAGCAAAATCTGAGATATATTAAGATTATGATGGTAGATTTCTTGTGAGTCTTTTAGAAGTATGCAACAGTGGAACAATTTCGACAGTAAGAAATCTACTAATATATCAATTTCTACTGTTATTAATGTAACTACAATAGGCCTTGAGATCATTATGAGATTATTTTAATTTTATGAAAAACTATTTTAATATTTTCTTAAGAAATTTGATTGAGAACCCCGCTACTGTTAGAAAATAAACAAACAAATTGTTATAGCAGGAACACCAGAATATTTGATTATTTATATTGATAAATAATTGAACAATTTTCTAATGCTTGTTCATTAATCTTAAAGTATATTGAATGTTGGAAGTTCAATAAATAATACTTATCAATGCCTATAAATTTTTATTTAACAATATTTCCAAAATTTAATGAAGATAGTTTTCCTTAACCCCATGAATCCTAATTTTGAATTTTTGTTTAGAACTGCACTAGAGGAGCATGAACTATCCATAAGTGAATTAGAATCGCATCTAGAAAAGGTTTTTTCTTACATAAAACTTACATTAAATGAATTTTTTTGTTTTATTTGTTCTAGTAAATGTGTTTAGTTCTTTTTTAGTTAGTCAAGATTTCTGTTCAGATGGTTGAAGCAGGAAAGAGCTATTCTAATACAATGAGGTAATTATAAATTATTATTTTTTGCCTCATTTATTATTAGTTTTATCACTATTTACTTATCATTTTTTTTTATGAATGACATGATGTTACAATTACACAAGTAAGAGCATGAAAACATAATTTAATACATCACATTTTAAACATGTTCTTGAAGCTTTAAGGTCATTAATCAGAATGATGAAATTATTTTATATGGTTTTTCAAATATTTTCGAAATTTTAAAATTAGATTTAAATTTCAAGTTAACGGAGCAGTACAAAATAAGTTTGATTTAGAATACACTAAAGTTTAAAGTAATATTTACAAGTAAATAAAATATACAGAAAGTTGAGGGTTAACTAAAAATAAGATGGTAGTTACAAAACTAAGTTTTAATTATTAGAAAACTTTTCTTATTTCCATACTTGCTCATTATTTCCTTACTCACCATATTCTTATTCTTCAAATCTCTGATTCTTCTCTGTATTGAATAATTTTATCATTGGGGTGTTTTTTATAACGATGCCCTTTCTCTTTTAGATAAGGTCCAAAAACCTATTGTTAATGAAGTCAGACCTGCTCTAGCTGTCAAGCTTCAGCCTCTTTTCCATTATTGTAAAGTTGCACCTCTTTCTCTATTCTATAATATATTATATTAGTGATTGTTCAAATGAGCTATCATCGCTTGTTCCGTCAACCAAAACTTCATCTTGTGTGACATTTTTCACTGTATCTGTTCCTTCATGTTCTAAAAGCTTTTATTCATCTTGTTTTTTTTCTTGCCAATTTGTTGGAATTCTCTTTTACAATAGTCTTTTTTTTTGGTAACACCCAACATAAATAGTGGTTGCTTGTAGGTTTTTTTGGTAACACCAAACTTAAATAACAGTTGCTTGTAGGTTTTTTTGGTAACACCTAGTTTAAATAGCGGTTGCTTGTAGCCTTATTGGGAGTAAATTAGTTAACAAAAACATATTTGTGTTTTATTTAAAGTATCAGAGAAGGGTAATATGGATAGAATTTTTATTATTTATTTTGATATAAAATAGTATTTTTGTTTATTTACCATAAAAAAATTTTTCTTAACATTCAAGGTGTTTAAAATTTCTTCACTAAGCTAAAGTATTTTTTTAAAAAAATCTTTTATATATCCATATTAACCTACATATTCCATGTGGGGTAATATGGATATATTAAAGATATTGCTTATATCAAGTAGTTTTTCTTGCTCTAGTTTTCTTCTTCTCTTCTTCTTGAAATGGGACAACAACATCTGTTAAACAACTTGTACTGTTGAAATTTTCTCTTTTTTTGCTTTGACAAGTCTATATATATTTTTTTCATTTCAAACTGCTGTAATTAGGTTCATTTAGACTATGTATGAAAATATGTATATACTCATTAATTTAACACACGATGGAACACATAAGCTTTCCAAGGTAATAACTGTTTTTCCAGCAGAAAAGTATTTTTCAGTCCATCAGACAAATTGTTTTCATCTAATATCCTCTCATATAACTATAAAAATGTTGTCAATATTTTCTAAGATAAATTGCTACCTCTTGCTTTAATAGTAGCTCTTGTGTACTTATTCTATGTATACTAATTAAATATATCCATATTACAACTCTATCCTTATTACCCTAACCTACTCTATTGAAACCACCTTACCTTTTTATTTAATATTTATTCATTTTTTATTTATTTTCTTACAGAGCAGTTTATTGCAGTGTTTGAAATTAATGGTCATTTTTTACTTTTTTTAAGTAGACTTTTTTCTGATTCTTTTTTTTAATTCTGGCTAGTTTAGTTAACCGGCTTCTATGCAGTTAAGTTGACCAGCTTTTATGCAGTTATGTTAACCAGCTTCTATGCAGTTAAGATAACCAGCTTCTATGCAGTTTAGTTAACCAGCTTCTATGCGGTTAAGTTGACCAGCTTGTAGTTCAACAACTAGACCTTGACACAAGTTATTTTAGTGCTAAAAATCCTTTTAGCAGCTTTTTAAAAATGTTCAATAAAATTAATATTTAGTAAACCTAGTAGTAATATTTTTGTTAATAATAATAAGGAAATAATATTATTAAGTAATTGTTATAATATATTTTCTAAAATGAGTTTTCACTTTGGATTAGATTAATCCTTGCTATTTTAGACAGATCTAATAGTTTTTTTGTCTCTCCATTTTTTAATGCAGTTTTATAAATATTAGAATAACTTCATGAATTCCAACACTATCATTTTTGCTTTTTGCACTTGGTTAAACAAATTATCAATGTTAAGAAACAGGCAACTAAAATATAAATATTTCTATGACTCGGAGCTTAGTGCATCAATTTCTATTTAAATTAGTCAATAAGTTAAAAACATATCGTTATTGGTATTCAGGGTCAGATTTTTCAGCTTAATCTTAATGAGACACAAGCTATACAAAATAGATATGGATGTGTGACCAAGTACAAAGATTATAGTTATCACTATACTTATATTCAGTGATCTTTAAAAATAAAAATAAAATAACAATAAAATATAATACTTGTTTTGTATTAACGGCGTACTGATTAATCGTTATCAGCTTGATCTGCCACTTTTTGCACAATTGGAATCAGCCTTTTTTTATTAATTTACCAATTTTCTAACCAATGACATTTTAAAATTTTTGTCTTGCATTATAATAATAATTTAATAAATAAACTAAACTTTATGCATTACTTAGAAAATTTTTTAAGAAATTGTTTATTTTGGCTTTGTTTACAGACAAATTTATTTATTCTTATGATGATATTTATAAGCTTTAATTTAACAGCTGAATGTACTTATACTTTTATTACCTTAATGTTGTTTTTAGAATAATTTTATTTTGTATTGTTCTTGTGTTCAAGTATAGCCTTCTTTATTTCTATATGATTTTTGTTTAAATATCTAAATTACTAATAAATTAATAAAGAATTCTAAGTAAACTGCTAATTTTAGTACCATTTTTTTATTAAAATTGAAATAAAAAGCATTCCCCTAAAATTGTATTAATCTTTTAAAAGTTTTTTTTTTCACAGTAAAAAAAACTAAAAAATTTTTCTAATATTTTTAAAAATAATGGCTCTTATTTGGGTTCAAATATTTATTTACCAGTACTGACTCCATGCAAAAGTTTACACGATTTAATGTTGTATTTTCAAAATTTTAATAATTATTTAATTCATTGGTATCGGCATAGGTATCAGCTTTTTCCCATCCATCGGTATCGGTATTGGCATCATCCATAAATGTGTGCTATAGATACATCACTATTATGTGTATTATGTATGCACAGCTCTGAAAATGTCAGGTTAATAGATTTATTCTAAATCATGGGAAAATTATTTTAGGCTCATGATCTTGAGTAGAGTGGACCATTGGTGATGGTAATGTTTATGCTTAGAAAGACTCCCTTACAATTTTTAAAGTTATAACATAAGATATTAGTTGAACATAATTACATTACATTTGATTATTCTCAAAAGTGTATTCTATATAAATTTATGCAACTTATTGTCATAATCATATCTTTAATTTATTTAAAGTTATTTTTTAAGGAAAAAACTGTTTTACTGTTGCTATAAGTCTACATTTTTCTCAAACTTGTCACTCTTCACACATTTGCCACACATTTTATTTGGCTTCTGACCAATAAAAGCATTGGAGGAAAAAGAAAATTGAGAATAAATAAAAAAATAAAATAGCTTATGGTTAAATTCTTATTTAAGTGATAATTTATCAGGTTATTGCAAAATTTGTAAAGATTCAAGTATTTTGAATCCAACTGAACATAAATTTTATATTATTATTTTTTTCACTTTTTTAATTAAATATGAAGCAAGTGGGTAAAATTAATTATGCCTGAGTTATTTATAGTATAATTTTTATACAAATACTAATCAAGAACTAAGATTATTTTATAAATAATTTATAAAATAATAAGTTAGGAGAGAGCAGGATGGTGGTACAAATAATGTTTCCTCAACAAAGAAACTCTCCTTGATTAGCTCTGCTATTGCTAGGTTTCCTCCTCAATTAGTGAAATATAATTGGTATATAATTTTGTTTAAAAAATTACTGTTAAAAATAAGATAAGGAAAAAAAAAAAAATTTCTGTTTATAAATCTAAATTATTAAGAGATGTACTCAATTTAGTACCCCAGTTAAAGAAAATTTGATCTGAAAAGATAATAATTCATATATTTCTCTTTAGGTTGCTGATGTATAGTTTAGAAAATCTCACCAGCTTTTTCTCAGCAGATGAGTTTGTGTCAAAATATCTCAAAAAAATGAATGGCATTCTTGGTGATCTTCAAAACTATTTCTCTGTAAGTTTAGCTAGCAAGTTATTGTAGATAAAATTTGTGCTATTAATTTATACAGTTATTAAAAGATCCCATGTAAATTATGCACAAACTAGACGTTTTGTAAATTTTCTCTGTAAAAAAATTTGTGAAGTGTTTTTTGGGGTTGATCCTTTCAAAGTTACTGAGGTTAGGAGGTCTTTCACATAAACTCTAATACTACGCAGTAGTATTTCACAATTACTCGACTACTGCGTTACTACAATCGTTCTTTAGAACTTTTTATAATCTTCCTGGATTACAATCTTTCCAATAATTTCTTCTTCAAGTTAAGGAGTATTTATAAATTATGCAACACTAAGCTTTTTTAAAAAAATAGATTAGCATTGTAACTTTCATTAGTCATAATGGGGTTAATTTAATTTTTCATACAATTAATGGCACTGCATAATTAATGGCACTGCATAGGAAAACTTGTAATATTTTTTTTTTAAATTAATTTAGTGTTATATAATATATAAATGATTTGTTTATGTACTTCGTACAGGAATAATAAGCCTTAGCTTATGTAATTTGTACCAAATTAATCATATTTTCATATCCATTCTTTTACTACATCGTGTACAGGGCTGGAAGTAATGTTTTGCATATTGTTTTTGATTATTGGAATGAAAAAAAGTTTTTAAACCAATCTTTAGTTTACAGTATATAAATAGCAAAGAAGTTATATTCAATAAGCAAAAATACAGAGTTATAAAAAATATAAAGATCTCAAAAGGATTAAGTAATTATATTTTATTTGATAAGAAAATAGTATGCGAAGAACCCACTAGAAAAAAAATAAAAATAGTAATTGCAATGTATTTATTTTAACTAAAGTTTCCCATACTTTTGTAAACACATGTAAAAACCATGCTAAAACATAATTACTTTATTCAGTTGCGTACTTAATTATTAAACTTAAAAGTTGAAGAAAGTATTAGCATTGTTTCTTTTAAAGTCGTTGAAAATGCATTTTAAATTTTAGTAACATTGTTTTTTTATAATAAATAAAAAACTATCAATCGCATAATTATTTGGAAAAAAAATTACTGAAGTTATGCGTTCGTTTTTAAAAATTTTAAGTGAACCCCAATGTTTGCTTAAGTAAAAGTAGGGAAACATGACGTTCGTTTTTCTATCTTTTTTTCAACAAATGCTTGCACATTTGTTGATTTGTTGCGCCCTGATATAATGTGGTAAATGAAATCTAATATAAAAGATATAATTATTAAAATAGAATGTATAAGTATACAATATATAAATTATAAAGATACGTTAAGTAGCTAAACATTTGATTGAATAAAATACATTTGCTACAGATTTGTTCGCTACCCGTAATATAAGAAATAATAAATAATTTAAAATACCCGTAATATAAGAAATAAACCTGTAGTATAATAAACAATAAATAATTTATATAATAATAAATAATTTATATAATAATAAATAATCTAATAATTAAAAAACTTTTAAATACTGAAAACAAGTACCCTCTATTATGTAATAATGTTATCAGATGTTTACTTCTGGTTTTTAAAAATATAAACATTTTTTAGCTTAAAAACAATAAGTTCCAAGTCATTAAATCTCATGAATTTCTTTCTTATGGCAGATCATAAGTCAACAAACATGTTTAGAGCTTCTGGACACTACAGACCTGGAAAAATTATAGATATAAAACCAGACTCTTTTTGGTACTCTGCATACCTGTTAGTACCTAATTTTAATTTTGAAAAATTATAAAACCTTAACTCAAAATTTAATGTTATAAAAATTTTTAGCTTTCTGTTAAACACAAGCAATTTTGTTAGGGTACAAACGTTATAAGTGGTCGCTACTAAAACTACAAATAGATTCAGCATTATTATATAGGGAAGGAGTTATATGAAAATACTGATATACATGAATTGTACCATTATATACTGTGAACTGGGTATATCATTTTTTCATCAAGAATACTGTTGACCTCATTGCTACGATGTATATACTTTCATGAAACATTGTTGACTTCATTGAATATTGTTGACTTTATTACTTTTTAAACAGTTACATTACTTTTTAAACAGCTACATTACTTTTTAAACAGTTTGTCATACTTTTATACTTTTCAGAAAAGTATAAGATTTAATCACATGTGAACGACAGAAGCCAAAACTTCAGTTCAAATCAAAAATACCAAAAATTTGATTTACTAAATCTCCAAAATGATAACCAAATTTTTCCGAAATGGTACCTAAAGTAAAAGTTTGATTTATTAAAGCTATTTCTAAAATGGTAACTAAATTCAAGTTAAACTAAAACTGAAACAGGTTAAAACTTTAGATTGTGTTAA